>NC_041389.1:453855872-453916259 GCF_002162155.2 Triticum dicoccoides
CATCCAGAGGCAGCATCGATCGGCTTCAGTTAGTAGTAGTAGCAAAGGAGTCGCTCAATCGGGTTCAGTTAACAGCCATCATCGATCGCTCGGGTTCAGTAACGCGTAGCCTCCAGTGCAATCGCTCGGGTTTAGTTAGGGCCCAATGCCTCGCTCGGGTTCAGTTAGAGCCAATGCCTCGCACACATGCGCTTACGTGTACGAGAGAAACGCGCATCGCTCGGCCCCGACCACCCACCGTAATCGGGAACTCACCCAAATTTTCCTCGCCCTCGCTTCTACCATGGTTTTTTCCGTCATGGACAGCTCAAAGAATATCAGGCAGCTGCGTCTCCAGCCCGCCCAGGACGAAAAGCCCATTTTCTGTCATGATTTTTTGTCATAGAAGTAGGAGCCCACCACATCTATGATGATACCGGGTTTTGTCACAATTATCGTCATAGAAGTGTCATATGTATGACAGAATTTTTTTCGTTCGGCCCAAAATGTCACGGATGTGTCTTTTTTTTGTAGTGAAGCCTAGAGTACATTTCAGCAACACCTTCATCATCCCTCATTGTGAACTTGTCAAGTTGACTTTGAAGCACATCCAATTTGGATTCCTTGACGGACTCGGTACCTTTGTGCATATCAATCAAAGTATCCCAATTTTTCTTTGCATTCTCAAGACAGCTGATTTCCTTGAATTCTTCGGTGCACAATCCATTGAAGAGGATACCACAAGCTTGTGCATTGTATAGCATCATCTTCAATTATTCCGTAGTTGCTTCACGATTTGGTTCTCTCCCATCGAAGAATTCACCTTGCAAACCAATACACACAATAGCCCAAATTATGGGGTTATGTCCAAGAATATGCATTTTCATATTATGCTTCCAACTAGCAAAATTAGTACCATCAAAGTAAGGACCTCTATGGTGGTAATTTTCCTTGCTAGACGACACACTCTCCTATGTGAAACCAAGGCTATGATCACCAAAAGCTATGGAAATCAAGGCAAATGGAGACCAAAGCTCTAATACCACTTGTAGGATCTAAAGTAGGTCTAGAGGGGGGTCATTAGACTACTTGACCAAATAAAAATCTAACAGTTTCTCAATTTTAAGTCTTGGCAGATTTTTGCAACTTAGCACAAGTCAAGCAATCAACCTACAGATACAATTCTAAGAGTGTGGCAGCAGAAAGTAAAACATTGCATATGAAGGTAAAAATGGAAGGGTTTGGAGAGGGCAAATGCAATGTAGACACGAAGATTTTTGGCGTGGTTCCGATAGGTGGTGCTATCGTACATGCACGTTGATGGAGATTCAACCCATAAAGAATAGCCGTTGCATGAGTCCACGGAAGGCTCCACCCATGAAGGGTCGACGAAGAAGCAACATTGTCTATCCAACCACGGCCAACACCCACGAAGGACTTGCCTCACTCGGATAGATCTTCACGAAGTAGATGATCTCCTTTCCCTTACAAACTCCTTGGTTCAACTCCGCAATCTTGACGGAGGCTCCCAAGTGACACCTAACCAATCTAGGAGACACTACTCTCCAAAAGGTAATAGATGGTGTGTTGATGATGAACTCCTTGCTCTTGTGCTTCAAATGATAGTCTCCGCAACACTCAACTCTCTCTCACATATTTGGATATTGTGGAAAGATGATTTGAGTGAAAGCAACTTGGGGAATGCTAGAGATCAAGATTCTTGTGGTTGGATTGGAATGTCTTGGTCTCAACACATGAGTAGGTGGTGCTCTCTTAGAAAATGAGTAGTGTAAGTGTAGGCACGTTCTGATGGATCTCTCTCTCAAATGGAGAAGGGGGTGGAGGGGTATATATAGCCTCCACACAAAATCTAACCGTTACGCACAGTTGACCCAACTCGGTCAGACCGAATAGAGAAACTCGATGAGACCGATCTAGTTCAAAATGTGAACGTTAGGATTTTCGGTGGGATCGACATGATCAACTCGGTGGGACTGATGCGCTAGGATTAGGGCAAAACCTCATCTCGGTGTGACCGATTGCATGAATTGGGTGGGACTGATCTCAGCAATGAGCAAACAGAGAGTTGGTCAAGCAAACTCGGTGGGACCAATCGCTCATTTCGGTGAGATTGAAATGTTACGAAAAGGGAACAAAGAGTCTGCAGTGTGAAATCAGTGGTACTGATCGCCCATCTCAGTAAGACGAAAATGTTACGAAGGGAAACGGAGAGTTTGCAATCCTATCTCGGTGAGACTGAAATCCCTATCAGTGAGACCGAACTGATTAGGGTTTCTAGCTATGGCTATGACAAGAGAACTCGTTGGTGCTGGATTAATCAAATCGGTGGGACCGAGTTTGACTTTGGGTTGAGGACATATTTGGAAATGAGAAAGTGGTTGAGGGCTTTGGAGCAATATCACTAAGCATTTTGAGCAAGCAAGCCATTAAGCAACACCTCATCCCCTTTTAATAGTATTGGCTTTTCCTATGGACTCAATGTGATCTTGGATCACTAAAATGAAAATGAAGAGTCTTGAGCTTTTGCCAATATGTGTCCTTAGCATTTTGAGGGGTCCATATCCCTAGTCCATGCCATGCCAATCATTGAACTTTCTGAAACATTCAACTTGAATGACTATTAGTTCAATGAGCTATATGTTGTTATGAATTACCAAAACCACTCGGGGATTAGTTGCACTTTCAATATCATTACAAGCACATAGAAAAGTAAACAATGAAAATTCCAGTGTATCATAATCACCAGAGCAATTTCTGTATTTGACAATGTGCAGTACAAAAGCAGTAGTAGAACTCAAGAGATGAACTGCGGCGCTAAACAATATAACAATGTATTGGACTACGGAGTTTTCTAGGCTGAACAATATGCAGTACAAAATTCTATGTTGTTTCTGATAGATCTTTCTTAAAATTTTCAAAATATCAAGCACAATCTATATTATACTACTGAGTTTTCTAGGAAGCAAGGAAAATTTTCTGCATATATGTGTCTATATGACAAGCTACAATCAGCAAAAAAAACCTTTCAATTCAAAAGCGAGAATTGCGGCCGATGTAACGAGTAGAACGAAATCAATATTCACCAAAACATAGCTCATCATCGAACTCATGTTGCTCTCTAGTGGCCTTTTTACCACCATCAGACATCAAGACCAAATTGCAGTCACCAAGGCAGTCCGAATAAAGCAAAAGGGGGAAAACATGAACTTAAAAAATGAAAGACAGTCACCAAGACAGTCCCAAAGCACATAGCGGAAACATGAACTTAAAATTTGTAGCTAGGGTGCGACGTACTGCTTGATCTAGTGATGCCCAGAAACACTGTGTGTTCTCTATACTTGTAAAAAAACAATATTCTTAAGGGACAAGGATGTTCCTGATGCAGTGTTGTTATTTATCTTGCACATACTCAACATTAATTTAATGCAAGTGAATGATACTATTGTGGACTGTGGTGAAGGCTGAAATTGCAGCCTGCAGAACGTATTACCATTTGGCTTACAACCAAAGAAAGGAAACAGTTTTCGTTTGCCTGAAAAATGAAGGAACTACTACCTGGTATAAGAATCTCTGAATCTGTCACAGAAACACCATACCAGACACCATATTTTAGGTGGGTGCATGTCATCAAGCATTCCTTGCAGTATAAATGTATGTTTGGCAACATAGAACTACATTTCAATTAATAAAATCTAGGTCCATGACTGCAAAGCTCATCAAACAATTTGATAATCTAATTGGCAGAACTTTTTCACAATATTTTGTGCAGCGACAAAGAAAAGTAGTAACAAAGATAGTGATCTCTCATTATAAGAAAGAATGCGGTAAATTTATCAATTCTCTTGTACGAAAGTGAAGAATTAATTAGACTGCTAGTAGGATGCAGTCTGTAGTCCATCAACAAAACTGTGAAGTACAACTGTACAAGATGTCAAGATACCTTTAGGTTCGAGTGCTTGAAGAATAAACGCCATGGTCAACAGAGTCGGATCCAGTCGACATTGCGGCAGGATTAACAGAGGTAGTGGCAACGGCGCCCATGACTTGCACGGAAACATCGCGGGGGTGTCCATATTTTGCATCTGGCGGCTGGCATCGCGCCGAGCGGTGGCCTGGTTTGATGGCGAGCGGCAGCGGCAAGAATCAATCTGTTGATGCACGCTAGGTTTCGTCGTGCAAGTTAATTACAGATCACCGCTGAAGGGCCTAGCAACATGGTGCATGGACCCTCTTTGGCCTTCGACGCATATAGAGCACAACAAACAAACGAGTTTGGGCCTATAAAGTACGGCGGCTGCTACGCATCGGCCCACGGATCTTTTTAAAGGGTCCGCCGCCACCTAGCGAGCCATCAGATATGGCACAATCGATTAGTCATAAGTCTTATTTCTACTTTGCAACAAAGGTCTTGTTGCAGAAACAATTGCAAAGAGGATATATACGGGGTTTTTTGCAACATGGTTTGTGTTGTGGATTTTTTTTGCAACATGAGATTGATAATCCACAAGTATAGGGGATCACCACAGTTTTCGAGGGTAGAGTATTCAACCCAAATTTATTGATTCGACACAAGGGGAGCCAAAGAATATTCTCAAGTAGTAGCAGTTGAGTTGTCAATTCAACCACACCTGGATAACTTAGTATCTGCAGCAAAGTATTTAGTAGCAAAGTAGTATGGAAGTAACGGTAATAGTGGCAAAATTAACAGTAGCAATTTTGTAGTAATTGTAACAGCAGCAGCGGTAAAGTAACTAAGCAAAGAGCAATATGTGAAAATCTCGTAGGAATTGGATCAGTGATGGATAATTATGTCGGATGCAATTCTTCATGTAATAGTTATAACATAGGGTGACACAAAACTAGCTCCAGTTCATCAATGTAATGTAGGCATGTATTCCGAATATAGTCATACGTGCTTATGGAAAAGAACTTGCATGACATCTTTTGTCCTACCCTCTTGTGGCAGTGGGGTCCTATTGGAAACTAAGGGATATTAAGGCCTCCTTTTAATAGAGTACCGGACCAAAGCATTAACAATTAGTGAAGACATGAACTCCTCAAACTACGGTCATCACCGGTAAGTATCCCGCTTATTGTCACTTCGAGGTTAACAGTCCATAACACATAATAGGTGACTATAGACTTGCAAGATGGGATCAAGAACTCACATATATTCATGAAAACATAATAGGTTCAGATCTGAAATCATGGCACTCGGGCCCTAGTGACAAGCATTAAGCATAGCAAAGTCGTAGCAACATCAATCTCAGAACATAGTGGACACTAGGGATCAAACCCTAACAAAACAAACCTGATAACATGGTAATTCTCATCCAAACCATCACCGTCCAGCAAGCCTACGATGGAATTACTCACGCACGGCGGTGAGCATCATGAAATTTGTGATGGAGGATGGTTGATGATGACGACTGTTGGTGTCAAAACCGGTGGATCTCGGGTAGGGGGTCCCGAACTGTGCGTCTAAGGCTAATGGTAACAGGAGGCAGGGGACATAATGTTTACCCGGGTTGGGGCCCTCTCGATGGAGGTAATACCCTACTTCCTGCTTGATTGATCTTGATTATATGAGTATTACAAGAGTTGATCTACCACGAGATCGTAGAGGCTAACCCTGGAAGCTACCCTATGATTATGATTGTTGTTGTCCTACGGACTAAACCCTCCAGTTTATATAGACACTGGAGGGGCTAGGGTTACACAGAGTCAGTTACAGAGAAGGAGATCTACATATCCGAATTGCCAAGCTTTCCTTCCCCGCAAAGGAGAGTCCCACCCAGACACGGGATGAAGTCTTCAATCTTGTATCTTCATAGTCCAACAGTCCGGCATAAGCATATAGAACGGCTGTCCGAGGACCCCCTAATCCTGGACTCCCTCAACGACGATGACGGATTCCCCTCTCTAGAGCCCCGAACGAACTCCAGATCAGCCCTCTCAAGAGAGATTAGGACTTGGCAGCGGCTCCGTATCGTAAAACGCGATGAATCTTTCTCTCTGGTTTTTTTCTCCCCGAACGTGAATATATGGAGTTGGAGTTGAGGTCGGTGGAGCCTCAGGGGGCCCATGAGGCAGGGGGCACGCCCTAGGGGGGCGCCCCCACCCTCGTGGACAGGGTGTGGGCCCCCTGGTGCTGAGATTCTTTCGCCAGTATTTTTTATTGATTCCAAAAAGTTGCTTCGTGGATTTTCAGGTCATCCTGAGAACTTTTATTTCTGCAAAAAAATAACACCATGGCAGTTCTACTAAAAACAACGTCAGTCTGGGTTAGTTCCACTCAAATCATGCAAGTTAGAGTCCAAAACAAGGGCAAAAGTGTTTGGAAAAGTAGATACGACGGAGCCGTATCAACTCCCCCATGCTTAAACCTTTACTTGTCCTCAAGAAATTCAGTTGACAAACTGAAAGTGATAAAGAAAAACTTTTACAAACTCTGTTTGCTCTTGTTATTGCAAATATGTAAAGCCAGCATTCAAGTTTTTCAGCAAAGATATGAACTAACCATATTCACAATAACACTTAGGTCTCATGTTTACTCATATCAATGGCATAATCAACTAGCGAGCAATAATAATAAATCTCGGATGACAACACTTTCACAAAACAATCATGACATGATATAACAAGATGGTATCTCGCTAGCCCTTTCTGAGACTGCAAAACATAAATGTAGAGCACCTTTGAAGATCAAGGACTGACTAAACATTGTAATTCATGGTAAAAGAGATCCAGTCATAGTCATACCCAATATAAATTAATAGTAATGCATGCAAATGACAACGGTGCTCTCCAACAGGTGCTTTTTAATAAGAGGGTGATGACTCAACATAAAAGTAAATAGATAGGCCCTTCGCAGAGGGAAGCAGGGATTTGTAGAGGTGCTAGAGCTCGATTTTGAAATAGAGATAAATAACATTTTGAGCGGTATACTTTCATTGTCAACATAACAACTGAGAGATCTCGATATCTTCCATGCTACACACATTATAGGTGGTTCCCAAACAGAATAGTAAAGTTTATACTCCCCCACCACAAACAAGCATCAATCCATGGCTTGCCCGAAACAACGGGTGCCTCCAACTAACAACAATCCTGGGGGAGTTTTGTTTCCAATTATTTTGATTTGATTTGAGCATGGAACTGGGCATCCCGGTGACCAGCCATTTTCTCGTGAATAAGGAGCGGAGTCCACTCCTCTTGAGAATAACCCGCCTAACATGGAAGATACAGACAACCCTAGTTGATACATGAGCTGTTCGAGCATACAAAACAGAATTTCATTTGAAGGTTTGGAGTTTGGCACATACAAATTTACTTGGAACGGCATGTAGATACTGCATATAGGAAGGTATGGTGGACTCATATGGAATAACTTTGGGGCTTATGGATTTTGGATGCACAAGCAGTATTCCCGCTTAGTACAGGTGGAGGCTAGAAAGAGACTAGGAAGCGACCAACTAGAGAGCGACCACAGTCATGAACATGCATTAAAATTAATCAACACCGAGTGCAAGCATGAGTAGGATATAATCCACCATGAACATAAATATCGTGAAGGCTATGTTGATTTTGTTTCAACTACATGCGTGAACATGTGCCAAGTCAAGTCACCCGAATCATTCAAAGGAGGATACCACCCAATCATACCACATCACAACCATTTTAATAGCATGTTGGCACGCAAGGTAAACCATTATAAACTCCTAGCTAATTAAGTATGGCATAAGTAACTATAATCTCTAATTGTCATTGCAAACATGTTTACTCATAATAGGCTGAATCAGGAACGATGAACTAATCATATTTACAAAAACAAGAGAGGTCGAGTTCATACCAACTTCGCTCATCTCGATCATTTCATCATATATCGTCATTATTGCCTTTCACTTGCACGACCAAGCGGTATGTATGATAATAATAGTGCACGTGCATTGGACTAAGCTGGAATCTGCAAGCATTCAATTCAAGGGAGAAGACAAGGTAATATGGGCTCTTGGTTAAATCAACAATAATGCATATGAGAGCCACTCAACATTTTCATCAAGGTCTTCTCCTCTCGACCCCCAAAGAAAAGAAAAGAAATAAAACTATTTACACGGGAAAACTACCAACAAGCAAAAGAAGAACGAAAAATCTTTTTGAGTTTTCTTTTAATTACTACTTCTACAGGCATGGAAAGTAAACCAGCTAAAAGCTACAACTAATTTTTTGGTTTTTCTTAAGGTTATTCAAACACTCAAGAAGAAAGCTAGAAAAAGAAAATAAACTAGCATGTATAATACAATGAAAAAAGTATGAGCACCGACAACTAGAATGAGTGTGTGAACATGAGTATAATGTCGGTGAGAAATACGTACTCTCCCAAGCTTAGGCTTTTGGCCTAAGTTGTTCTATGCCCATGGATCGCGGCTACTCTCTCCGGTGTACTGAGGAGTGTCATCAGAGTACCACTGGCTGGCGATCTCCTCCGGATACCACTGATAAAAGGACGGTCGATAAGGGTCAAGTGGTGGTTCCGTCTCAGGCTCTGGAGTTGATGTCTAGCCCCGATACGCGTAAACAGCCTCCGGCAAGATGAGGTACGTGCTTGCAGTTAAGTCAAACAAAGAGGGTGCAGGCAAGACAATAGTCTCACTGTGAGTTTTATGAAATCTAAAATTATACTTAAGCATCTTCTCATCATTTTTAACAATAAACTCATGTGCTACCATACTCCTGAAGAATGGGCCAAGCGCCAAGCCAAGTTGGCTAGACAAGCCAAAGAAGCAGTGAGGAAATTTAATGGGGACTCTGCTACTGCTGCTGCCACAAAGGCCTCTGACAAGCCTAGGAAATCAATGGCAAAGAAGCCCGCTCACAAGCCAAGTGCTTCAACAACTGTGCCCTCATGGACAAGTTCCTCAGAAATGCCCTCACGGCCAGAATCTTCAAAGCCCTCACGGCCAATTCCTCACGCTTCTCCAGCTCCTCCAAAGTCCTCAGTTGCTCCGGCAAAGTCCTCAACACCTGTTCATCTGGCCAGATGCCAAAGGACTTCAGGCATCTCCATTGCCTCTGGTGTCTCAGCAAGTTCCTCAGCTGCACCAAATTCTTCATCCGGCCCCACTCTACTGAAGACAAAGGCCACTGCTAGACGAGGTCCTCGTCCTAGTCTGAAGAAGAAACAAGTTGCCTTCCAAGTGCCATCTGACGATGATGCTGATGATGATGAACTTGCAAAAATCATCAGAGATGGGCAAGAAAGGGCCGCTAGAGCCAAAGGGACAACTTTGCCACTGCTTTTGGATCCAAAGGCGATCCTCGACTACATTGATCTCTGGCACAAGGACCCAAACACACCTATGCCTGATTTTCATTTGACTCCTAGCCAAAGTCACATGCTGACCCGTTTCATCTCTGAAGGGAAATGGAAATTTGAGAAGGCCAGGCAAATCAAAAAGGCTCAGTTCAGGAAAGAGAAGTTCTTGAAGAACAACGTTGTCAAAATGACACCTGATGAACTCCTCAAGATCCAGTCTCAGATCAAAACCCTCAGCGATAATTTCAATTCCTATTATGCTGATTGGCAAGGAGCCAAAGTCAGGTTTGTTAAACTGACTGAGAAGTTCACCAATGTTGCAGCCCCATCGCAACAAGAAAGTCCTCATGCTGAAGCCTTTGCTCAGCATACTAAAGAACATGCCAGCACCGCTGATGATTTTTAGCCTGCTGAAGAAAATGCTAGTTCCAGGGCTGATGATTCCATTCCAGCCGCTGAAGAAATTGCCAGGGCATCCACTAGTGGTGTGCCTGAAGAAAATGAAGAAGTCAGGGCAACTGCATCAGTTGCGCCTGTGGAAATTCAACCAGATTCCTCAGCTCCTCCTGCACCTACACCAACTCCTACCCTTCCATCTGCATCAGATGTAAGGAAGACCAAGGCTGCAGAGAAAGCTGCAGTGAAGAAAAGGAAAGCATCATCTGCTTCAGATTCTTCAGCTCCGAAGAAGATGAAAACTATGACCAGCTCTTTTGAGAACCCTATTGATGTTGTTCCGATTTCCACCATGCTATCTAAGGACCTTGTTCCTTATGGTGAAGAATATGTGATCCCTAGAGGATCTGATGAAGAAAATCATTTTGCTGCTTCGTCAGAGCAGATTGATGAAGAAATTGAAGTGGATGTGTTCCCTTCAACTCCTGTTGTTTCCTCTCCCATGCCTCAGTTCACAGCTGAAGAGGCCAGCGTTGAAGAACTTGAAGATAAAGACGTGGACATTGGATGCACCACGCCTGTGATGACTGATGACTTTTGGGAAAGTCAGCATCCCAATTCTCCACACTTCACCCCACTACAGCAGATACCTCAGTCCCCCGCACCAACAGTTCAACTGGGCTCTAAAGAAACTCATCCCACCTCGTCTGTACATGAAGAAATTCCAGCCACTAGTGCTGAAGAAACTGCTGCTGCTGATACATTGAACATGCAGACTGCCACTGAAGAGGAACCAGAAATTCCTCAGCCTGAAGAACCTAAGATTGTGATTCCTGAGGTTGTGATGCAACTCACTGACACTCCTGTGCCCAAGCCAAAGGATCCATTCTCAAAGAAGCAAAAGTTCAAGGGTGTTGATTTCTTCAATGAGCATGTGTTCTTCACTGCTTATAATCCCTATGATCCTGCTCGCATAAGGAAGAGGCGTTTCTGTACTGCTAGTCAAGCAAACTTTTATTCCTCTGTGCTATTCGACAAAGACAAAGTCTTCGATCATGCACACATTCCTCACGTGGACATGGAATCTCTGCCGTGCTTCGGGCCAGTCCTCAGTGTTATTCACGATGCTGGATTACTGAATTTCTGCACTGACATTTGTGATTGGAATGAAGAACCCATTCTTCAATTCTATGCGACGCTGCACATCACAGGAAATCCTGAAGATGTGAACTCATGGGTGCTGGACTGGATGTCTGAAAATACTCACTACAAGGCACCAGCAACTGAATTGCTTCGTGTCCTCCCACTCAGTCCTCCCCTTGATGGTGCTCGTTGCATCTACAATGAACCTGAGCTTACAAATCATTACATGCAAGTGCTGATGAAGCCTTTGAAGCCAGGGCAAGCTCCTCGAACCAAATTCCTCGTCAAGGAATTACTGTATGTGCCACGGACTGTCTATCGCATTTTGACGAAGATAATGAGTCCTATCAAAGGCCACGACTCAAATGATGAAGAAGTCGTTGGCATCATGAAGAATATGCTTTTCAATATCGTTCATGGCGTTCCCGTCAACTTCCATGATTTCTTCATGAGGACTCTAGCAAATATTGCTATGTCACTGTTTGAGCTGAATCCTTATGCACCATGGATTATGAAATTCATCAGGATAAGGTCTTCACTCAACTATAAGGCTGGTACTCTGAACCATGGCAGTTTCTTGTCTCCAATTGAAGTCCTCAAACGGACATTTTCCTCAGCTGATGACAAAGGCAAGGCAATTGCTGTGATAGATGAAGGCATGCGTCCATTGGATGGTCAATTTTGCAAGGCTGCAACCTACTCCACCAATGATGACTCTGCCACACATGACTCTGCCGCCGACACCTCTGCCAAGCAAATTCCTCAAGCCACAGCACCCAGTGTGATGACTGATCGTGAGTTACTCCTCAGTCTTCATCAGAAAGTTGATCGCAATCATAAATGGTTCAAGCATTAGTTTGGTTCCATTCTTTACAACATGACCTCAACCTACAATGCTATGAAGAAAAACCAATACTACCTCCATGAAACCTTCAACTGTACCTGGGCTGTTCTATCTCATATCTACAGCGCCGAAGATCTAAAGAACATGGATCTCAAGGAAGCATTTGACTGGTCTGCACCTCCACCGAAGAAATTCAAGAAGGTCAAGGTTCCTTCCTTGGTGGCCAGCTCCTATTCTTCATCGTGCGACACTGATGAAAATGAAGACTTGGACGACACTGCGGCAGGCCCTACTACGACAACCGACCCCGGCAATGCTGGCGCTCCTCCATCAACTTGATATTCTTCAGGGGCGTTAGTCCTCAGTTTCAATCCTTTTTTGGTCATTCGATGACAAAGGGGGGGAAATCTGAGTTAGTCTTCAAGGGGGTCTATTATATGGGCGTTTTTGCTAAGTTACAACTCTCGTTCTTCTGAAACTTGTTTTGGATCGAGTTGTAATCTTAAACCCGATGGTGCTCTGATACTTTTGATGCACTATGCTCTGATTCTGCATGCTTGTTCCTCGTTAACATTATTTCACGCATGTTGAATATCCTCAGGCACCATATTTCATCATGCATTTCAAATTCTTCATATTATATGTCAAATGCATGTATGAATTACAAGATATAGGGGGAGATCTCCATGATTCAAGTCTTCAAGTGTGCATTGCTTCAAAAGCAAATTCCTCACTATGCACATCTTCAGGGGGAGTTCTTCTATATCTTGCAATCAAATTCCTCAATATCAGTACTTACACTTCATATGTTTATCCCCGTTGAAAACTTAACCTATATTGTCATCAATCACCAAAAAGGGGGAGATTGTAAGTGCATCTAGTGCCCCTTAGTGATTTCGGTGTATTGAAGACTTATAGGTTATAGGTCTATAAGTCTATGAGGAGTTTGATATTTACAGAGAAAGTCGACCCCTAAAAATGAATATCTTCGACTGAAGATTTTGGTATTTCTGAAGACTTCCATGAAGACTTTGAAAGTGAAGAAATTGGTGTGTCCATGAAGACTTGATATTCATGCAGGAATATGAAGCTTGAAGACTTTCATTTTCATAGTTTTGTTTTTCTCTTTCTTGAGTCATAGGAAACACCGTACTGTTAAAGGGGGTCGAGGAAATACTAAGGAAAAATTTCCATGTGATGCTCAACTCAAAATCCTACACCTACCAATCCCTTCGAGTGAAGCCATTGGAAATCTCATACAGTTCAGTCAATTTCTTCAGAGACAGAGACGAAGTTCTTCTGGTCGCTGAGGAATTTGCTCTGACTGAGGAGTTAGGAATTCGCCAGTGCGGATTGCCTACACAGTGAGGAACATGATAGCCCTGAGGAATTTGAGAGTCAAATTTCCGACCGTTGTTGTGCTATGCGCCAGCTATCCCAAAATATCTTATCCACATAACGGTCATATCATTGAAGGGCATTTATGTCTTATCATGTCGGTCTGCTCCCTAGGCTATAAATAGCCGCCCCCTACAACCACTAGCTGGTTGGCTGCTTCGAGAGAAACTGACACTTGTCATTTGAGAGCAACCCATCCTCCGAGGACTTTGAGCGAAAATCATCGAGTGAGGAAAATCCAAACCCAAACACCCACAAACCCAAAGTGATTGAGCATCACTTAAGAGATTGATACTGCATGGATCCGACACTTGTTACCTTTGAAGACTATGCTTCTTCCAGACGGTTAGGCGTCATGGTCTAGAGCATCCAAGAGGAATTGTGGATCGCCGAGTGACCAAAGTTTGTGAAGGTTTGGAAGTCGCCTGAAGACTTACCACGAGTGATTGGACGAGGTTTGTGTGACCTTAGTTCAAGGAGAATACGGTGAGGACTTGGTGTCCCGAGCTGTGTGCTCAGTGACTGGTTGTCCGGAACTGTGTGTCCTCGAGTTTAAATACTCAGCTGCTCCAACCAGATGTACAACTGAGACAGCAGTTGGAACTGGTCTACCAAATCATTGTCTTCATCAACCTTACTGGTTCTATTTCCTCAACTTCTTCATTTCCTCATCACTGTGTTGAGTGTTTGTTCATATCTGTGTTTGAAGACTTTGACTGAAGACTTTCTCAATTTCCTCACTTCAATTTCTTCAGTCTGTTTGTCTTCATCTTGTGTTATCCTGTGTTTACGATTTCTGTACTTTGTGTTTGTCTTCATTTCATCATGATGACCATGTGTGTATTCTGTCATGCTTACTTCTGAGTACTTATTCCGCTGCAAGTAGTTCTTCGCTAAGGAATTTCCTCACCGGGAAATTCCTCAGTGAAGAATTCATAAAAATCGCCTATTCACCCCCCCCCCTCTAGTCGATATAACGCACTTTCAGGAAGTGTCCAATTGTTTTCATTAGTAAACATATTATTCAATAATAGTTCAGCTTGATCAATAGTTCTTTCCCTAAAAACACAACCAACACAACTATCCAGGTGGTCTTTGGAAGCATCGGTTATTCCGTTATAAAAGATATCAAGTATTTCATTTTTCTTAAGAGGATGATCAGGCAAAGCATTAAGTAACCGGAGAAGCCTCCCCCAAGCTTGTGGGAGACTCTCTTCTTTAATTTGCACAAAATTATATATTTCCCTTAGAGCATCTTGTTTCTTATGAGCGGGAAAATAGCAGAGAAGTGATAAATCATATCCTGGGGACTACGCACACAACCAGGATCAAGAGAATTAAACCAAGTTTTAGCATCACCCTTTAATGAGAACAGAAATATCTTAAGGATGTAATAGTAGCGAGTTTTCTCATCATTAGTGAATAGGGTGTCTATATCATTTAACTTAGTAAGATGTGCCACAACAGTTTCAGATTAATAGCCATAAAAAGGATCAGATTCAACCATAGTAATTATCTCAGGATCGACAGAGAAATCATAATCCTTATCAGTCACAAAGATAGGTGAAGTAGCAAAAGCGGGGTCTTATTTCATTCTAGCATTCAGAGACTTCTGTTTCAGCTTAGCTAATAACTACTTAAGATCAGATCTAGCATTGCAAGCAAGAAAATCTCTAGAAGTTTCTTCATCCATAACATAACCCTCAGGAACAACATGCAATTCATATTTAGGGGGAGAACCTTCATCATCACTATCATCAATAACATCAGTTTCAAGAATTTCATTCTCTCTAGCCCTAGCAAGCTGTTCATCAAGAAATTCACCTAATGGTACAGTAGTATCAAGCATAGAAGTAGTTTCATCATAAGTATCATGCATGGCAGAAGTGGCTCATCAATAATATGCGACATATTAGAATTAATAGCAGAAGCAGGTTTAGGTGTCGCAAGTTTACTTATAACAGAAGGAGAATCAAGTGCAGAGCTAGATGGCAGTTCCTTACCTCCCCTCATAGTTGAGGGACAAATCTTAGTTCTTTCATCCTTCAAGTTCCTCATAGTGAGCAGAAGATATAAATCCCATGTGACTCAAAGAATAGAGCTATGCTTCCCGGCAACGGCGCTAGAAAATAGTCTTGATAACCCACAAGTATAGGGGATCGCAACAGTTTTCGAGGGTAGAGTATTCAACCCAAATTTATTGATTCGACACAAGGGGAGCCAAAGAATATTCTCAAGTATTAGCAGTTGAGTTGTCAATTCAACCACACGTGGATAACTTAGTATCTGCAGCAAAGTATTTAGTAGCAAAGTAGTATGGAAGTAACGGTAACAGTGGCAAAAGTAATAGTGGCAGTTTTGTAGTAATTGTAACAGCTGCAACGGTAAAGTAACTAAGCAAAGAGCAATATGTGAAAAGCTCGTAGGCATTAGATTAGTGATGGATAATTATGTCGGGTGCGATTCCTCGTGTAATAGTTATAACATAGGGTGACACATAACTAGCTCCAGTTCATCAATGTAATGTAGGCATGTATTTCGAATATAGTCATACGTGCTTATGGAAAAGAACTTGCATGCCATCTTTTGTCCTACCCTCCTGTGGCAGCAGGATCCTATTGAAAACTAAGGTATATTAAGTCCTCCTTTTAATAGAGTACCGGACCAAACCATTAACACTTAGTGAATACATGAACTCCTCAAACTACGGTCATCACCGGTAAGTATCCCGATTATTGTCACTTCGGGGTTAATGGATCATAACACATAATAGGTGACTATAGACTTGCAAGATAGGAACAATAACTCACATATATTAATGAAAACATAATAGGTTCAGATCTGAAATCATGGCACTCGGGCCCTAGTGACAAGCATTAAGCATAGCAAAGTCATAGCAACATCAATCTCAGAACAAAGTGGATACTAGGGATCAAACCCTTACAAAACAAACTTGATTACATGGTAAATCTCATCCAACCCATCACCGTCCAGCAAGCCTACGATGGAATTACTCACGCATGAAGGTTAGCATCATGAAATTGGTGATGGAGGATGGTTGATGATGACGACGACGACGGATTCCCCTCTCCGGAGCCTCGAACGGACTCCAGATCAGCCCTCCTGAGAGAGATTAGGGCTTGGTGGCGGCTCCATATCATAAAACACGATGAATCTTTCTCTCTGATTTTTTTCTCCCCGAACGTGAATATATGGAGTTGGAGTTGATGTCGGTGGAGCCTCAGGGGGCCCATGAGGCAGGGGGCGCGCCCTAGGGGGGGCACCCCCCACCCTCGTGGACAGGGTGTGGGCCCCCTAGGGGCGATTCTTTCGCCAGTATTTTTATTAATTCCAGAAAGTTGCTCCATGGATTTTCAGGTCATTCCGAGAACTTTTATTTCTGCACAAAAATAACACCATGGCAATTCTAATGAAAACAGCGTCAGTCCGGGTTAGTTCCATTCAAATCATGCAAGTTAGAGTCCAAAACAAGGGTAAAAGTTTTTGGAAAAGTAGATACGACAGAGACGTGTTGCGGGAAAAAAATGCAACATGGGTCGTGTTGCGGATTTTTTTTATCATAGGCGCTACAAGATCTAGCTTATGGTCGGTTTGCAATAAAGGACTAGTTGCAGAACCTCTTTTTGAAACAACAGGCCAGTTATAGAGGGTAAACATGGATAAGCTAACTCCCAACTGAGCCCATCTAATGGACCTGGAAGCGGTAGACGCTCGCCAAGATCGGCCGGTTGAAGGGAATCATTTCCCATTCAGTATCCATGCAAATTGGTCTATGATTTGATTTACCCATCTCCAAGTTACATAGTGCGGCTGAACTTATCCTGCATTAGCGACTGCTCGATCCAACCTCTTAGGAAGATTCCCGCAGAACCAGGTGAATTTATCACCCTCATAGCCAATGTCCTCAAGCATGTAGTCTGACAACGCATCCTAAAACACTTAAAGGCGTGGTTGTGGACGCTGTACACCCCCTTCTTACTCAAAACAAAAGAGGATCTTGTTAAAATCTGCAATAACCATCCATGGCAGATTAGACTAAGCATGAAGATCACATAGATTAGATACATCCAATCCACACTTGGCTACCCAGTGTTTACCGTAGGCATGATAACTGGTACACCAGAGGTCCTTATTATTCTAGCATATATTTTTTTGTGTGGGTATCCCAGCTTGGTTACTCACAGATGCACGTGAGCCACCATGTTCCCTCCCGCTTTCTCAACTGAAACATCAATGAAATCCAGGGTGGTAGTTTAGGAAGATCCTAACCTCCTTTTTCCAGACCAAAAGCATCCCTCCCTTTCTTCCATCTTAGGAGCCACAATCCTATAATCCATACACAACTTCTTCATCACTTCATATGCCTTAAGTCTCGCCAAATGTGTTTCTTACATAAAGAAATCATCTGGTCTATGCCACTTCTGGATGTCTAGAAGTGAACAAACTGTGAGGGCTCCGAGAATGCCGCAACAGTTCCAACTCAGGAGTTTCATTGTGTTGTTGACGGTTACTTCAATAAATTTCTTCCGATCATCGAAGAACCAACAACCGAAACTAGCCAAACAAACACCCTTCTAGACGAACAGCAAAACTGCACAAATCTTAACGAGGGATCGGCAAGCACTGCAGGACAGAAAACCGATCATCATCAGAACTAGTGTTGGAACAAAACACCGATCATTGCCCAAGTCAATGCCGGGATGAAAACTTGAGCGATCTTGGGATTGACTCCATATCTGATCAACAGCCAGGATCCCGATGCATAGGCACGAGGGGAGTCGTACATAACAACGTTGTGAATGAAGTCTTCATTCATTACAGGCGTGTTTGGTTGTCGTAGTCTATAGTAGCTGCATTGCATAGCCTTCTCAACTCAGCCTGGCTATGCAAATGCAGCCTCAAATGCACCATCTTCGAGTTGTTTGGTTTCCTGCATGCCCTCTTGCCTGCATGGGCTAAACCACACTGCCTGGTGTTTGGTTGCCTGCATGTTAGTGGACAAACCCAAGGCATGGTGTTTGGTTCTATGCAACGCCTGGTGTGTGGTAACCACTTTTTCTAATTGGGTGAGGTTACCAGCACGCTGATACGTCCATTTTGCATCATGTTTACCTATTGTTATTTATGTTGTTTTATTGTATAATAATGCTTTTTGGAGTAGTTCTAACGCCTTTTCTCTCATAATATGCAAGGTACACACAAAGGGGGAGAATTCTAGCAGCTGGAAATCTGGACCTGAAAAAGCTACGTCAGGCTACCTATTCTACACAACTCCAAATGAGCTAAAACTTTACGACAATTTTTTATGGAATATTTGAGGAATATTGGAGCAAATAAGTACTAGAGGGGCCCCACTAGGTGGGCACAACCCACCTGGGCACGCCAGGGAGCCCAGGCGCATCCTTGTGGGTTGTGCTCACCTAGGCCCACCTCCAGTGCCCCTCTTGTGGTATATAAGTTATTTTGACCGAGAAAAAATAAGGAGAGGAATTTTGGGACGAAGCACCATTGTCTCGAGGCAGAACTTGTGTAGGAGCACTTTTGCCCTTCGGCGGGGCGATTCCACCGAGGGAACTTCCCTCCCAGAGAGGGAAATCATCATCATCATCATCACCAACAACTCTCCCATCTTGGGGAGGGCTATCTTCATAAACATCTTCAACAACACCATCTCATCTCGAACCCTAGTTCATCTCTTGAGTTCAATCTTTGTACCGAAACTATAGATTGGTGCTTGTGGTTGACTAGTAGTGTTAATTACATCTTGTAGTTGATTACTATATGGTTTATTTGGTGGAAGATTATATGTCTAGATCCATTATGCTATTTAATACCCCTCTGATCTTGAGAATGATTATCATTTGCGAGTAGTTACTTTTGTTCTTGAGGTCACGGGAGAAATCATGTTGCAAGTAATCATGTGAACTTGAAATGTGTTCGATATTTTGTTGATATGTATGTTGTGATTCCCTTAGTGGTGTCATGTGAACGTCGACTACATGACACTTCACCATATTTGGGCCTAAGGGAATGCATTGTGGAGTAGTTATTAGATGATGGGTTGCGAGAGTGACAGAAGCTTAAACCCTAGTTTATGCACTATTCCGTAAGGGACCGATTGGATCCAAAAGTTTAATGCTATGGTTAGAATTTATTCTTAATACTTTTCTTGTAGTTGCGGATGCTTGCGAGGGGGTTAATTATAAGTAGGAGGTTTGTTCAAGTAAGAACAACACCTATGCACCGGTCCACCCACATACCAAATTATCAAAGTAGCGAACACGAATTAAGCCAACATGATGAAAGTGACTAGATGAAATTCCCGTGTACCCTCAACAATACTTTGCTTATCATAAGAGACTGTTTTTTCCTGTTCTTTGCCTCAAAAGTATTGGGCTACCTTGCTGCACTTTTGTTACTACTACCGTTACTTGCTCGTTACAAATTATCTTGCTATCAAACTACTTTGCTACTTACAATTTTAGCACTTGCAGACATTACCTTACTAAAAACCACTTGTCATTTCCTTCTGTTCCTCATTGGGTTCGACACTCTTACTTATCAAAAAGGCTACAATTGACCACATATAATTGTGGGTCATCAAGGATATTTTCTGGCGCCTTTGCCAGGGAGTGAAGCACTTTTGGTAAGTGGAAATTGGTAAGGAAACAATATCACTACGTGCTGAAATTTATTGTCACTTGCTACTATGGAAAACAATCCTTTGAGGGGTTGTTCACCTCGACCAGAACCACAATTAATTTCCCCTCAACCTACTGCACCTACTGAAAATATTGAATATGAAATTCCTCCGAGTATGGTAGAACAACTACTAGCTAATACTTATGCAGGAGATGGAACCAAACATCCTGATATGCACTTGATATATGTGGATGAAATTTGTGGATTGTTTAAGCTTGCAGGTTTGCCTGGAGATGAAGATAAGAAGAAGGTTTCCCTTTATCTTTGAAGGTAAAAGCATTGACATGGTATAGGCTATGCGATGATATTGGATCTTGGAACCGAAATCGGTTGAAATTGGAATTCCATCAAAAAAATATCCTATGCATCTAGTTCATCATGATAGGAATTATATATATAATTTTTGGCCTCATGAAGGAGAAAGTATCGCTCTAGCTTGGGGGAGCCTTAGTTCAATGTTGTATTCATTCCCCAATCATGAGCTCTCAAGAGAAATTATTATTCAGAATTTGTATGCTCGGCTTTCTCGTAATGATCAATCCATGCTCGATACTTCTTCTATTTTATGAAGAAGATTATTGAATTCCGGTGGGATCTTTTAGAAAGAACTAAATGCAACTCTGAAGATTGGGAACTCGATGAAGGTAAAGAGTCGGGTATTGAACCTAAATTTGATTGTGTTAAATCTTTTATGAATACTGATGCCTTTCAAAAGTTTAGCACTAAATATGGACTTGACTCTGAGATAGTAGCTTCTTTTTGTGAATCTTTTGCTACTCATGTTGATCTCCCTAAGGAGAAGTGGTTTAAATATCACCCACCTATTAAAGAAGAAATTAAAGAACCAGTAAAAGCTAAAGAAGAAACTACCATTTACAATGTTGACCCAGTTGTTCCCACTACTTATATTGAAAACCCACCTTTCCGTGTTAGGATGAAGGAACATGCTAAAGTTTCAACTGTAGTCAACAAAAGTAATATTAGAACACCCAAACCAGCTGAACGAATCAGAGTTGAACCTAGTGTTGCTATGGTTAAAGATCTCTTGGTCGATAATATTGATGGGCATGTTATTTACTTCTGTGATGAAGCTGCTAGAATTGCCAAACCCGATGAGAAAGATAAACATAGACCAGTTGTTGGCATGCGTGTTGTCTCAGTCAAGATAGGAGATCACTGTTACCATGGTCTATGTGATATAGGTGCTAGTGTGAGTGTTATTCCTTTTTCCTTATATGAAGAAATTAAGAATGAAATAGCACCTGCTGAAATAGAAGACATAGATGTTACTATTAAACTTGCCAATAGAGATACTATATCACCAATTGGGATTCTTAGAGATGTTGAAGTCTTGTGTGGGAAAATAAAATACCCTACTGATTTTCTTGTTCTTGGTTCCCCACAAGATGAATTTTGTCCCATTATTTTTGGTAGACCTTTCTTGAACACCGTCAATGCTAAGATAGATTGTGGAAAACAAACTGTCGGTGTTAGCTTTGGTGATGAATCTCATGAATTTAATTTTTCCAAGTTTAGTAGAAAACCTCATAAGAAAGATTTGTCTGGTAAGGATGAAATTATTGGTCTTGCTTCTATTGTTGTACCTCCTACTGATCATTTAGAACAATATTTGCTAGACCATGAAAATGATTTGCATATGCATGGAAGAAATGGAATAGATAGAATCATTTTCAAACAACAACCTCTGCTTAAACACAATCTACCTATTGAAACTCTAGGAGGTTTGTCCGTCCATTTTGCATCATTCTTTCATATCGATATTTATTGCATTATGGGCTGTTATTACACGTTATGTCACAATACTTATAGCTATTCTCTCTTATTTTACAAGGTTTACATGAAGAGAGAGAATGCCGGCAGCTGGGATTCTGGGCTGGAAAAGGAGCAAATATTAGAGACCTATTCTGCACAGCCCCAAAAGTCCTGACACTCCATGGAAGTCATTTTTGGATTTAATAAAAAATACTGAGCGGAAGAAATACCAGAGGAGGCCCACACCCTGGTCACGAGGGTGGGGGGCGCACCCTACACCCTAGGCACGCCCCCTGCCTCGTGGGCCACCTGGCAGCCCTCCGGTGCCCATCTTCTGCTATATGAGGTCTTTTACCCTGGAAAAAAATCACAAGCAAGCTTTCGGGACGAAACTCCGCCGCCACGAGGCGGAACCTTGGCGGAACCAATCTAGGGCTCCGGCGGAGCTATTATGCCCGGGAAACTTCCCTCCGGGAGGGGGAAATCATCATCATCGTCATCACCATTGATCCTCTCATCGGGAGGGGGTCAATCTCCATCAACATCTTCACTAGCACCATCTCCTCTCAAACCCTAGTTCATCTCTTGTATCCAATCTTTGTACCCAAACCTCAGATTGGTACCTATAGGTTGCTAGTAGTGTTGATTACTCCTTGTAGTTGATGCCAGTTGGTTTATTCGGTGGAAGATCATTTGTTCAGATCCTTAATGCATATTAATACTCCTCTGATTATGAACATGAATATGCTTTGTGAGTAGTTACGTTTGTTCCTGAGGACATGGGTGAAGTCTTGCTATAAGTAGTCATGTGAATTTGGTATTCGTTTGATATTTTGATGAGATGTATGTTGTCTCTCCTCTAGTGGTGCTATGTGAACATCGACTACATGAAACTTCACCATTATTTGGGCCTAGAGGAAGGCATTGGGAAGTAATAAGTAGATGATGGGTTGCTAGAGTGACAGAAGCTTAAACCCTAGTTTATGCCTTGCTTCGTAAGGGGCTGATTTGGATCCATATGTTTCATGCTATGGTTAGGTTTACCTTAATACTTATTTTGTAGTTGAGGATGCTTGCAATAGGGGTTAATCATAAGTGGGATGATTGTCCAAGAAAGGGCAGTACCCAAGCACCGGTCCACCCACATATCAAATTAGCAAAGCAACGAACACGAATCATATGAGTGTGATGAAAATTAGCTTGACGATAATTCCCATGTGTTCTCGGGAGTGCTTTTCTCTATATAAGAACTTGTCCAGGCTTGTCGTTTGCTACAAAAAGGATTGGGCCACCTTGCTGCACCTTATTTACTTTCATTGCTTGTTACCCGTTACAAATTACCTTATCACAAAACTATCTGTTACCGATAATTTCAGTGCTTGCAGAGAATACCTTACTGAAAACCGCTTGTCATTTCCTTCTGCTCGTCGTTGGGTTCGACACTCTTACTTATCAAAAGGACTATGATAGATCCCCTAAACTTGTGGGTCATCTAGATGCTTTTCTGGCGCTGTTGCCGGGGAGTGAAGCACCTTTGGTAAGTGGAACTTGGTAAGGAAAAATTTATATAGTGTGCTGAAATTTACTGTCACTTGTTACTATGGAACATAATCCTTTGAGGGCCTTGTTCGGGGTATCTTCACCCCGACCAGTAGAGCAAAGATTTGCTCCTCAACCTACTGAACCTACTGAAAATGTTTACTTTGAAATTCCTTCGGGTATGGTAGAGAAACTGCTAGCTAATCCTTTTATAGGAGATGGAACATTGCATCCCGATTTACACCTAATCTATGTGGATGAAGTTTGTGGATTATTTAAGCTTGCAGGTATGCCTGATGATGTTATCAAGAAGAAGGTTTTCCCTTTATCTTTGATGGGAGAGGCATTGACATGGTATAGGCTATGTGATGATATAGGATCATGGAACTATAAATGATTGAAATTGGAATTTTATTAGAAGTTTTATCCTATGCATCTTGTTCATCGTGATCGCAATTATATATATAATTTTTGGCCTCGCGAAGGAGAAAGCATCGCTCGAGCTTGGGGAAGCTTAAGTCAATGTTATATTCATGCCCCAATCATGAGCTCTCAAGAGAAATGATTATTCAAAAATTTTATGCTCGGCTTTCTCTCAACAATCGCTCCATGCTCGATACTTCTTGTGTTGGTTCTTTTATGATGAAGACTATTGAATTCAAATGGGATTTACTGGAAAGAATTAAACGCAACTCTGAAGATTGGGATATCGACGAAGGTAAGGAGTCAGGTATGACACCTAAGTTCGATTGTGTTAAATCTTTTATGGATACCGATGTTTTCTTTGGATTTAGCACTAAATACGGACTTGACTCTGAAATAGTAGCTTCCTTCTATGAATCATTTGCTACTCATGTTGACCTCCCTAAGGAGAAGTGGTTTAAATATAATCCTCCGATTGAAGTAAAAGTAGTTGCACCTGTTAAAGTTGAAGAAAAGATTATCACTTATAATGATCCTATTGTTCCTGCTACTTATATTGAGAAACCACCTTTCCCTGTTAGGATAAAGGATCATGCTAAAGCTTCAACTGTGGTTCGTAAGAGTAATACTAAAACATATACACCTCCTGAGCAAATTAAAGTTGAACCTAGTATTGCTATGGTTAAAGTCTCTTGGCTGATAATATTGATGGGCATGTTATTTATTTCTGTGATGCAGCTGCTAGAATTGCTAGACCCAATGCTAAGAAACATAGACCTGTTGTAGGCATGCCTGTTATTTCTGTTAAAATAGGAGATCATTGTTATCATGGCTTATGTTATATGGGTGCTAGTGCTAGTGCAATACCTCATTCCTTATACAAAGAAATTATGCATGATATTGCACCTGCTGAGATAGAAGAAATTGATGTCACCATTAAGCTTGCCAATAGAGATACTATTTCACCAATTGGGATTGTAAGAGATGTTGAACTCTTGTGTGGGAAAGTTAAATATCCTGCTGATTTTCTTGTTCTTGGTTCCCCACAAGATGACTTTTGTCCCATTATATTTGGTAGACCCTTCTTGAACACTATTAATGCTAAGGTAGATTGAGAAAAGGATGTGTTACTATTGGTTTGGGGGATATGTCTCATGAGTCTAATTTTTCTAAATTTCATAGACAACCTCATGATAAAGAATTGCCTAGTAAGGATGAAATTATTGGACTTGCTTCTATTGCCGTGCCTCCTAATGATCCTTTAGAACAATATTTGCTAGACCATGAAAATGATATGTTTAGGAATGAAAGAAGGGAGATAGATGAAGTATTCTTTAAACAGGGACCTATTTTGAAACACAACTTGCCTGTTGAAATCCTAGGGGATCCTCCACCACCCAAGGGTGATCCCGTGTTTGAGCATAAACCATTACCTGATACTCTTAAATATACTTATCTTGATGAAAAGAATATATATCCTGTTATTATTAGTGCTAACCTTTCAGAGCAGGAAGAGGAAAGATTATTGAAAACTCTGAAGAAGCACCATGCTGCTATTGGATATACACTTGATGATCTTAAGGGAATTAGTCCCACTTTATGCCAACACAAAATAAATTTGGAGAAAGATGCCAAACTAGTTATTGATCACCAACGATGGTTAAATCCTAAGATGAAAGAAGTGGTAAGAAAGGAAATACTAAAGCTCCTCGAGGAAGGTATAATTTATCCCGTTGCTGATAGTCAATGGGTAAGTCTTGTCCATTGTCTCTCTAAGAAGGGAGGTATTACTGTTGTTCCTAATGATAAAGATGAATTGATCCCGCAAAGAATTATTACAAGTTATAGGATGGTAATTGATTTCCGAAAATTAAATAAAGCTACTAAAAAGATCATTGCCCTCTACCTTTTATTGATCAAATGCTAGAAAGATTATCTAAGCATACACATTTTTGCTTTCTAGATGGTTACTTTGGCTTCTCTCAAATACCTGTGTCAGCAGAGGGTCAAGAAAAGACCACTTTTACTTTCCCTTTCGGTACTTTTGCTTATAGACGTATGCCTTTTGGTTTATGTAATGCACCTGCTACCATTCAAAGATGCATGATGGCTATATTCTCTGATTTTTGTGAAAAGATTTGTGAGGTTTTCATGGATGATTTCTCTGTTTATGGGTCTTCTTTTGATGATTGCTTGAGAAACCTTGATCGAGTTTCGCAGAGATGTGAAGATACTAGTCTCATCTTGAATTGGGAGAAGTGCCACTTTATGGTTAATGAAGGTATTGTCTTGGGGCATAAAATTTCTGAGATAGGTATTTAAGTTGATAAAGCTAAGGTTGATGCTATTGAAAAGATGTCGTGTCCTAAGGACATTAAAGGTATAAGAAGTTCCCTTGGTCATGCCGGTTTTTATAGGAGGTTCATTAAGGACTTCTCTAAGATTTCTAGGCCTCTGACTAATCTCTAAAAAAAGATATTCCTTTTGTCTTCGATGATGATTGTGTAGAAGCATTTGAAATACTTAAGAAAGCTTTGATTTCTACACTTATTGTTCAGCCACCTGATTCGAATTTACCCTTTGAAATTATGTGTGATGCTAGTGATTATGTTGTAGGTGTTGTGCTAGGGCAAAGAGTTGATAAGAAACTAAATGTTATTCAGTATGCTAGTAAAACTCTAGACAGTGCCCACAGAAATTATGCTACTACTGAAAAAGAATTCTTAGCAGTCGTATTTGCTTGTGATAAGTTCAGACCTTATATTGTTGATTCTAAAGTAACTATTCACAATGATCATGCTGCTATTAAATATCTTATGGAAAAGAAAGATGCTAAACCTAGACTTATTAGATGGGTTCTCCTACTCCAAGAATTTGATTTGCATATTATTGATAGAAAGAGAGCTGAGAACCCCGTTGCAGACAACATGTCTAGGTTAGAGAATGTTCTTGATGACCCACTACCTATTGATGATAGCTTTCCTGATGAACAATTAGCTGTCATAAATGCTTCTCGTACTGCTCCATGGTATGCTGATTATGCTAATTACATTGTTGCTAAATTCATACCACCTAGTTTTACATACCAGCAAAAGAAAAAGTTTTTCTATGATTTAAGACATTACTTTTGGGATGACCCACACCTTTATAAAGAAGGAGTAGATGGTGTTATTAGACATTGTGTACCTGAGCATGAACAGAAACATATCCTATGCAAGTTTCACTCTGAGGCATCTGGAGGACACCACGCTGGAGATAGAACTGCACATAAGGTACTGAATTCGGTTTTTATTGGCCTACTCTCTTCAAGGATGCCCGTAAGTTTGTCTTGTCTTGTGATGAATGTAAAAGAATTGGTAATATTAGTAGATGTCAAGAAATGCCTATGAATTATTCTCTTGTTATTGAACCATTTGATGTTTGGGGCTTTGATTATATGGGACTGTTTCCTTCCTCTAATGGTTATACACATATTTTAGTTGCTGTTGATTACGTTACTAAGTGGGTAGAAGATATTCCAACTAGTAGTGCTGATCATAACACTTCTATTAAGATGCTTAAAGAAGTTATTTTTCCGAGGTTTGGAGTCCCTAGATATTTAATGACTGATGGAGGTTCACATTTTATTCATGGTGCTTTTCTTAAGATGCTTGCTAAGTATGATGTTAATCATAGAATTGCATCTCCTTATCACCCTCAGTCTAGTGGTCAAGTAGAATTGAGTAATAGAGAGCTTAAATTAATTTTGCAAAATATTGTTAATAGATCTAGAAAGAATTGGTCCAAAAAACTTGATGACGCATTGTGGGCTTATAGAACTGCATATAAGAACCCTATGGGTATGTCTCCATACAAAATGGTTTATGGAAAAGCATGTCACCTACCTCTCGAACTTGAACATAAGGCATATTGGGCCATTAAAGAGCTCAATTATGATTTCAAACTTGCCGGTGAGAAGAGGCTATTTGACATTAGCTCACTTGATGAATGGAGAACCCAGGTCTACGAGAATGCCAAATTGTTTAAAGAAAAAGTTAAAAGATGGCATGACAAAAGGATACAAAAGCGTGAGTTTAATGTAGGTGATTATGTTTTGCTATTCAACTCTCGTTTAAGATTTTTTGCAGGAAAACTTCTCTCTAAATGGGAAGGCCCTTACATTATCGAGGAGGTCTATCGTTCCGGTGCCACAAAAATCAACAACTTCGAAGGCACAAATCCGAAGGTGGTGAACAGTCAAAGAATCAAACATTATATCTCAGGTAATCCTACAAATGTTGAAACTAATGTTATTGAAACCGTAACCCCGGAGGAATACATAAGGGACACTTTCCAGAATGTTTCAGACTCCAAAAAGGAATAGATATGTGATACGGTAAGTAAACCGACTCCAAAATAGTTCTAACAACATTTTTTCTTTGTTTTGGAATATTTAAGAAAATAGGAAAATAAGAAGTAGTACGGGAAGGACACGAGGCTTCCACGAGGGTGGAGGGCGCGCCCTACCCCCTCGGCGAGCCCCCTGCCTCGTGGGCACCTCGTGTGCTCTCCAGACTTTGTTTTCTTGCACGATACTTCTTCTGGTCGGTAAAAATTCATTATATAATCTCCCAAAGGTTTTGACCACCGTATCATGCAAATATCCTCTTTCTTTATTTCGAGTTGTTTCTGTCACAAATTTAGAGCAAGATGTCTTCTCAAGAGTCGGTCAGTGAGAGTCGGGTGTCTCATCCGACACCGGGACCAGGAGCAAATAGCGATGCTTATCACTTTGGGCCATCAACGGAGGAGGAGATGGAGGCCGACTTGAAAAGGATAGATGCCATGGAGGAAAATTAAGAAGTTACCTCTCGTCTCCAAGCAGGGTTTACGACGGGGGAACTACAGAGCTCAGCTATCCCAAACTCGGTCATCCCTTCCAATGTTAAATTTCTTTCTTATGAAAATATGAAAAAGAGTATCACTTGTTCTCCAGCAGTTATGCAACATCCATGGATGAAAGGAGCTTTAGCCATCATGGGTAAGCTCCACAAGGAAAATATGGACCTCAGCCAGCAAGTCAATAAGCTCGAGGAGGAGAACCGTATCCTAAGGGGCATCATCGCCAAGAAGATCATACCACCACCTCCAAAGAAGGAGACATAATCACATGGGTATGGGCACTCCCCTTGGCAACTGCCAAGCTTGGGGGAGGTGCCCCGGTATCGTATCACCATCACACTCCTATCTTTACCGTTTTTCTTAGTTCGATCCCTTTGTTAATATCTTGATCTAGTAGAATAAAGTTTTGGCATGATTTAGTTTTGAGTTTTGCTTTATGATCCCTCTATGTAATCGAGTCTGTGAGCTATATAATAAAGATTAGTGTCGAGTCAAAAGCTTTGTTATCTTGCTATGATCTTAAAGGAATAAAATGAATAAAAAGAAATAAAGAGATCATCTTGATCTTATGGAGAGTAATGACTTCACATATAAAGAGTATGATGATTAAAAGTTATTGAGGGTTGGCAAACATAGTTTTGGTCATCGTTGCAATTAATAGGAAGTGATAAAGAAAGATAGGTTCTCACATATAAATATACTATCTTGGACATCTTTTATGATTGTGAGCACTCATTAAAGTATGACATGCTAAAGAGTTGATGTTGGACAAGGAATACAACGTAATGGGTTGTGTTTTCTCATATCTGAATTAAAGTATATTGTCATGGATCATCCAACATGTTGAGCTTGCCTTTCCCCCTCATGTTAGGCAAATTCCTTGAACCAAGTATAAATACTACGTGTGCTTCCAAATATCCTTAAACCCAGTTTTGCCATGAGAGTCCACCATATCTACCTATGGATTGAGCAAGATCCTTCAAGTAAGTTGTCATGTTGCATGCAATAAAAATTGCTCTCTAAATATGTATGACTGATTAGTCTGGAGAAAATAAGCTTTATACGATCCTGTGATATGGAAGCAATAAAAGCGACGGACTACATAATAAAGGTCCGTATCACAAGTGGCAATATAAAGTGACATTCTTTTGCATTAAGATTTCGTGCATCCAACCAAAAAGCACATGACAACCTCTGCTTCCCTCTGCGAAGGGCCTATCTTTTACTTCTTGTCTTACATTAAGAGTCATGGTGACCTTCACCTTTCCTTTTTATGTTTTATCCTTTAGCAAACACTTCGTGTTGGAAAGATCCTGATACATATATCCAATTGGATGTAAGTTAGCATGAACTATTATTGTTGACATTACCCTTGAGGTAAAAGGTTGGGAGGCAACACTATAAGCCCCTATCTTTCTCTGTGTCCGATTAAAACTCCATACCCATAAGTATTGCGTGAGTGTTAGCAATTGGGAAAGACTAAATGATAGTTGAGTATGTGGACTTGCTGAAAAGCTCTTATATTGACTCTTTCCGATGTTATGATAAACTGCAATTGCTTCAATGACCGAGATCATAGTTTGTTGGTTCTCAATGAAGTTTCTGATTCATACTTGACATTGTGAATAGATTGTTACTTGAGCATAAGAAATCATATGACAAAATTTATATATGTTGTTGTTATAAGAATGATCATGATGCCCTCATGTCCATATTTTATTTTATCGACACCTCTATCTCTAAACATGTGGACATATTTTTGGATATCGGCTTCCGCTTGAGGACAAGCGAGGTCTAAGCTTGGGAGAGTTGATACGTCCAGTTTGCATCATGCTTTTATATTGATATTTATTGTATTATGGGCTGTTATTACACGTTATGTCACAATACTTATGGCTATTATCTCTTATTTTGCAAGGTTTACATGAAGAGGGAGAATGTCGGCAGCTGGGATTCTGGGCTGGAAAAGGAGCAATTATTAGAGACCTATTCTGCACAGCCCCAAAAGTCCTGAAACTCCAGGAATTCATTTTTGGATTTAATAAAAAATACTGGGCGGAAGAAATACCAGAGGGGGCCCATAGCCTCGCCACGAGGGTAGGGGTGCGCCCTACCCCCTAGGTGTGCCACCCTGCCTCGTGGGCCACCTGGCAGCCCTCTGGTGCCCATCTTCTGCTATATGAAGACTTTTACCCTGGAAAAAAATCACAAGCAAGCTTTTGGGACGAAACTCCGCCGCCACGAGGCGGAACCTTGGCGGAACCAATCTAGGGCTCCGGCGGAGCTGTTCTGCCGGGGAAACTTCCCTCTGGGAGGGGGAAATCATCATCATCGTCATCACCATCGACCCTCTCATCGGGAGGGGGTCAATCTCCATCAACATCTTCACCAGCACCATCTCCTCTCAAACCCTAGTTCGTCTCTTGTATCCAATCTTTGTACCCAAACCTCAGATTGGTACCTGTGGGTTGCTAGTAGTGTTGATTACTCCTTGCAGTTGATGCTAGTTGGTTTATTCGGTTGAAGATCATTTGTTCAGATCCTTAATGCATATTAATATTCCTCTGATTATGAACATGAATATGCTTTGTGAGTAGTTACGTTTGTTCCTGAGGACATGGGTGAAGTCTTGCTATGTCATGTGAATTTGGTATTTGTTTGATATTTTGATGAGATGTATGTTATCTCTCCTCTAGTGGTGTTATGTGAACATCGACTACATGACACTTCACCATTATTTGGGCCTAGAGGAAGGCATTGTGAAGTAATAAGTAGATGATGGGTTGCTAGAGTGACAGAAGCTTAAACCCTAGTTTATGCGTTGCTTCGTAAGGGGCTGATTTGGATCCATATGTTTCATGCTATGGTTAGTTTACCTTAATACTTCTTCTGTAGTTGCGGATGCTTGCACTAGGGGTTAATCATAAGTGGGATGCTTGTCCAAGAAAGGGCAGTACCCAAGCACCGGTCCACCCACATATCAAATTATCAAAGTAACGAACGTGAATCATATGAGTGTGATGAAAATTAGCTTGACGATAATTCCCATGTGTTCTCGGGAGCGCTTTTCTCTATATAAGAACTTGTCCAGGCTTGTCCTTTGCTACAAAAAGGATTGGGGCACCTTGCTGCACCTTATTTACTTTCATTTCTTGTTACCCGTTACAAATTACCTTATCACAAAACTATCTGTTACCGATAATTTCAGTGCTTGGAGAGAATACCTTACTAAAAACCACTTGTCATTTCCTTCTGCTCCTTGTTGGGTTCGATACTCTTACTTATTGGAAGGACTATGATAGATCCCCTACACTTGTGGGTCATCAAAGGTCCTCCTCCACCTAAAGGTGATCCTGTGTTTGAATTAAAACAATTGCCACACACTTTGAAATATGCTTTTCTTGATGAGAAAAATATATATCCTGTTATTATTAGTGCTAACCTTTCAGAACATGAAGAAGAAAGATTATTGAAAGTTCTAAGGAAGCACCGAGCTGCTATTGGATATACTCTTGATGATCTTAAGGGCATTAGTCCCACTCTATGTCAGCACAAGATTATATGGAGCCTGATGCGAAATCCGTTGTTGATCACCAATGTCGGTTAAATCCGAAGATGAAGGAAGTGGTAAGAACGGAAATATTGAAACTTATGGAAGCCGGTATAATCTATCCTATAGCTGATAGCAGATGGGTAAGTCCTGTTCATTGTGTCCCTAAGAAGGGAGGTACAACTATTGTTCCTAATGATAAGAATGAACTTATTCCACAAAGAATTGTCACAGGCTTCACAACCTGGTCAAGAAAAGACTACTTTTACTTGTCCTTTTGGAACTTATGCTTATAGACGTATGCCTTTTGGTTTATGTAATGCACCTGCTACCTTTTAAAGATGTATGACTGCTATATTCTCTGATTTTTGTGAAAAGATTGTTGAGGTCTTCATGGATGACTTTTCTGTTTATGTGAAGTATTTTAATGATTGTTTAAGCAATCTTGATCAAGTTTTTCAGAGATGTGAACAAACAAATATTGTCTTGAATTGGGAGAAGTGCCACTTTATGGTTAACGAAGGTATTGTTTTGGGCCATAAAATTTCTGAAAGAGGCATTGAGGTGGACAAAGCCAAGGTTGATGCAATTGAGAAAATGCCATGTCCTAAAGATATCAAAGGTATTCGTAGTTTTCTTGGTCATGCTGGTTTCTATAGGAGGTTTATCAAAGACTTTTCTAAAATTTGTAGGCCTCTTACAAATATTTTGCAAAAGGATATTCCTTTTGTGTATGATGACGATTGTTTGGAAGCCTTCGAAACACTAAAGAAAGCCTTAATTACTGCACTTGTCGTTCAGCCACCTGATTGGAACTTCCCTTTTGATATTATGTGTGATGCAAGTGATTATGATATTGGTGTTGTTCTAGGACAAAGAGTTGCTAAGAAATTAAATGTTATCCATTATGCTAGTAAAACTCTAGACATTGCTCAATGAAATTATGCTACTACTGTAAAAGAATTCTTAGCAGTGGTGTTTGCTTGTGATAAATTTAGATACTACATTGTTGATTCCAAAGTGATTGTTCACACCGATCATGGTGCTATAAAGTATCTTATGGAAAAGAAAGATGTTAAACCTAGACTCATTAGGTGGGTTCTTCTGCTACAAGAATTTGATTTGCATATCATCGATAGAAAAGGAGCAAAGACCCCGTAGCTGATAATTTGTCTAGGCTTGAAAATATTCTTGATGACCCAAAACCTATTAATGATAGCTTTCCCGATGAACAGTTAGCTGCAATAAATATTTCCAACAGTACACCTTGGTATGCTGACTATGCTAATTATATTGTTGCTAAATACACACCACCTAGTTTCACATACCAACAAAAGAAAAAAAATCCATCTATGGTTTAAGACATTACTTTTGGGATGATCCATATCTTTATAAGGAAGGAGTAGATGGTATTATTAGACGTTGTGTACCTGAGCATGAACAGGAATAAATCCTACGGAAATATCACTCAGAAGCTTATGGAGGACATCACGCGGGAGACAAAACCGCTCATAAGGTATTGCAATCAGGTTTTTATTGGCCTGCTCTCTTCAAGGATGCCCGTAAGTTCGTCTTATCTTGTGGTCAATGTCAAAGAATAGGTAATATTGGTAAGCGTCAAGGAATGCCTATGAATTATTCACTTGCTGTTGAACCATTTGATGTTTGGGGATTTGATTTCATGGGACATTTTCCTTCCTCTAATGGGTATACCCATATTTTGGTTGCTGTTGATTATGTTACTAAGTGGGTAGAAGCTATTCTAACCAGTAGTGTTGATCACAACACCTCTATTAAAATGCTTAAGGAAGTTATTTTTCCTAGGTTTGGAGTCCTTAGATATTTAATGACTGATGGTGGTTCACACTTTATTCATGGTGCTTCCCATAAAAATGCTTGCTAAGTAGTCCCTTCATCCCAAAATAAGTGTCTTGAGCTTAGTACAAATTTGTACTAAAGCTAGTACAAAGTTGAGACACTTATTTTGGGACGGAGGGAGTATGATGTTAACCATAGAATTGCATCACCTTATCATCCTTAGTCTAGTGGTCAAGTTGAACTTAGTAAGAGAGAAATAAAACTAATCCTACAAAAGACTGTCAATAGTTCCCGAAAGAATTGGTCTAAGAAATTAGATGATGCACTTTGGGCTTATAGAACAGCATATAAAAATCCTATGGGTATGTCTCCTCATAAAATGGTTTATGGAAAAGCTTGTCATTTTCCTCTTGAGTTAGAACATAAAGCATATTGGGAAATTAAAGAACTCAACTATGATTTCAAACTTGCTGGTGAAAAGAGGTTATTTGATATTAGCTCATTAGATGAATGGAGAACCCATGCTTATGAAAATGCAAAGTTAATCAAAGAAAAAGTTAAAAGATGGCATGAAAAAAGAATCCAAAAGCGTGAGTTCAAGGTTGGAGAATATGTTCTTTTGTACAACTCTCGTTTCAGATTCTTTGCAGGAAAACTCCTCTCCAAACGGGGAGGACCCTATGTTATCGAGGAGGTTTATCGATCCGGAGCTACAAAATAAATAATGCCGAAGGTACTAACCCGAAGGTTGTTAATGGGCAACGAATAAAACATTATATCTTAGGTACGCCCATTAATGTTGAAAGCAATATTATCCAAACTATTACACCGGAAGAACACATAAAAGAAACCTTTCGGAACACTCCAAAATCATGAAAAAAGGGAGGTACGTGATACGGTAAGTAAACAGACTCCGAAAATCCGCAAAATTATTTTTTGTTAGTTTTGGAATATTTAGAAAATTAGGAAAATAAGAAACTACCAGGAAAGTGACTCTAGTGGGCACGATACACCAGGGCACGCCTGGCTTGCCAGGCGCGCCCCGGTGGGTTGTTCCTACCTCAGGTACTTTTCGGACTCCGTTTTTCTTCCGTTCTGCTTGTTCCCCAAGATAAAAATAATCTGTATATACCCCCCGAACCTGTTGACCTCCGTATCATGGATAAATCTCCTATTTTCTTTTCTCATTATTTTCCGTCAGATCTGTTGAGTCAGGCATCATGTCTTCTTCTTCCTCTAACCATATGGAAGAGGATGCTTGGTTGATGAAGATCGAGCTAAAGAGGGAGGATCCAGTTGGAGCAGCCAAGGAGGACAAGAGTAAGGAGGCCACTATGGATCAAGTGCCGATGGTTGAGCAAGCCTTGCCCGCCGATGAGGAAGAGGCAGATATCCTTAAACCTTACTATGATCATCTTACCCCCACTGAGATTGCAGCCTTCACGATCATTGAAACTGTTCGTGTGCAAAATAAGTATCTCATTCGTTAAAATATTCTGCATTTGGAGCACATCGCCTCCCTCCGGAGCGTCATCCGAAGATTGGAGAGTCTCTTGGTCCTTAAGGACCAGGTCACTTCTACTTCACCACCACCTCCTTCTTCATCACCAAAAGAAAATTGAGTATCGGGTATGAGCACTCCCCTTGGCTTTCGCCAAGCTTGGGGGAGGTGCCCTGGTATCGTATCATCTCCACTATCTTTTGCCTTTACTTTTCTTAGTTCGATCCATGGTTATCTTTTGCTTTAGATGAATAAACGTTTAGTTTGATCCTTTCTTTTTGAGAGTTTGCTTAGTGATCAATCTTTGTAATCGTGTGCATGATATATAATAAAGTTTAGTTTGAGTTTTGATTTCTTTACCTTATTTTTTCAATAAAAGAAAGGAAATAAATGAAAAAGAGCATATGCTAATCTTATGGTAAGTGATGACATAACACAAGAAAAGCATAAGTAGAAAATTTTATTGTAGATTAACAAACATAGCATTGATTCAATGATGCAACTCATGAAAGAATTAATAAGGGAAGAGAAGATTCACATGCAAATACACTATCCTGGAAATCTTTTGTGATTGTGAGCACCCATCAAAATATTATATTCCAAAATTGTTGACGCCGGACAAGGAAGACAATGTAATGATTTATGTTTGTTCATATTCACATAGAAGTTATTGTCATAGATCCTTGAACATGTGGCGCTTGCCCCTATCTTTGCTAGCCAAAAAATCCTCACTAAGTAGAGATTCTACTTGTGCATCCAAAACCCTTAAACCCAAATCTTGTTTGAGAGTCCACCATACCTACCTATGGATTGAGTAAGATCCTTCAAGTAAGTTGTCATCGGTGCAAAAAGGCAATAAAATTGCTTCTAAAAGTGTGAGATCATTTAGTGCAAGGGAAAATTGAGCATTGTACGAACTTGTGATGACGAAGAATAAAAGCGACAGACTGCATAATAAAGGTTGCCATCATAAGCGGAAATGTAACATGACGTTCTCTTGCACTAAGGGGTTGAGCATACAAACAAAAGGAGCATGGCAACCTCTGCTTCCCTCTGCGAAGGACCTATCTTTACTTTTATGTATTTACTTTCATGCAAAGAGTCAAAGTTCTTCTCTCTATTCCTTTTTATTTTCTCCTTTGGCAAGCATCATGTGGTGGGGAAAGATCTAGGCACATATATCCAGTTGAATATGGGTAGCATGAATTATTATTGTTGACATCACCCTTGAGGTGAATACGTTGGGAGGCGAAACTATAAGCCCCTATCTTTCTATGTGTCTGGTTGAAATGTTTTGCTCATGTGTACGAGGTGAGTGTTAGCAATCATAGAAGACTAAATGATGGTTTAGTATGTGAACTTGCCTAAAGGCTCCGATACGTGACCCTTCCTGAAAAGATGATGAGTTGTAGTTGCAAAGTTGACTGAGAACATAGTTTGTTGGTTTCCAATAGAGTATATGCTTTATACTTCGATGTTGTGATGAATTGTCATTTGTTCATGAGAAGTCTATGATAAAAGTTTTATGTTAAAGCTTGTTGTTGTTATAATAAGTTACATCATGCTGCTATGTCCGTATTTTTGTTTTTATCGACACCTCTCTCTCTAAGCATGTGGACATATTTTTCGATTTCGGTTTTCGCTTGAGGACAAGTGAGGTCCAAGCTTGGGGGAGTTGATACATCCATTTTGCATCATGTTTACCTACTGTTATTTATATTGTTTTATTGTATAATAATGCTTTTTGGAGTAATTCTAATGCCTTTTCTCTCATAATATGCAAGGTACACACAGGGGGAGAATTCTGACAGCTGGAAATCTGGACATGAAAAAGCTATGTCAGGCTACTATCTACAGAACTCCAAATGAGCTGAAACTTTACGAGGATTTTTTATGGAATATTTGAGGAATATTGGAGAAAATAAGTACCAGAGGGGGCCACCAGGTGGGCACTGAGGGATTCCTGGATAAGGGGGTATCCAGACAGCCGGACTATGTACTTTGGCTGGACTGTTGGACTATGAAGATACAAGATTGAAGACTTCGTCCCGTGTCCGGATGGGACTCTCCTTTGCGTGGAAGGCAAGACTTGGCGATTCGGATGTAAATCTCCTTCTCTGTAATCGACTCTATGTAACCCTAGACCCCTCCGGTGTCTATATAAACCGGAGGGTTTAGTCCGTAGGACAACAACAATCATACCATAGGCTAGCTTCTAGGGTTTAGCCTCTACGATCTCGTGGTAGATCAACTCTTGTAATACTCATATCATCAAGATCAATCAAGCAGGAAGTAGGGTATTACCTCCATCGAGAGGGCCCGAACCTAGGTAAAACATCATGTCCCCAGTCTCCTGTTACCATTAGCCTTAGATGCACAGTTCGGGACCCCCTACCCGAGATCCGCCGGTTTTGACACCGAATTGGTGCTTTCATTGAGAGTTCCTCTGTTGTCGCTGTAAGGCTCGATGGCTCCCCCAACCTTCAACAACGCAGTCCAGGGTGAGGCTTTTCTCCCCGGACAAATCTTCGTGTTCGGCAACTTTGCACTGCGGGCCAACTCACTTGGCCATCTGGAACAGATCGACAGCTACGCCCCTGGCCATCAGGTCAGGTTCGGAAACTTGAATCACATGGCTGATATCCATGGAGACTTGATCTTCGATAGATTCGGGCCTACGTCAGGAGCGCCAGACAGTCACGGCGAGCACGGCTTAAATCTGTTGTCGGACAGTATTCAGGATATCGCCCCTGCTGTGACTCCAGACCTAAATCCGGGGCAGATTGCGTCGTCCAAGGGTGGGTGGATGGACCCCGCCATGAAGGCCGCATACTCTTCGGCGGTAGAGCCGAACACAGACACTGCCGTTAAGGAGATCTGCGTCATTGGACCCCCGGACTTGTGTCCGGATGTGGGTTCCGAACCACGTGCGCCCGGACCCATCGAGTCCGATTGGGCTCCAGTAATGGAGTTCACCGCCGCGGATATCTTTCAGCACTCCCCCTTGGGCGAAGCATTTAATTCATTAAAGTCTCTCTCTTTGACAGAAGACTCTTGGCCGAACTATGTCCGGCCCGAGTGGGACACGGATGACGAAGAAAATTGCCACCCACCCACCACCCACTTCATAGCCACTGTCGATGACATAACTGACATGCTTGATTTTGACTCCGACGACATCGACGGTATGGACGTCGATGGAGGGGACGATCTGGAACCACCGCCCACGGGGCGCGGGACCGCCACTTCATCATATGGCATCTACATGATGGACACGCCTAAGGAAGACAACAGTGACAAAAAGGACACAACGGAGGATAAACCCCCCGGACAAAAACAAAAACAACGGCACAGGCGCCGCTCTAAGTCCAGTCACAGTAAAAATAGCAATAACAGCGCAAGGAAAAATGACACTCCGGTTGACTTCGAAGGCAACAATATGAACCCAGCAATGGAGCAAGAAGAGTCAGGCCACGCCGAACAAACGCCCGATCACAGCGATCCCGAGGGCCGAACTCATCAAACTTCCGACAGAGGGGAGGACAGTCCGGTTGACGATGCATTTATCATCCCGGAAAAATGCTTGGAACAAGATAACCTCCGCAGAAGGCTTATGGCCATGGCGAGGAGCCTAAAGAAGCAGAAGCAAAGGCTTAAAGCCGCGCAGGATACGCTCAACCGAAGATGGAATAAGGTGCTAGACATTGAAGGAAAATATGGCGACGATCGTCACACAAAGAGCTACCCAAAATGCAAGCTGCTTCCCGATTTGACGATGAGGCCGCAGCGCCCATTCCGCCAAAGAACAATATGGCCATTCGGCTAGACCAACCACTTCATGGCCGTGATAGAGCAGCCACTGATACCGCACACGATTTATGTGAGCTCCTGGACAAAAAGGCCGGTGCGGCCAGGTCCATCTACGGATACAAAGGGCATGCTCCGACGCGGGATTATGGTCACACACTGATTGAATACCAGTTCGGAATCAACACCGGACACAAAAACACCCAACAGCATGCCGCGACATGTCCAGATACAGAGGGGTTGTGCACCCTCTGTGCTTCACTGATGAGGTGCTAGATCATGAATTTCCACAGGGATTCAAACCCGTGAACATAGAGGCATACGACGGAACGACAGACCCTGGATTGAAGATTTTATCCTTCACATACACATGGCTCGTGGGGACGACCTCCATGCCATTAAATACCTTCCCCTCAAGTTGAAAGGACCAGCTCGGCATTGGCTGAAGAGCCTCCCTGAAAACTCAATTGGAAGTTGGGAGGAACTTGAGGATGCTTTCAGGGCCAATTTTCAAGGGACCTATGTCCGACCTCCGGATGCAGACGATTTAAGTCACATAATACAACAGCCCCAAGAGTCAGCCCGTAAGCTTTGGAACAGATTTCTCACTAAGAAAAATCAAATTGTTGACTGTCCGGATGCCAAAGCCTTAGCGGCCTTCAAACATAGTATCCGGGACGAGTGGCTTGCCAGGCACCTCGGCCAAGAAAATCCAAGGACGATGGAAGCCTTAACAAGCCTTATGACCGCTTTTGTGTGGGCGAAGACAGCTGGCTGGCCCGTAGAGGCACCAGTGACCCAGGCACGTCCAAAATTCGAGATGGCAACGGGAAGCCACGGCGCACTAAGCACAAGCGTCGGTACAATGATGATAGTCCAGACAACACGGCGGTCAATGCCGGATTCAGGGGCTCTCGACCCGGTCAAGGAAATAAGTCATTTAAGGGCAGTAAAGAGGGACCGTCCAGCCTGATAAAGTCCTAGACAGATTGTGCCAAATCCATGGCACCTCCGAAAAACCTGCAAATCATACTCACAGAGAATGTTGGGTCTTCGAGCAGGCCGGCAAGTTAAACGCTGAACACAAGGGAAGGGAAACGCCAAGCGAAGACGGGGATGAGCCTCGCCAGCCGAACACGGGGGGACAGAAAAAATTCCCACTAGAAGTCAAAACGGTAAACATGGTCCACACAACTCGCACAGAGTTCGTTGCCCCCAAATTGAATCCCTGGGCGGCCTGCCCGATCACTTTTGATCACAAGGACCACCCGGCCAGTATCCGGCACGGAGGATCGGCTGCCTTGGTGCTCGACCCAATAATTGATGGATACCATCTCACTCGAGTCCTAATGGACGGCGACAGTAGTCTTTATCTGATATATCAGGACACCGTCCGCAAGATGGGGATAGACCCATCCAGAATAAGCCAAAGTAACACCACCTTTAACGGGGTGATACCAGGCGTTGATGCCCACTGCTGGGGCTCCCTCATATTAGAGGTGACATTCGGTTCTCCCGACAACTTTAGAAGCGAGGAACTACTCTTCGACATCGCTCCCTTCAGCAGCGGTTATCATGCATTACTCGGAAGAACGGCCTTCACTTGCTTTAACGCAATACCGAACTACGCCTACCTTAAACTTAAGATGCCCGGTCCACGTGGCGTCATAACTGTTAGCGGAAACACAGAGCAGTATGCGGCGGCTCTTGCAGCCGGACATTAAGCGGCCTCTCCCACCAGAACGCATGATTGCTCGTCAAGACCACGGACACGGTTAGACGAGTCCAGTGCACCATCGTCAACAACAGCCCGGATAAACCTGAGCTGGGTGCTATACATATATCCCCATAAATGATACCAGGGGCTGCAAATATGTAATAAATCCCACAATTCGGCTTGCCTCATTAATAGGCAATTGTCTCGTATTTCTAACATCCATTGAGAATAACTAACTTCTCGCACGCTTACTCTTTTACATGAGTTTTCATTTTTTACATACACTATTCGTGCGACACCCTACCAGGATACGGCACAATGGAGACAAAGGCGCAGACATGCAGTAGGGCCCCGCTTAAAGGTTTCTCTTTAGATTAAACCCCTGTGTAAACCTTATTTACTGTCTTTTGTTGCTTGACATCCCGTGGGTATTCAATACACCCACAACGGATACTGGCGTAATAGGCATTTCACCACGACAGATCAATGCACGTACCTGGAAATACAGGGTCCATAATCAAGGGCGTTGCTCAGCCCGGTATATGTTATAAAGTTCGAATACCTTCGGGAATGTTTCACATCGCGAGTTTGGCCTTCTATGCATCAGCTCTGAATCATGTCTTTGGTCAAATGTTGGGTTTGCCCGGCTCCTAGGTTTGCTGCCTTACGTTCCGTTCTATTGGCTAAGGCGGCCAAAGGAGAACTACTGCGATTGTGCCCTGATTATTTCGGATGAGCACCTCAGTAGAGAAAGCCAAAAACTGACTATCATGATCCAGCGGGAGACTGGTCAATCACTCGAAGACTCATCAGAATCTATAGGATTCCTCCGCATTAACGAAGGACCGTTTCCCGGTCACGTACATACGCGCCCCTATACGGATGCACGCGGATGTCCTAGGGGCTACTTAGTAGCCCCACCATTAAACTCCTATGGCTAAGTGAAAGTGTTACAGCTATATAGTCTGGTTGCCTGGTTCGACGTGCTATCACCTCCTTAATGGACCAAGACGTTGGATCAAGTGTGATTACGCATATATTTTTCAAACACCCCCGCATTATATGCGTGGGGGCTAAAGCCAACGACTGCTAACTTTCAAGTTATATGAATACATAAACGGCCGCACAGGAGGCATTACAACACTTTCAGGCAAAAGTATAAAAAAGGCCTCTATATTTCACACATAATTGTTTACAACTAATCGATTTGTCACTCGAACATGACATTCTTCGAGCACTGAGCCTCTATTCTACGGGCACCTTCTATGACCTGCTCAAAATAGTGCTCGGATGGGTCTTGGCTTCCTGCCGGACCCTGGGTTGCAATGCTGGTGGCCTCCATATCTGCCCAATATGTCTTAACGCGGGCAAGAGCCATCCACGCACCCTCTATGCACGCCGACCTCTTCATGGCATCAATTCACGATCTGGCGCCAAACAGTTGCTGCACTAAACCAAAGTAACTGTCCGGCTTCGGTCCCTTCGGCCATAGATGGTCTATTACAGACCTCATTGCAAGACCGAACAACCTATGGAGCTCGGCTATAGCGGCCATCTTCTCACTCAATGGCAATGAGCGCGTTGGAGCGCTAAATTGCGACCAGAATAGCCTTTCTATTTCATTATCTTTATGGTCCTTGAATAACTTGGTCGCATCAGTCGTACTTTTCGCCAAGTCCACATATTCATCTGCATCGCTCCAAAGTTGATCCAAAGGAGCATACTTTGGATCTAAGAACTTCATCCGCAACAAATAGGGATTTCCAACTGCGATTTCTCCGGCTTGTCGAAGTTCCTCCCGCGTGTCTCTAATTTTAGAGCGCGTCTCCTTAGCCGAATTCAGCGCCTTCTTCAAGTCAGTCACCTTTGCCTGATTCTCCTTCTCGAGAAGCTCATACTGGCCGGCGGCGTCCCTCAGCTCCACAACCATCTCGGCTATCTTTTCTTTGCTTCAGCGATGAGTAGCCTGTTCGACTCTCAAGTCTTCGGTTGCCTTTAGGACAACCGCATTGCTAACCCGGGCTTGTTCCTTGGCTATGGCAAGTTCCGCCCTCAGGGCCTCAATGGCAGCAGCTCCGCCTGCAGCCACATCATATAATATTTATATTTCAATCCTCTTCATATTTCCTAAAACAAATGAGGAAAAAACGAGCGCATACTCTACGACTCGTCAAGCCGCTTATTTACAAGTGTGATGTCGGTATCCACCACATCAATCTGTCGCCTCAGTTCGGCGGATTCAGAATTCCGGTCTATCACCGGACTCTTAGCCACCTGCGCATGAATGCACTATGATCATTACCAAAGAGTGTGATCCTCCGTTTGCCGCCTAGGGCTGGCAACCAGAGTCTCAGGGGCTACTATCTATACAGAGCACACCTAGTGCGTGCGGAACAATCAAAAATTACGTATTTTATCGCGTACCTTGAAGCCTTTGAGCAAACTTCCAAAAGCTTCATTTAACCCGCTTGTGGCGGATGAAATCTTCTCTAACACCGTACCCATCAACGTACGGTGACCTTCTGAGAGAGCAGCTTGCTCCAGGAGACCCGCTAGCATGTTCGGTCGGGCACCGGACTGTTCCGGACCCTTCTCATCGCCCTCCAAGGGAGCCGAATGCGCCGGGCTCGGGGCAGTCGAAGTGTCAGCTTCCGGCCTCAGCGGATCTGGGCTCCTCCGTGACGACATCTCAGGGTCGCCTGCCCCATGGGACGGAGAGGCAGGTGGGGTTTCACTCTCCATCATCTCCAGAAGATGATCCCCCGAAGATGAACCCTGTTGAGACGAGCTATTAGCCAGACTGCAAAAAAAAATAGATCCTGGTTATTGTTCTCAGAGAACAACAATAGCTTCTTGTTTATCATTAACTTACAGCTTGGTGGAGGGCTGGCCCGTTTTCGGGCACGATGCGGTGAGGACGCCCTTCGGGGCAGGGCCCCCTGGTGAAGCTTTCTTCCCTTGCTTAGGCACCTCTATCTCCAAATCTTTGGAGGTAGCCCTTTTCTTCCCGCGAGGGGAGGGAACCTTGGAAGAACCTCCCCGATTATCTTCCTTCACGGAGATAGTAATTCCCCCGGTTTGGATGTGCAACGTGTGGAGTTCGGCTCCTCTATTCTTCTCTTCCCCTTTCCCCGAGGGCACTTGGCTCAATGCGCGCTTAAGCATCCTGGCTATTGCGGGACTAGGCGAGCCTTCAGGAAGTGGGGCCGGACACCTGATTCTCTCCGCCTTGCTGAGCCAATCCTGGCCGCAGACAAGTTTTCAGAATAATGTTGTATTAAACATATGCGAAGTGTTCGGTTACAGGGTTACTTACTTGGGTATCTGGGCGGTGGTAGCTCAGGCCCGCATCCTCGATGGTGTACAGACACCTCGCTTGTGGTCCGAACAATAACTTATACATCCCTTCGAGCATCATGCCGAAGAAGTGCTGAATGGTTTGCGGACCTTCCGTATTGAATTCCCACATCCGGAGAGGCCGACGCTTGCACGGCAGGATCCACCGGACCAGCATTACCTGAATGATTCTGACAAGATCGATATCCCTCTCAAGAAGCTCCCGAATACGGCTCTGCAATGTCGGTACATCATTAGCAGGCCATAGTCCAGTCCCACATTGGTCCACGACGCCAGTTGAGGCCGAGGACCTGAACGGAAGGCGGGGCAGCCGCCCACGTTGTGCCTCGGGGAGCTGTGACGTAGAACCACCCCCGTTGCCACAGATCCGACACCTCCGGGAAGGCACCTTCTGGCCATGGAATATCTATGTTTCTGCCTATTGCGGCGCCTCCGCACTCCGTGTGTCGCCCCTCAATCACCTTCGGCTTCACATTGAAGGTCTTGAGCCATTGGCCGAAGTGTGGGGTGATGTGGAGGAAGGCTTCACACACGACGATAAACGACGAGATGTGGAGGATGGAATCCGGAGCTAGGACGTGAAAATCTAGCCCGTAGTAGAACATGAGCCCTCTCACGAAGGGATCAAGAGTCAAGCCTAAGCCTCGGAGGAAGTGAGAAACAAATACTACACTCCCTTTGGGTTTGGGAGTGGGGATGATCTGCTCAGGGGAAGCCTGTGCTTGACATCGGCGGTCAGATATCTGGCCTCCCTGAGCTTCGCAATGTCCTCCTCCGTGACAGAGGAGGCCATCCACCGACCTTGAAGGTTGGACCCGGACATGATTGAAGATTCGAAGTACCTAAGCTTGAGCTTTGGGTGTTGGAACTCGACAGGCGGAAAGTGTGAGCGTGGTAAGAAAGAGATAGGCCTTGACCCCTCTATAAAGGGGGACGATATCAAGCATCACCAACGTGAACATTTGGGACTTGCCTAAAAACATGGAGTCACGCCAACAGGCCTGGTGGGGTTACCCATACTCGTATTGATGAGGATCCCACGATAAGAGGGACACAATCTCTGCTTCGACAAGACATGCCAAAGAAACCGCCTCGTTATGTGTGTGGTAGCTGGTTGTAAAAAACAGTTCGAATAAAGGTCGGGCCGTGGTGTGCTGTCACGCTACAAAGGGTTGTCAGTAGATTAGATTCATGGATTATTGTTCTCTCTACGGTGGTATGTGAAATTTGTCTTACAGAGCCGGACACGATTCTTGTGTTCGGAAGTTACCTTGAAGTATTCGGAGATGGAACCAGCCTTGCAATGCCGAAGACAATCTGCGCGCCGAACTCATAGTCATTGAAGCCTGGTTCAGGGGCTACTGAGGGATTCCTGGATAAGGGGGTATCCGGACAGCCGGACTATGTACTTTGGCCGGACTATTGGACAATGAAGATACAAGATTGAAGACTTCGTCCCATGTCCGGATGGGACTCTCCTTTGCATGGAAGGCAAGACTTGGCGATTCGAATGTAGATCTCCTTCTCTGTAACCGACTCTGTGTAACCCTAGCCCCCTTCGGTGTCTATATAAACTGGAGGGTTTAGTCCGTAGGACAACAACAATCATACCATAGGCTAGCTTCTAGGGTTTAGCCTCTATGATCCCGTGGTAGATCAACTCTTGTAATACTCATATCATCAAGATCAATCAAGCAGGAAGTAGGGTATTACCTCCATCGAGAGGGCCCGAACCTGGGTAAAACATCATGTCCCCCAGTCTCCTACTACCATTAGCCTTAGACGCACAGTTCGGGACCCCCTACCCGAGATCCACCGGTTTTGACACCGACAGGCACAACCCACCTGGGCGCGCTAGGGAGCCTAAGCGTTCCCTGGTGGGTTGTGCTCACCCAAGCCACCTCCAGTGCCCCTCTTCTGGTATATAAGTCATTTTGACCTAGGCCGAACCTGGGCAGGAGCAATTTTGCACTCTGATACGTCTCCAACGTATCTACTTTTCCAAACACTTTTTCCCTTGTTTTGGACTCTAACTTGCATGATTTGAATGAAACTAACCCGGACTGATGCTGTTTTCAGCAGAACTGCCATGATGTTGTTTTATGTGTAGAAAAGAAAAGTTCTCGGAATGTCCTGGAAATCCACGGAGGCACTTTTTGGAATTAATAAGAATTTTTGGCGAAAGAATTAATGCCAGGGGACACACAGCCTGTCCGCGAGACAGGGGGGCGCCCCCCCTAGGGGCGGCCTCCATCTCGTGGGCCCCCTGGACCTCCACCGACCTCAACTCCAACTCCATATATTCCGTCTCGGGGAGAAAAAAATAAAGGAGAAAGTTTCATCGCGTTTTATGACACGGAGCCGCCGCCAAGCCCTAATCTCTCTCGGGAGGGCTGATCTGGAGTCCGTTCGGGGCTCCGGAGAGGGGGATTCGTCGCCGTCGTCATCATTAACCATCCTCCATCACCAAATTCATGATGCTCACCGTCGTGCGTGAGTAATTCCATTGTAGGCTTGCTGGACGGTGAGGGGTTGGATGAGATTTACCATGTAATCAAGTTAGTTTTGTTAGGGTTTGATCCCTAGTATCCCCTATGTTCTGAGATTGATGTTGCTATGACTTTGCTATGCTTAATGCTTGTCACTAGGGCCCGAGTGCATGATTTCAGATCTGAACCTATTATGTTTTCATGAATATATGTGTGTTCTTGATCCTATCTTGCAAGTCTATAGTCACCTATCATGTGTTATGATCCGACAACCCCGAAGTGACAATAATCGGGATACTTCTCGGTGATGACCGTAGTTTGAGAAGTTCATGTATTCACTATGTGTTAATGCTTTGGTCCGGTTCTCTATTAAAAGGAGGCCTTAATATCCCTTAGTTTTTGTAAGGACCCCGCTGCAACTGGAGGGTAGGACAAAAGATGGCATGCAAGTTCTTTTCCATAAGCACGTATGACTATTTACGGAATACATGCCTACATTACATTGATGAATTGGAGCTAGTTCTATATCACCCTATGTTATAACTATTGCATGAGGAATCGCATCCGGCATAATTATCCATCACTGATCCATTGCCTACGAGCTTTTCATATATTGTTCTCCGCTTATTTACTTTTCCGTTGCTACTATTACAACTACTACAAAAACCCAAAAACATTTATCTTTACTGTTGCTACCGTTACCATTATTATCATACCACTTTTGCTACTAAACACTTTGCTGCAGATACTAAGTTATCCAGGTGTGGTTGAATTGACAACTCAACTGCTAATACTCAAGAATATTCTTTGGCTCCACTTGTGTCGAATCAATAAATTTGGGTTGTACTTCACCCTCAAAAGTTGTTGCGATCCCCTACACTTGTGGGTTATCAAGACTAATTTCTGGCGCCGTTGCCGGGGAGCATAGCTCTATTCTCTGATTCACTTGGGATTTATATTTGTTGATCACTATGAAGAACTTGAAAGACGCTAAGACCAAGATTTTGCCCTCAACTACAAGGGGAGGTAAGGAACTGCCATCTAGCTCTGCACTAGATTCTCCTTCCGTTATTAGTAGGCTTGCGACACCTAAACCTGCTACTGCTAGGATATGTCGCATGTTATTGATGATGCCACTTCTGCTATGCATGATGAAACTACTTCTGTGCGTGATACTACTTTGCCATTAGGTGAATTTCTTGATGAACAACTTGCTAGAGTTAGGGGGAATGAAAATATTGAAGATGTCATTGATGATAGTGATGATGAACGTTCCCCCAACAATTATGTATTGCCTGTTGTTCCTAAGGGTTATGTGATGAATGAAGAAGCTGGTATGGAAATTCTTGCTTGCAATGATAGATCTGATCTTAAGAAATTATTAGCTAAATAGAAGCAGCAGTCTCTTAATGCTAGAATGAAACCCGATCCTGCTTTTGCTACTTCACCTATCTGTGTTACTGATAAGGATTATGAATTCTCTATTGATCATGATATTATTACATTAGTTGAATTTGATCCTTTTTATGGCCTTGAATCTGAAATTGTTGTGGCACATCTTACCAAGTTGAATGATATAGCCACCCTATTTACTCATGATGAGAAGTCTCGCTATTTATATATCCTTAAGATATTTCCGTTCTCATTAAAGGGTGATGCTAAGACTTGGTATAATTCTCTTGCTCCTGGTTGTGTGCATAGTCCCCAGGATATGATTTATTACTTCTCTGCTAAATATTTCCCTGCTCATAAGAAACAAGCTGCCTTGCGGGAATTATATAATTTTGTGCAAATCAAAGAAGAGAGTCTCCCACAAGCTTGGGGGAGGCTTCTCCGGTTACTTAATGCTTTGCCTGATCATCCTCTTAAGAAAAATGAAATACTTGATATCTTTTATAATGGACTAATCGATGCTTCCAAGGACCACTTGGATAGTTGTGCTGGTTGTGTTTTCAGGGAAAGAACAGTCGACGAAGCTGAAATATTATTGAATAATATGTTGACTAATGAAAATAATTGGACTCTTCCTGAGCCAGTTCCTGAAGTAATTCCTGAACCAATTGAGCCAACTCCTGAGCCAATTCCTAAACCAACTCCGAGGAAGAGGGGTGTTTTATTTCTCAGTCCTGAAGATATGCAAGAGGCAAAGAAATCAATGAAAGAAAAAGGTATTAAATCTGAAGATGTTAAGAATTTACCTCCTATTGAAGAAATACATGGTCTTAATTTACCGCCTAAAGAACCACATTGTCTTGATAACCCGACACAGGTAGTAAAGGTAAATTTTCTCTATAGATATGATAAAGTTGAAATACCCTCTACTAAATTTCATAGCCCATGCTTAGATGAATTTGATGACTTTATGGCTAGACAAGAAAGTTTTAATGCTTATATTGGTAGAGAGTTAAAGAATAATGCTTTCGAGATAGGACGCGTAGGTGATAATCTGGCTAGAGTTAAAGATGAACTTCACCGCGTTAGCAAATATGCTTCTATGGTTGCTACTCAAGCTGAGCAAGTACTCAAAGCTCAAAATGATCTGCTTGATGAATTGAATAATAAATATGACTTTGCTGTTAGAGTGGCTACTAGAACTGGTAGAATGACTCAGGAACCTTTGTATCCTGAAGGCCACCCTAAGAGAATCGAGCAAGATTCTCAGAAAAATAATTTAGAGGCACCTAGTTCTTCTAAGAAGAAGAAAAAGAAAGACGATAGAACTTTACATGCTTCTAGTGAACCTACTGTAAACACACCTGAGAATCCCAATGATATTTCTATTTCTGATGCTGAAACACAATCAGGTGATGAACATGAACCTAGTGATGATGTTAATGATAATGTTCATGTTGATGCTCAACCTAGCAAAAACAATGATGTAGAGATTGAACCTGCTGTTGATCTTGATAACCAACAATCAAAGAATCAACGTTATGATAAGAGAGATTTTGTTGCTAGGAAGCACGGTAAAGAAAGAGAACCATGGGTTCAGAAGCCCATGCCCTTTCCTCCTATACCATCCAAGTCAAAGGATGATGACGATTTTGAGCGCTTTGCTGAAATGATTAGACCTATTTTCTTACGTATGCGCTTAACTGATATGCTTAAATTAAATCCTTATGCTAAGTATATGAAGGATATAATCACAAATAAAAGAAAGATACCGGAAGATGAAATTTCCACCATGCTTGCTAATTACACTTTTAAGGGTGGAATACCAAAGAAACTTGGAGATCCGGGTGTTCCAACTATACCATGCTCCATTAAAAGAAATTATGTTAGAATTGCTTTATGTGATCTTGGAGCCGGTGTTAGTGTTATGCCTCTCTCTTTATATCGAAGACTTGAATTGAATAAGTTGGCACCTACTGAAATATCTTTGCAAATGGCTGATAAATCAACTGCTATACCTGTCGGTATTTGTGAGGATGTGCCTGTTGTGGTTGCAAATGTCACTATCTTAACGGACTTTGTTATTCTTGATATTCCCGAGGACGATAGTATGTCTATTATCCTTGGTAGACCTTTTCTTAATACTGCAGGGGCTGTTATTGATTGCAACAAAGGCAATGTCACTTTTCATGTTAATGGTAATGAGCATACGGTACACTTTCTGAGGAAACAATCTCAAGTTCATAGCATCAATTCTATTGAAAAAGTTCCAACTATTATTTTTGGAGGTTTTGAATTTCCTCTCCCTACTGTCAAGAAAAAGTATGATATTCTTATTATTGGGGATTTTCATATCCCCGTTGAGGTAACTTAGTGTCATTCGAAATTTCTCCGGTTCCGTGTTATTCGGAATGAGTTTGTTAACAAGACTTGATCAACCTTGTTAGCGGGTTCATTTTGATGATCACGAGATGGGTGAAACTAGAAGGCACAACCTTCTGTACCCTCCTTTTATTTTTTGTTATTTAGAATAAATAAAGAAAAAATAGTATTATCCGTCTATTTCCTGAATTATCCATGCAATAAAAAAATAGTCCGAAAATAAAAGTGCTCCAAATGCCCTGCAAATTTAGTATGATTTTTTCTGGAACATTTGAGGATTTTTGGCACTGAAAACACTGCAGGAGGGGCAAGCACCATGCCACGAGAGAGGAGGGCGCCCCCCGTAGGGCGCGCCCCCCTATCTCGTGGGCCCCTGGTGGCTCCCCTCCACTTATGCCAGCACCCACACACTCCATCTTCTACCAAAAAAAAATCCCCATTCAGCTCAAGCACGAGTTCTAGCTTGTTTTGCTGCGATTTTCGATCTCTTAGCAAAAAGCTCCATTCACAAAACTGCTTTTGGAGATTGTTGCTTGGTATGTGACTCCTCCATTGGTCCAATTAGTTTTTGTTCTAGTGCTTTATTCATTGCAAATTTTTGCTGCTTAGGTGACCATGTTCTTGAGCTTGCATGTTAAATTTTTGAGGTCCCAAGCAATTCCAATGCATGATATAGGCTCTAGGCACTTGTAGCAGTAGTTGTTATCAATCTTGTTTTGTTTTATCCGCTTTTATTTTGAAGTTACTAAAATTTCAGAAATTTTCAGAAAATGTTAAGAAGGCTTTTTAAAGGCTCTCCTAGTCAAAGCTCTCAGGAAAAACAAGCCAAAGAAAAGGAAAAAGCCAAGTACAATCTTCCTCGCTTAGCGGAAGTACGGTCGTGCGAATGGCCATGTGAGGATTTCTTGAAAGAAGCCGAAATCCATGAAGACTTTTATGCTTTAATCGAGACCGCAGGCCTCACCAGTTTCATCAACGACCGAATCGATCAGTATCTCTTACTTACCAATACTTTCGTACAAAACTTTTATTATTATCCTAAGAAATCACCGCCTGCAGTATCATTCCATTTATATGATGAATTCAAAGAAATGTCTTTACGTCATTTTTGCGCGGTATGTAGGATACCTTATGAGGGAGAATTAGATGAACCCCATCGTGATGATGTGGGTGGCTTTGTTAACACCATAGCTGTAGAGGAGCCAAAGAAGGGCTCCGAGGCAAAGGTCTCTAGCATACACTTTCCTGTTTTACGCTATTTTGTTATACTTGCTAGTAGATGCTTGATTGGTCGTGGAAATAGTGGGAATTTGAGCATTCCTGATATTATTATTCTTCAACATGCTTTGCTTGGGGACAATACTTTTAATATGGGTGTCGTCGTCGCTAAACGACTAGCCCTGAACCGTACAAAAGGTCCCATATTTGGAGGTATCTATGTTGCACGTCTTGCTAAACATTTTCAGATACCCATTAGGCATCTTGAGGAGGAGGAGATAAAATTGCCTCCTCACATTTTAGATTACAAGAGCATGGTAGCACACAAGTTTATTATTGACAACGAAGAAAAGATGCTTTTGTATAAACTTAGATTTAACAAGAAACACATTGAGATTATTATTTTGCCTGCGCCTCTGTTGTTTGATTTACTTGCAAAAAAAATTCTCGTCACACCGGAAGCGGTGAACAATCATCGAGCTCAAGCTTTTACTCCAGAACCTGAACCTGAGCCGGAACCTGAGCTGGACCCTTATCGTGCATCATCTGTCCAGTGGGATCCGGAAATGACCGGCCAGTATTATCCTGATTATACCTCTCATTACATCGGAGAGAGTAGCGGTAGACCTTGGTATTAAACCAACTTAGGCCAAAAGCCTAAGCTTGGGGGAGTACGTATTTCTCACCGACTTTACACTCATGTTCCTACACTAGTCGTCGGTGCTCATACTCTTTCATTGTATTATACATGCTAGTTTAAATGTCTTTTTCTAGTTTTCTTCTTGTGTGTTTGATAAACCTTAAGAAAAACCAAAAAATTAGTTACTTTAATTTCCTTGCTTGTAGTAGAATTAAAATGAAAACCCAAAAAGATTTCTAGTTCTTCTTTTACTTGTTGGGAGCTTTCCCATGTAAATAGTTTTATTTTCTTTTCTTTCCTTTGGGGGTCGAGAAGACCATAATGAAAATGCTTAGTGGCTCTTATATGCTTGATTGTTTATTTAATTTAGAGCCCATATTACTTGTCTTCTCTCTTGAGTTGAATGCTCGCAGATTCCAGCTTATGCACGTGCACTATTATTATTATACACATCGTTCGGTCGTGCAAGTGAAAGGCAATAATGACGATATATGATGGACTTATTGGGATGAGAAAAGCTGGTATGAACTCGACCTCTCTTGTTTTTGTAAATATGATGAGTTCATTGTTCCTGAGTCAGCTATTATGAAGTAAACATATTTGCAATGACATTTAGAGATTATAGTTACTTGTGCCATGCTTGATTAGCTATGAGTTATAATGGTTTACCTTGCATGCCAACATGCTATTAGAATGATTATGATGTGATATGATGGGATGGTGTCCTCCTTTAAATGAATTGAGTAACTCAACTTGGCACATGTTCACGCATGTAGTTGAAACAAATCAACATAGCCTTCACGATATTTATGTTCATGGTGGATTATATCCTACTCATGCTTGTATTCGGTGTGAATTAATTCTAATGCATGTTTATGACTGTTGTCGCTCTCTCAGTTGGTCGCTTCCCAGTCTTTTGCTAGCCTTCACCTGTACTAAGCGGGAATACTGCTTGTGCATCCAAACTCCTTAAACCCCAAAGTTGTTCCATATGAGTCCACTATACCTTCCTATATGCGGTATCTACCTGCCGTTCCAAGTAAATTTGTATGTGCCAAACTCCAAACCTTCAAATGAAATTCTGTTTTGTATGCTCGAGCAGCTCATGTTACAACTAGGGCTGCCTATATCTTCCATGCTAGGTGGGTTATTCTCACGAGGAGTGGACTCCGCTCCTCATTCACGAGAAAGGGCCGGTAACCGGGATGCCCAGTCCCATGATCCAAAAAGATCAAAGCAAATCAAAATAATTAAACAAAACTCCCCCAGGGCTGTTGTATGTTGGAGGCACTCGTTGTTTCGAGCAAGCCATGGATTGATGCTTGTTGGTGGTTAGGGGAGTATAAACCTTTATCATTCTGTTTGGGAACTGCCTATAATGCATGTAGTATGGAAGATACAGCCATCTCATAGTTGTTGCGTTGACAGTGAAAGTATGCCGCTCAAAATGTTATTCAATCTCTATTTTAAAATCGAGCTCTGGCACCTCTACAAATCCCTGCTTCCCTCTGCGAAGGGCTTATCTATTTACTTTTATGTTGAGTCATCACCCTTCTTATTAAAAGCACCCGCTGGAGAGCACACTGTCATTTGCATTCATTACTATTGGTTTATATTGGGTATGACTTGACTGGATCTCTTTTACCATGAATTACAATGCTTAGTCAGTCCTTGATCTTTAAAGGTGCTCTGCATTTATGTTTTGCGGTCTCAGAAAGGGCTAGCGAGATACCATTTTGTTATATCATGTTATAATTATTTGAGAAAGTGTTGTCATCCGAGTTTTATTATTATGGCTCGCTAGCTGATTATGCTATTGATATGAGTGATTGTGAGAGCTAAGTGTTATTGTGAGTATGGTTAGTTCATAATATTTGCTGAAACTTGAATGCTGGCTTTTCATGTTTACAACAACAAGAGCAAACAGAGTTTCTAAAATTTTTTCTTTATCACTTTCAGTTTATCAACTGAATTGCTTGAGGACAAGCAAAGGTTTAAGCTTGGGGAGTTGATATGTCTCCAACGTATCTACTTTTCCAAACACTTTTGCCCTTGTTTTGGACTCTAACTTGCATGATTTGAATGAAACTAACCCGGACTGACGCTGTTTTCAGCAGAACTGCCATGATATTGTTTTATGTGTAGAAAAGAAAAGTTCTCGGAATGTCCTAGAAATCCATGGAGGCACTTTTTGGAATTAATAAGAATTTTTGGTGAAAGAATTAATGCCAGGGGACCCACGGCCTGTCCACGAGACAGGGGGCGCCCCCCCCCCCCTAGGGCGCGGCCTCCTACCTCGTGGGCCCCCTGGACCTCCACCGACCTCAACTCCAACTCCATATATTCCGTCTCGGGGAGAAAAAAAATAAAGGAGAAAGTTTCATCGTGTTTTACGACACAGAGCCGCCGCCAAGCCCTAATCTCTCTCGGGAGGGCTGATCTGGAGTCCGTTCGGGGCTCCGGAGAGGGGGATTCGTCGCTGTCGTCATCATCAACCATCCTCCATCACCAATTTCATGATGCTCACCGCCATGCGTGAGTAATTCCATCGTAGGCTTGCTGGACGGTGATGGGTTGGATGAGATTTACCATGTAATCAAGTTAGTTTTGTTAGGGTTTGATCCCTAGTATCCCCTATGTTCTGAGATTGATGTTGCTATGACTTTGCTATGCTTAATGCTTGTCACTAGGGCCCGAGCGCCATGATTTCAGATCTGAACCTATTATATTTTCATGAATATATGTGTGTTCTTGATCCTATCTTGCAAGTCTATAGTCACCTATCATGTGTTATGATCCGGCAACCCCGAAGTGACAATAATCGGGATACTTATTGATATCGTGCTTAGGAGGAATAGATCTAAGTTTTAAAGAATCAATTTCAAGAGAAATTCTATCAACGTTCCTAGCCAAATCATCAACTTTAAGCAATTTCTCTTCAAGCAAAGCATTAAAATTCTTTTGTGAATTCATAAACTCTTTAACACTACTCTCAAATTCAGAGGGCATCTTATTAAAATTTCCATAAGAGTTGTTGTAGGAATTTCCATAATTATTAGAAGGATTACTAGGATAAGGCCTAGGATTAAAATTCCCTCTATACACGTTGTTTCCAAAACTATTCCTACCAACAAAATTCACATCCATAGATTCATTATTATTCTCAAGCAAGGTAGACAAAGGCATATCATTGGGATCAAGAGGAGTATTTTTAGGAGCAAACATCTTCATAAGTTCATTCATCTTTTCGCTCAAAACATTGATTTCTTCTATAGCATGCACTTTTTTACTAGAGGATCTTTTGGTGTGCCATTGAGAATAATTAGCCATAATGTTATAAAGTAATTTTGTAGCATCTCCTAATGTAATTTCCATAAACGTGCCTCCCGCGGCCGAATCTAAAAGATTTCTAGAAGCAAAATTCAATCCGGCATAAATTTTTTGTATGATCATCCATAAATTCAAACCATGAGTAGGGCAATTGCGAAGCATTAATTTCATTCTTTCCCAAGATTGGGCAACATGCTCATGATCAAGTTGTTTAAAATTCATGATATTGTTCCTAAGAGTGATAATCTTAGCGGGAGGAAAATACTTAGAGATAAAAGCATCTTTGCACTTGTTCCAAGAATCAATACTATTTTTAGGCAAAGAAAACCAAACTTTAGTACGATCTCTAAGTGAAAACGGAAATAACTTGAATTTGACAATATTGTTATCCGTACCTTTCTTATTTTGCATATCACACAAATCAACAAAATTGTTTAGATGAGTAGCGGCATCTTCACTAGGAAGGCCGGCGAATTGATCTTTCATAACAAGATTCAACAAAGCGGTATTGATTTCACAAGACTCATCATTATTAAGAGGAGCAATCGGAGTACTAAGGAAATCATTATTATTGGTATTCGAGAAATCACACAATTTGGTATTATCTTGCGCCATGGCAACAAGTAATCCAACACACAAGCAAACAAAAAGGCAAAGGGGAAAAGGCAAACGGGAAAGAGAGGAGGAGATTGGGAAAGAGAGGGCGAATAAAACGGCAAGGGTGAAGTGGGGGAGAGGAAAACGAGAGGCAAATAATGTAATGCGAGAGATAGGGATTGTGATGGGTACTTGGTATTGTTGACTTGCTTGCGTGAGCCTCCCCGGCAACGGCGCCAGAAATTCTTCTTGCTACCTCTTGAGCACTGCGTTGGATTTCCCCGAAGAGGAGAGGATGATGCAGTAAAGTAGCATAAGTATTTCCCTTAGTTTTTGAGAACCAAGGTATCAATCCAGTAGGAGACCACGCACAAGTCCCTCGTACCTACACAAAACGATAGCTACTCGCAACCAACGCGATTAGGGGTTGTCAATCCCTTCACGGTCACTTACGAGGGTGAGATCTGATAGAGATGATAAATAATATTTTTGGTATTTTTGATAGATAGATGCAAAGCGAAAAGTAAAAGGCAAAGTAAAAACAAAGCAAGTAAATAAAGCGATAGAGATTGATATGATGAGAATAGACCCGGGGGCCATAGGTTTCACTAGTGGCTTCTCTCAAGAGCATAAATATTCTACTGTGGGTGAACAAATTACTGTTGAGCAATTGACAGAATTTAGCATAGTTATGAGCATATCTAGGCAATGATCATGTATATAGGCATCACGTCCGAGACAAGTAGATCGAAATAATTCTGCATCTACTACTATTACTCCACTCATCGACCGCTATCCAGCATGCATCTAGAGTATTAAGTTAAAAATAGAGTAACGCCTTAAGCAAGATGACATGATGTAGAGGGATAAAGTCATGCAATATGATAAAAAACCCCATCTTGTTATCCTCGATGGAAACAATACAATACGTGCCTTGCAACCCTTTCTGCCACTGGGTAAGGACACCGCAAGATTGAACCCAAAGCTAAGCACTTTTCCCATTGCAAGAACTACCAATCTAGTTGGCCAAACCAAAAAGGATAATTCAAAGAGACTTGCAAAGATAACTCAATCATACATAAAAGAATTCAGAGAAGATTCAAATATTTTCCATAGATAATACTGGATCATAAACCCACAATTCATCGGTCTCAACAAACACACCGCAAAAAGAATATTACATCGAATAGTTCTCCAGAAGAGAGGGGGAGAATGTTGTATTGAGATCCAAAAAGAGAGAAGAAGCCATCTAGCTACTAGCTATGGACCCGAAGGTCTGAAGTAAACTACTCACACTTCATCGGAGGGGCTATGGTGTTGATGTAGAAGCCCTCCATGGTAGATGCCCCCTCCGGCGGAGCTCCGGAACAGGCCCCAAGATGGGATCTCGTGGATACAGAAAGTTGCGGAGGTGGAATTAGGTTTTTGGCTCCTCTTCTGATCTGTCGGGGGTACGTAAGCATATATAAGAGGAAGGAGTACGTTGGTGGAGCAACAGGGGGCCCACGAGGTAGGGGGGCGCGCCCTCCACCCTCGTGACCGCCTCTGGCACTTCTTGGAGTAGGGTCCAAGTCTCCCGGATCACGTTCGGTGAGAAAATCACGTTCCCGGAGGTTTCATTCCGTTTGGACTCCGTTTGATATTCCGTTTCTTCGAAACACTGAAATAGGCAAAAAAAACAACAATTCTGGGTTGGGCCTCCGGTTAGTAGGTTAGTCCCAAAAATAATATAAAAGTGGAAAATAAAGCCCAGTATAGTCCAAAATAGTAGATAAAGTAGCATGGAGCAATCAAAAATTATAGATACATTGGAGACGTATCAACCACCACTACTTACCCACCCCCTCTCTTCTCTCACTATCAACCTTCCTCCTCTCAGTGGCGGAACCAGCTCAAACTTAGAGCCTGGGCAAGATATACGTGATGCCAAGTTAATTATATTTTGCCAAAATAAACTGTTAAGAAACCATTTGTTTACTACTAGAGCTCCATGCACATGCACCATGGGAGCCCGGGCAGCAGCCCCGGCTCGGCGGGTGCTGTCTCCGCCCTGCTCCTCTTCATCCCCATGAGCTCCAACGCCACCCCCTTCCCTTGGGGTATTGGCTGGAGGACCTTCTTCCTCGGGTGGTCGGCTAGTGACCTCACCAAGTTTGAGAACACCATGGAGGTGTGCTTGAACTTCGGCTCCATGCCTGACATGCAGAAGGAATCTGATGCAGTGCTGATGAGGGCCACTGCACAAGAGTTGAATACGCTGATTCCTAACCCAGCGAAGGGCGCGATGGCAGTCGGCATCTCGCTGGGCCATGAATCAGGCCGTCTCCGACGATGCTAAACAAAGGAAGAGGTGGTCCAAGTACAAGAACTACTGGGCTCCTAATGATCACCGTGTCGTAGTGTACTGGGAGACGGCAATCGTGCCGCCGGCGGTCATCGGTGGGGAGCCTAAGGAGTAGGAAGAACCGGTGCATATGCCAGTGAGGGCGCTAGAGCAGGCCGCCGTACCTGGCAGATCGACCTCGACTCCGCCGAGGACGACGACGACCCACCGTCCCGCACGGTGATTGACAAGAAGATGAAGGACAGCCACTCGACCCCCGCTCCTCGTGCCTCAACGGCCGCCGCGGTTAGCCAGTGTCTGTTGTCTACCCCCAATCCCCCTTCTACTCCATCCGCATCTACCTCTATTCCGATCTTGCATGAACAAGTATGAACTCGTATGAACTAGTATGAATTTCCATGCCTATCTACCTCTGTTCCACATTCCCCTCTCCGCCGTGGATCGAATCTACCGCCGGATCAAACGTGAAAAAGCAGTGCATGACGAACATAAAAGTGCTTACCGCCATTTGCCGCGGGCCAGGTGATGATCCGCTCGCCGGTGATGGAGTCTGGTGGTCTTCTTGCTCTCCTCCAATCCGCCGCCGTCGGTGAGAGTTGGGAGAGTGGGGAGAGGGGGCGGTGAGGCTAATAACTGTCGGCGCTTCGGGAAGCAACGCGGCTTCTCGAGCGTGGTCGCACGCATGCAGCCGCCGCCGCCCACGTGCACCGCTTTGGCCTGCCTCTGGAGAAACTGACGATTCGAGCGTTTCCAGGGAGCCAGGCTCAGGAGTGCTTTAAACATCGTGTCATGCAGGCCGAACAGTGTATACAGCCAACCAAACAAGTTGTTTTCTTCCCGCGCGGACCTGGTTGGGCCTCATGCAGGCAACCAAACACGCCCTACATAGAAACAAATCACCTGAAGGTTGAGCCACCGCCCCCGCCAATTCGAGCCAGCCAACAGGTTCGACTTGAACTAGGTTATGATAGCCCTTAATTACCTTTTCCCGATTAAACTCATGCACATGCATGTGGCCTCCACCCAGACCTCCTTCAATGCACCGGTGCTTATATGAGGTGCTAAGCATATTAAAACGTTTAGCAACTAAAGCCTTCAATGCATAGGTACTTAACTTGTTGTAGCTAAGCATCTTTTCCTTAATGATTTATATCAACTAAATTTCTTCATGCATTTGTTGGCTTCTTTCATTTAAGTGTTTTGCCTAAGTTCACGCATTTGTCATTGTTTCTTTTTTGAGTCACCACACTCACCCCTATCCTCTTAATTACCATGTCACGTCAGACTTTTTGCCTATATAGATGGAGCGGGCCCAACACCCAAGATTCCAGGAGAGACCGGCGCAGCTGAGCAAACCTGCCACGCATGGAGCTGAGTGAAACCTGCCAGCCATGTCAGTCAACATGATAGCAATCGCCGGGGAAAAATAATGGAAAAGCGTGTCGCATGGGGACAGGCGGCCGGCAGAAGAGTCAAGATCTACGTAGTACAGAACAATGGTGAAGATACAAGAGCTACGTCATGAGAGATGAATGTTGGCTTCGCCCTAAGATCAATGGATACACACACACGAGAGCCTTTGCGGCACACCCACATTTGTGACTTTTCCTCGTACCGCTGAACTCACTTTTGTCTTAAGCTCTGTAACATACACTCCTTTTATATTAAGTTGATAAGCTCACTTCCTATGTGTCCCACAGGAACACAGCTAATTAAGCTTTGTGACTGCATCAATAGCCGGCCTGACACGTCAGTGTACGTAGTACGAGAAAGCCAAACACAGCCGCTACAACAAATAAAACAAAGGAA
>NC_041389.1:453916734-453919551 GCF_002162155.2 Triticum dicoccoides
ATAATAAAATAAATACAAGAACCAATTTAAAGTCATCACTCTAACGACCTATGTCGCACACCTACATGTTTGACGATGTGCCTTGACCGCACTAACGCACACCATCTAATCTGGTGGCCTCACGAAGTCGCCGCCGCTGCGAGCCGAGAGCATCAACCGGTCTAGCAGACCCACAACGTGCATCGCATGCGCCCGCTGCAAGATCCCGTGCCGCCACTTTCCGTCGTCCAATCTTCTAGGGGGGGGGGGGGCATCGCATTGACCTTGCCAGACCCAACTGTCGTCGACATCACCACGACGCCAGACAACGCCACCAGCCTACGCGCGTACAACACTGAGACTCCATTACGTCACACCGCCGAGACCCGCTGTCTTCAATGCGGTAGATGCAACACCGCTCCACCTCATGGCCCCTTGAGTAATAATCTACTCCAAAACAATGCCCTCGGGAGGGAGAACGACATTAGAGTCATTGCCATCACCTGATCCGGAAGACCCGGATCTAGAGATTCCCTGGGAGCAAATGCCCCTGGAGGAAAAGTGGCACGCCATCTACACCTGCCAATGAACCCAAACAGTCCCCACCGTTAGAAAGTTCTCACGGCGACGCCTTCCACGAATGTCATTTCGTGCTCAAATTTGGAACATCGTTTTTTCCACAACTTTAACGAATATCATTTTGTGCTAAAATTTGTTAAGCATATGATTTGAGTGCACGATGGTAGCCTGGGCTACATCCTTTAGCTTGGCTCCCGCCGCATGGTTCTGCTAAAGCCCTTGCCATAGGGCAGAAGCCAGCCTTGAGCCGCTGGCACCCATACCGCACGAGGAGAACAATGAGGATGGCGTTTACTCCCATTGCATCGCACGGACCTATAGGATTATCTTTTATTTTAGAAAGGCAAAGTTGGTATGAATGGCAGGAGGCAAACTACGTTCTTAGGGCATCTCCAAGGCAGACCCGCAAACCGCTCTCGTCCAGACTGCCGAAGCCATACAACGCAGGCCTGTGTCGATCCATGGGGCGGTCCGGACGCGTTTTATCCCGCAAAACGGAGACAACCATGGGGGAGCTTTGGGGGAGTCCGAAAACCAAACAAGTAGGACTCCCACACCCCCGACCCACCCAAAACCCTTCCTGGACCCCGCACCTCCATCCTCCTCATTTTCTCTTCTTCCTTCTTTCTCCCTTGCCTTCGTCGCTCCACCACCCCGGCCGCCACGCCACACCCTTGCCGGAACTCTACGTATTCGTCACCTCTAGCGCTCCAGCAGGGCTCCACCCCGCTTCTCCTCCGTTGTCGTTCAACCTCTGTCCTCCGACCTCCCCGCGAGGTACCATCCGCTACTGCTATATACACACCATGCCCAGCAACTGCTCGATGAATCGCCGAAGCTAAAAATAGTTTTCCCTTCTTCTTTCTGGCAATGGATTCCGATTTGGAGTACATATACGAGTAGTATGTTGAGTCGTCCGATGGCTCGCCAGATGAGGAGGAATACTCTGATGAGACGACAATGATGCAGGCGTTCCTCGAAAACGTAGAGCGTGCGGAGGAGCATGTTCTCAATTTTAAGGGCTCATTAAGGTTGATCGAGTGCTCAACTGCAATAGGGCACGTAACCATTTGACACTGATCGCCTACTACTTTGCCCCCAATGCACTCTTCGCTGGCCATTTTCGCTGTAGTTTTGGATGCACAAGACTGTCTTCGATCTTTGTACCATGGTGTCCGGTCCTATGATGACTACTTCATCCTGAATAAGGACGCCGTGGGAACAATTTTGGGTTCTCTGGTTACCAGAAGTGCACGGGCGCACTCCGGATGCTTGCATATGGCACGATCGCTGATTTGAGAAAATGGATGATCCTATCCAACTTCCAGACCAGAATCCAGCCACATTTAAAGAGTTTATTCAAATGCATCGACAAATTCGGCATCGACCAACTCACGAGCAGCTGAAGGAATATCTGATTGAGCATTAGTGGGCGGTTAAAAGGGAAAACAATGTTGGGATGTAATACTCCCGTATCCGTGTCCGTGGACTGGTCCCCCTATCCACGGATGGATGCGGGAGAAAATTTGCGGGTTGCTATTTGAGATGCGCTCAAATTCAACCTATGATGAACACATTATTTTTGAATGGGCGTAGACGACCGGTAGCACGCCCAACACGGCAATAACTTCCAGCGGGCAGTGGGGTACTACGATATTTTTTTAGAAAGGGTAATAAGATACTGCGCTCCTTTTTTAAAAAAAATCTTCTATATCTAAATAGCCAGCCACATTAACCTATTTCTCTCGACATGCAAGCATGCCATCTCACCCCACAACATGCATGAAAATGGCCCACCCCACTAACATATTTCTCTCAATATGCATGCATGCCATCTCATAATGCAAATGCATGAAAAAGACCCACCTCAACGAGTAAACATATATGAAAATTTTCACTTTATTTAAACAATACAATAATCAAACACAACAAATCACATGTATTTTTAGTTTTAGCTTTTATATCATTACTTCAAATATCCATGTTTCATACAATGAATGTTACTGAAATATGTTGTACATATTCCCGCAACAACACGTGTGAGGTATCATCTAGTTTACTACTCCCTCCATTCGGAGTTCTAGATACATCCATTTCTGCGACAAGTAATTCGGAACGGAAGGAGTAGTTTTTTTAGAGGATCTAGTTTACTAGTGTTCCTGTGCTAATGGCCGGGAGTAATTATCTCAATTAGCCCATGCGTGATCAACATACTAAGGCCTTGTTTGTTTATCCCCAGTCCCGCCGGGATTTGCGTCA
>NC_041389.1:453919768-453954223 GCF_002162155.2 Triticum dicoccoides
CACGTGGGTTTCACCCCTGCGGGGGTTGGATCCCGGTCAGTCATACAGGTGTGTTCGGTTAAACCCGGCGGAGGTCGAACCCCGGCCTATTCCCTCCGAAACCACTGGGTTTTCACCGGGAAAAAAACCTCTCCTCGCATCCCGTGGAACCAAGCCCTGCCCGACGAATGAAACGGTACAGACAAAAAATGGAGTCCTTCGCTCGACCCTTGTCTCTGCCGCGATTCGATGGCAGCGATGGTGGCGGCGCGGTAACCTCGAGGCGGCGGCGGCGGCCATCACCTCTCCGTATGGCGACCATCTCGCCGGTAAGATCCAACGCCCCTACCATCCCCTCATCTTCCTTCCCCTCTCACATTATGAATTTGTAGGATTAGGGATTTTGGGGGTTAATCGAATGAATCTAAAGTGGCAGGGATTAGAAGGAAAGGAAATAATGGGGATTGGGTGACGGGGTGGGTGTCACCAAACCCCTGCGTGGATTGAATCCACTAGGGGATTGAATCTCCATCAGCCAAACAAGGCCTAAGGAAGCCCAGCCCATGTAACACCGTGGCTTTGCCTCTGCGCGCTTCTTTTGCCATGCAATCGATTGATCAGATCGACCGGTGTTGCGTGCGTGTCGCTGCTATACGGGAGCCTTTACTCTAGGTCTAGGACGCATCCCGTGGCCGCCTGCCGCCTATCGCCACGCCGCCGTCCTCAACAAAATAGTACCAGCAGAGCACACTGCCAGAGGCTGGGAGTGCTAATTTCAACCTGGCCACTCGACGGCGGCCTCCTTTTGCCGTCCACGGCTTTCCGCGCGCAGAAGGCCGCCGTGATGTGAACTCTCCGGGAAGATCATTTCTTAAGGTACATACAAACAGCCAATCTACGTCTCTTTGATGCACCAATTTCTAAGTAGTAACTTCATTAATAATAATACTCCCTCTGTAAACTAATATAAGAGCATTTAATCACTAAACGCTCTTATAATAGTTTACAGAGGGAGTAACTGTTAATTACATGTACTGAGTTGAGATATAAATCTAATTTGGCTGTTGCTTCTATTTAGCTATATACTGTACTTATCTAGATTAACCTTGAGAGGAAGAAAAGAATATAGTTAACTCTTATAATCTTATACAGTACTCCCTCCGTCCGGAAATACTTGTCATCAAAATGAATACAAGGGAATGTATCTAGATGTATTTTAGTTCTAGATACATCATTTTTTGTCCATTTTGATGACAAGTATTTTCGGACGGAGGGAGTACTTCATATGTTTCTAAATATATGACGTTTTGGTGGTTCAATTTATTTAGAGGCGAAGGGGTAGATAAATGTCTGCAAAGCTAAATTTAAACATACAGTCTGGAACATTTGTCGTTGCGACTTATATAACTTAGACAAATTATAAGTAATGCGATTAGGAAATGTATGTTGCTATGTGAGTGTGAGACTGTGTCTACTGTTTCGCACTATGGTCTATGGCTACTGTTGCTACAAGGGTCTGCCTGAGGCGTATGGAAATCCTGGCCCCGCTGCTGCTTAGTGCGATGTTTGACGAACAGATGTAACCTGTGTCTTGTACTGTATGCAGCAGTTGTGTCCACAAGATCGCATCCTGGCATCCCTTTGTTTTCTCGCCAATCGTCAGAGCAAGATTCGTGCTTGATTTTCCAAGAAAAACAAAGTCGTGCTTGGTAAGTGATTCCTGGTGCACCATAAAGATAGGACGGACGGACAGCTAGTCCACAACGATGGCGAGTCGGCGACCAAAGGAAGAAGACAACGGGGCTGTTTGTTCTGTCTGCAATCAGTTAACCTCTCGAGACGACGGATCGGAGTAACTTGTCCTGCACCCGTGCGCGGACAAGCAGAGTGAAGCTGTGTCTGACCCAAAGCTCCAGGCCATGGAGCCCGTGGGAGCGCCGCAAGACAAGCCAGCGCCCGCGGCGAGGGGCTACTGGCGGTGGCGGAAGGACGACTTCTTCCCGGAGCCGTCGTTCGCGAGCTGGGGCGCGTACCGGGGCGCGCTGGCCGCGACGCCCGCGCGCCTCAGGGACCGCCTCCTCGCCGGCCGCTCCACCGACGCCGCGGAGCTCGGCGCGATGCGGCGCCGGAGCGAGAACGAGATGCGCCGCTGCCTCACCTGGTGGGACCTCACGTGGCTCGGCTTCGGCTGCCACCTCGGCGCCGGCATCTTCGTGCTCACCGGCCAGGAGGCCCGCGACCACGCGGGGCCCGCCGTCGTGCTGTCCTACGTCGTGGCCGGCCTCTCCGCGATGCTCTCCGTGCTCATCTACGCCGAGTTCGCCGTCGAGATCCCCGTGGCCGGCGGCTCCTTCGCGTACCTCCGCGTCGAGCTGGGCGACGTGGCGGCCTTTGTCGCGGCCGCCAACCTCATCCTCGAGACCGTCATCGGCACGGCCGCCGTGGCGCGCGCCTGGACGTCCTACCTCGCGTCGCTCGTCAACAGGCCGGTGAGCGCGCTCCGCGTGCAGGTGCCGTCGCTCGGCGACGGGTACAACGAGCTGGACCCCATCGCGTCGGCGGTGATATTGGCCACGGCGATCATGGCCATGCTGAGCACCAAGGGCAGCTCCCGCTTCAACTGGGTGGCGTCAACGGTGCACCTGCTCGTGATAGCGTTCATCATTGTGGCCGGGTTCGTCCATGCGAAGCCGAGCAACCTGACCCCGTTCGTGCCGTACGGCGTGCCGGGCGTGTTCCGGTCGGCGGCGGTCGTGTACTTCGCGTACGGCGGCTTCGACAGCATCGCCAACATGGCGGAGGAGACCAAGAACCCGTCCAAGGACATCCCGCTGGGTCTGATCGGGTCCATGTCGGTGATCACGGCCATCTACTGCACGATGGCGCTGACTCTGACCATGATGCAGCCGTACACGGCGATCGACCGGAGCGCGGCGTACTCGGTGGCGTTTGGCGCGGTGGGGATGCGGTGGATGCAGTACGTGGTGGCCGTGGGCGCGCTCAAGGGGATGACGACGGTGCTGCTGGTCGGGGCGCTGGGGAACGCGCGGTACGCGACGCACATCGCCCGGAGCCACATCATCCCGCCGGTGTTCGCGCTGGTGCACCCGAAGACCGGCACGCCCATTCACGCCACGGCGCTCATCACCGGCGCCAGCGCCTGCGTCGCGTTCTTCTCCAGCCTCGACGTGCTCGCCAGCCTCCTCTCCATCAGCACGCTCTTCATCTTCGTCATGATAGCCACCGCGCTCCTTGTCCGCCGGTACCACGCGAGGGGCGTGACGAGCCGGGCGCACGGGCGGCTACTCGCGGCACTCGTGCTGGCGATCGTCGGGTCGTCGGGTGGCATCGCGGCGTGCTGGGGCGCGGCGCCGGAGCGGTGGACAGGCTACGCCGTGCTGGTGCCGGCGTGGGCCGCGGCGACGCTCGGGGTCCAGCTGCTGGTGCCGGTGGCACGCGTGCCCACGAAGTGGGGCGTGCCGCTCGTGCCGTGGCTGCCTTCGCTGTCCATCGCGACGAACATCTTCCTCATGGGCTCTCTCGGCGCTTCGGCGTTCGTCCGCTTCGGCGTGTGCACCGCCGTCATGTTGCTCTACTACGTGCTCGTCGGCCTGCACGCCACGTACGACGTCGCGCACGAGGAGGTGGACGACGCTGCGGCTGATGAGAAGGCGGCAGCGGCCACCGACGTGGAGAAGTCTGGCGCCGGAGATGCTGGGCGCTAAGATGTGGCTGGATTTGGCCCGTCTCGATCTGGGTCACCATGATTGAGAATGTAGATAGACGTAGTACTGTTTGACAACGAAGATGCAAAAATTGCAGCAAAATAAGTGGCAGCTATGTCGTGGCATTTTCATTAGCACTTTAGCTATATGTCAGTCAACTGGATTTTCAATTTGGATCAGTCAATTTCTTCGTCGTTGATATTTGCTCTGAGATTTGTGCTGCGCTTTTCTCTTCTGTTTGTGGCTTTTTTTTTCTTCTGTTTATGGTGTCTCTTGTTTTCGCAAACCCCTATTCGCCACTGACTGGCGAGCTGCCGGCGCATCACACAGGGACGCCCTAACTGAGCCGGACCATTTTGATGTTTTAATTTCTGCATTTTTTTCAGATAATTTCCAGATTTTTCAAAATGTTTGCACTTTCCGAATTTAAGAAAACATTCCAATCTTCATTTTTTCATGAAAAATGTAAAAATATAGAATTTCAAAAATTGTTCGCTTCTTTTCAAAAAACATTGTTAGGAAATTCGAAAATAATAATATGAAAATATTATCCGGAAATACAAAAAAGGTTTCCAACTAAAAAAAATTAAACAAAAATAGAAATTTCATAAAATATTGGCGATTCCAAATTTTAGGTCACAATTTAAGAAAAAGTTAACTTTTTCAAAACACGAACATTTTCTATTTTTTCAGAAAAAAATAATAATTGGAAAATGATGAAGAAATTCGGGAATCGCTAAAAAAAATTAAATACGTGGAAATATTTTTTAAATGGAAGAAAAATTGAAAAAGACCTACTTTAATACATTTTCTACGTATTAAAATAATCGAATTTTCAAAAATTGTTTGGGATTTTAAAAATGTTCTCAGTTTCAATATTTTATTCTCAAAATTCAAAAAATGCTTGTGCTTTAAGAAAAGTTTACGCTTACAAAAAAATTGAAATTTCAAAATTTATTTGAGTTGTTCAAACATTTTTGGATTTTCAAAGGTTATTCCCCTTATATCTTTTGTTCTTCAAAACTTCAAAGAAATATCCAATATTTATTTGAAAGTGTTCGGATTTAACACTTCAATCAATTCTTAAAATTCAACACTGCTCATTGCTCACATAATATGTAGTACTCCCTCCGTCCGAAATTACTCGTCGCGGAGATGAATAAAAATGAACGTATCTAGTATTAAATACGTCTAGATATATCCATTTCTTCGACAAGTATTTCTGGACCGAGGGAGTACTTCTGACGGGAAAGTGGCTACGCACCATCAATCTGCAGAGTTCTCGGGTTTGTGAGTTCATCTTTTTCCTAAGTTTTTTCATCGCACCGTTGCACAAAATTGTGCCGGCTCAGTCGGAGTTAGTACGTGCGTTCAAGCCTATTTGACGCAATGTGCGTGAAATAGGAGCTCCCCTTGTTTTGACATGGGAATAAAAAAATTGAGATAATTGGGAATATTTTTTTTGAGACAAACTCGCAAAGCTTTTATTCACCCGTCACAATGCTTACAGGGACGAAATCCAAATTTCCTGGATGACCTAACCAGACATGGCGGCCAAAACCCAGGGATAATGCATGCTTTGCTAGTTTGTGAGCCTCAACATTCGAGGTTCTAAATTCATGACTAATTAAACACGAAGAAAAAACTCGAGAATGGTCTATGATTTCATGAACCACTGCCCCATATTGTGCACCCGTGCCTTGCTTGATCGCATCAACAACCTTCTTGCAATCCGACGCCACTGAAATCCCGTGGAAGAGCAGGTCATCTGCGAGAGCCAGAGCTTCACGTATTGCCAAAGTCTCCAGCGTTTCAGGATCATCGATGTTATTGAAACGGATCACTGACGCCCCTTGAAACTCCCCACTGCCATCGCGACAAACTGCTGCTGCTGTCCTGAAGCCCCCATGTCTGGCAACCGCTGCGTCGACATTGATTTTCATGTGATGTTCTGGGGGAGGGATCCAGGCCGTCATTCTAGGAGTTGGTGCTTGCCTGTCCGTCGCAGGTTTCTCCATGAACCGAATCTCCGACAGGTAATTCGATATGAAACCGTGGGTGGAGAACGGTGTTTGAAAAATTCCCTCGTGTATCAACTTCCTCCGTGAAGACTAGATCGCCCAAAGAGTAACGATCATTGTTACAAGCTCGTCGCTGGGCATCAAATCGAACATGGAGAAGAGCCAGTCCTTTGCATCAGTACCTCGGTTCATCGCCATATGTTGCACCATCTCTTCCTTCAACAAAGCCCAAATGCTCCTGGACAGAGCGCAATCCATTAGTGAGTGACGCCAACTATCCTGCGCCCCGCACACTCCACACACATCTGTGGTGGCCATGTTGCGATGCTGCAATAGATCACCCGTTGGAAGCGAGTGCTGGGCCAATCTCCATGTAAAAACTTTCAGCTTTGACAGCACTTTTAACTTCCATAGGGCAGTCCAGCTCTTCTTTAACCCCTGGATATTGGAAGTATGTTCTCCTTCCTCAAGCCATGCTTCTCTTCCACTCTTTATACGGTATACCATATTGTATGCAGTCCTGACGGAGAACCGACCTCTCGGATCCTTGGACCACGCCCAGAAGTCGTCGACCTGACGAGTGCATAGGGGAATCCTCAGAATGGCCTCGGCATCCACTGGAACAAAAACTTGTCTGATCAGTTCATCCCTCCAAGAAGCGGTCGATGCATCAATTAAATCTTCTACTGTCTCTGGAGGGTCATGGATCAAGGATGTGATCGGCCTCATCATACCCGAACGGGGTATCCAATTGTGTTGCCAAATATTGGTTAAGCGCCCGTCCCCTATCCGCATGATCGCTCCAAGTTTCAACACTTCTCTCCCATCTACAATAGATCTCCATATCTGGGAAGGGTTCGAACCCAACTCTGCCTCGAAGATGGACGAAGTTGGGTAGTAAGCTGCTTTTAGGATGCGAGAACTCAACGAGCGCGTCTCTGTCAGGCACCTCCATGCCTGTCTGCTTAGTAGAGCAAGATTAAAAACTTCTATGTCCTTAAAGCCGAGACCACCCAAGTTTTTGGGGTTTGTCATGACGTCCCAAGAAACCCAGGCAGGTTTCCTCTTTCCATGTTTAGATCCCCACCAAAATTGCCGTATGATTGAGGTTACATTGTCACATAGACCTCTCGGTAATCGGAAGCAAGACATAGAAAAAACCGGTATGGCTTGTGCAACTGACTTTATCAACACCTCCTTGCCTGCTGCTGACAGTAGTTTCTGCATCCAACCCTTCACCTTTTCCCACACTCTATCCCGAAGATAATGGAATGTGCCATTCTTTGACTGGCCAACTGATGTAGGCATACCCAAATATTTCTCACTCAGAGATTCATTGTGGACTTGTAGAATGTTTTTGACCTGGTTCCTCAAGATCTCAGAGCATCCTTTACTGAAAAAAATTGAAGACTTTTCCGTGTTAATTCTTTGGCCGGATGCATCACAATAAGTACGAAGCAGGTTTGACACCGCATTTGCTCCCTCCACACTAGACTTAAAAAGCAACAGGCTGTCATCTGCAAAGAGAAGGTGATTCACCACAGGAGCTGTGGGTGCCACCTTCACACCGCCAAGTACCGATGACTGAGAACTAGATTTTAAAAGGCACGAAAGGCCCTCCGCTGCCAATTAGAATAGGTAAGGGGAAATGGGATCTTCCCGTCGTATACCTCTCGAGGGTTTGAATTGATCCAACTTTTCTCCATTGAACAGTACTGAGAAAGATACTATTTTAACCATGCCCATCACAATGTCAGTCCAAGCTGGGGAGAAACCCAACTTAAGCATGATCGCATGTAGGTATGCCCACTCAACCCTATCATAGGCTTTCATCATGTCAAGCTTGAGGGCACAAAGTCCATTCTTCTTAGACTTATTCCTCTTCATAAAATGCAGGCATTCGTAGGCACAAATAATATTGTCTGTGATTAATCTCCCAGGCACAAAGGAAGATTGTTCTTCAGAGATAATGTCAGGCAGAATTAACTTCAACCTGTTAGCAACAACCTTCGAGGCAATTTTATATAAAACATTGCAAAGACTTATTGGCCTGAATTGGGATAAGAGAGTCGGACTTGCTACCTTTGGGATCAACACTAAGACCGTGTCATTAATCCCCTCAGGGCTCTCGTCTCCTCTGATGATGCGCAAAACCACTTCCGTCACTTCTTCCCCACAAAGATCCCAATGTCTCTGGTAAAAATGGGCCGGAAATCCGTCGGACCCCGGAGCTTTAGTCGGGAACATCTAAAAAAGTGCCAATTTAACCTCCTCATTAGTATATGTAGCACACAATGCATCATTCATCTCCTGCGTTACCTTACGGGGTACATGCTGTAAGACTTCCTCCATGCCGCTCACTCCCTCTGAAGTATATAAAGACTTGTAAAAATCTTGAACCATTGACCTCAACTCTGCCGGATCCTCTGTAATGATGTCGAGGGAGTTTGATAAAGCACGTATCGTATTCTTCTTGCGCCGCAAGCTCGCACGCATATGAAAAAATCTGGTGTTCATGTCGCCCGCCGACAGCCATTCTATCCGGGATCTCTGGTGCCACATGAGTTCTTCCCTGTGTAGGAGCTCCACAAGCCTCTCATTGAGCTTTAGCTCGACATGCGTAGGGCCGGTGCGAGCTGGATCACCCCGAAGCTGTTCCAACTGCGCCTTGATCTGCTTCATCTCCTTTCGGACATTCCCAAATGTATCTCTACTCCCTGTTGATAAATCCTTGCCAATTCTCAGAAGCTTGTCCCGAAAATCTCCTACTCCATATCCCGGTGCGAGAGTGCTCCAGCTATCAGTTATCTTCTCCCTCCAGGACTCATGTGATTCCCACATCGTTTCATATCTGAATATATTCTCCTTCCTTGGGCCATGTTGTGTGCCTTCAAATGTCAGCAGGATCGGCCCATGATCCGAAGTGGCTCCGTCTAAGTGTTGTAAAGTGGCCAAAGGGAAACGAGCTGTCCAACTAGCCGAAGCCAAGGCCCTGTCAAGCCGGACCCTGTAGAAGCTCCCCCCTGCGACCCTCTTTTCAAAAGTCCAGGGACGTCCCTGGGAATAATTAATTGACCACTATTTTTGGCCAGTCAATTCCTTAAAGGGTCGAGGCCCATTACATGTGCGACTTAGCACTTCCCTCTTTCCTTTGTTTTTATGAGGTTTTTCTTTTCCTTTTTCGTTTTCTTTATTAATTAATTTATTATTATTATTTTGTCGGTATTTTTGGAATGTTGGATGAGTGTAAATCTATACACCCAAATACATATACAATATGTGTGAAAAGTGGACACTTATATTATTATTCTTTACATAGTGCAAAAAGTGCAAATTCAGTTCAAAGTTGTCTGCATGTTTTTCAATTTGTATTTCTATTTTATTTTATTCTTAAAGAGCAATACCAATTCCACTAATTAATTGTTCCTGATAAATATTATTATTTTAATTTTATATTAGTATTATTCATTTTCAATTTTTTTGGCACTGTTTATTCTTGCAAAAAATATTAATTGAAAAGCACACTTTTCTATATTTTGTGCAAAAAAATTCTTATTCATTCTTTCTAAGAAAAGTTCATTATTTTGACTTTTTTAGATTTATTTTATATTCCTTATTCATAAAGGGTAATATAAATGTCACTAATTCATTCTTCCTTAAAAACTTCTTTAATTTGGTTTCGTTTTAGTTTGTATTTTTTTCTTTACGGGTAATAACAATGCCACTAATTAATTCCTTCTTACCAATTTTTGTTGTTGCAAAAACTCCGCTATTATATGCTTATTTTTGCATATTATAAAAATGTGTAGTTTTGTTCTTAATTGTGTGCAAATTTTAACAGTGTTTGTTTTTGGTTATTTTTCATTTTCTTACTTCGTAAAGGGTAGTACAAATGTCACTAATTCATTGTTCCTACAAAACTTCATACTTTTATTTTGTATTAGTTTATATTTCATTTTTTTGTTTTTTCTTTCATTTCTTTCTTTTTAAAGTGTAATACAAATGCCACTAACTTATTCTTACTTAGAAAACTTATTTATTTTATTTTTAATTTATATTTTATTTTCCTCTTTAAAGGTAAAAGTATATATATATAGATAATATTATAATAGCACTAAATAATAAAAAATTGTAGATACATTTGAGACGTATCAACACCTTTAGGGAGCTCCTATTCCTTGTGGGGCCCACTAGGGCAGTTGTTTGTTCCCCTGGCTCTCTCCCGACACAAAACATCCAAAAATGACTTTTCTTGGACCCAAAATTGAGACTGGCGCTGGATTTGTATGTTAGTCCAATACAAGTCAAAAATATGGCCAACGTGTATATAATTGATTGTATTGGAGTATGAATCATACAAAATGTATCGATATGTCGAGACATGTCAGGTATTTGAAGACCTCAAGGAACAAGCTGCAGTCAACTAGGTGGCCATTGCATGCCTAGAAAAGCGCATCTCCACTCTAACTTTTAGAGAACATTAAGTACACACATATTTCATATAACTTGCATGTATATGTCTCGGTTGTACTCATTTCGTTCAAACAACAAAACAACAATGTTGGAGATTAATCATTACTTGACATGTCGAATATGAATTGTATGTCATGTCCGTCGTGTTGCATGCCCATCTCTCTCACATGCACAAAGAAAAAAAATGATTGAACACTAAGAAAAGAAAGAGTGAAAAATAAAACCGTTTTGCTAATCCTCATTTGCCTCAAATTTAGAGTTGTGTCAGCCGATTTCTGGAGCATAGAGGCACCGCATGAGGCCGAAGGCAGGGGTGTCATGCCAAGCAAAAGCGAGGCGCCAGGACGTCGGTGCCGAGCCAGGAGCAAACCTAGAGTGGGCGTCACAGGTAGATGAGAGTTAGAGGTTTTGGCAGGTGTAGGTGGGCGCATATTGTTTTGGCTCCACCTCAGATTGGACATCGCCCAAGCTCAGTCGATAACTCTATGTCCAGTGAGAGCTCAGACGTGACCTTGCCAGAGGAGGGGACAGGAGGAGAAGAAAAATCACGAGATATTTCACATTGTATCCAGAAACCATTCCATGAAGGGGAAAAAATCCATCCGACAGTTGTCTGAAATCTGACGGCTCAGGGAAATCGACCAATGCAAAATAAAGTTTTAGGCACCTGACATATAGGTGGGTGAAAGTGCAACTAATCCTCGGGTAATTTTGGTAATTCATAACAACATATAGCTCATTGAACTAATATTCATTCAAGTTTGATATTTCAGAAAGTTCAATGAATGGCATGGCATGGACTAGAAATGTGGACCCCTCAAAATGCTAAGGACACATATTGGCAAAAGCTCAAGACTCTTCATTTTACTTTTAGTGATCCAAAATCACATTGAGTCCATAGGAAAGCCAATACTATTAAAAGGGGATGAAGTGTTGCTAAATGACTTGCTTGCTCAAAGTGCTTAGTGATATTGCCCCAAAGCCGTCAACCACTTTCTCATTTCAAATAAGTCCAAAATTCAAAAGTCAAACTCGGCCCCATTGAAACATCCTATCCAGAGCCATCGAGCTCATATGATATAGCCACTGCCAGAAACCCTAACAGTTTCGTCACATTGATACGGATCTCGGTCTCGCCGAGATGGCCTTGCAAACTTCCTGTGACTTGTTGCATTTATTTCGGTCTCACCGAGTTGCCTTGACATTCGCTCTGTTGCTTATTGCCTCACTTTGGTCTCAGCGAGTTGATGCAATCGGCGCCACCGAGTTGATGTTTGCCCTAAGCCCTAGCACATCGGTCCCACCGAGTTGTTCCAGTCGGTCCCACCGAGATTCCTAACGTTCACATTTTGAACTAAATCAGTATCACCGAGTTCTTCTATTCGGTCTGACCGAGTTGGGTCAAATGTGTGTAATGGTTAGATTTTGTGTGGAGGCTATATATACCCCTCCACCCCATCTCCATTTGCGAGAGAGCCATCAGAACGTGCCTACACTTCCAGCATACATTTTCTGAGAGAGAACCACCTACTCATGTGTTGAGATCAAGATATTCCATTCCTACCACAAGAATCTTGATTTATAGCCTTCCACAAGTTGCTTTCCACTCAAATCATCTTTCCACCATATCTAAATATGTGTGAGGGAGTTTAGTGTTGGGGAGACTATCATTTGAAGCACAAGAGCAAGGAGTTCATCATCAACACACCATGTATTACCTTTTGGAGAGTGGTGTCTCCTAGATTGGTTAGGTGTTGCTTGGGAGCCTCCAACAAGATTGTGGAGTTGAACCAAGAAGTTTGTAAGGGCAAGGAGATCGCCTACTTCGTGAAGATCTATCCGAGTGAGGCAAGTCCTTCATGGACAATGGCCATGGTGGGATAGACAAGGTCTCTTCTTTGTGGAACCTTCGTGGGTGGAACCCTCCGTGGACTCGCGTAGCCGTTACCCTTCGTGGGTTGAAGTCTCCATCAACGTGGATGTATGATAGCACAACCTATCAGAACCATGCCGAATCCATGTGTCTCCATTGCGTTTACACTCTCCAAACCCTTCCCTTTACATTCATATGCAATATTTTACTTTCCGCTGCTACACTCTTAGAATTGCATGTGTAGATTGATTGTTTGACTTGTGCTAATTGCTAAAATCTGCCCACAGCTAAAATTGGTAAAATGATAGATTTTTATTTGGTCAAGTAGTCTAATCACCCCCCTCTAGACCTACTTTCGATCCTACAAGTGGTATCAGAGCTTTGGTCTCCATTTGCTTGATTTCCATAACTTTGGTGATCATAGTCTTGCTTTCACAACCTAGGAGAGTATGGCATCTAGCGAGGGAAATTACCACCGTAGAGGTCCTTATTTGATGGTACTAACTTTGCTAGTTGGAAGCATAAGATGAAAATGCATATTCCTGGTCATAACCCCACGGTTTGGGTTGTTGTGCGTACTGGCTTGCAAGGTGATTTCTTCGAGGATGGAAAAGAGCCGGATCATGAAGCGATAGCAGAAGAGATGAAGATGTTGCAATACAATGCTCAAGCTTGTGATATCCTCTTCAATGGATTGTGCCCCAAAGAATTCAACAAAATCAGCCGCCTTGAGAATGCAAAGGAAATTTGGGACACTTTGGTAGATATGCACGAAGGTACCGAGTCCGTCAAGGAATCCAAATTGGATGTGCTTCAAAGTCAACTTGACAAGTTCAAAATGAACGATGATGAAGAAGTCGCCGAGATGTACTTTAGGCTTGCTCTAATCACACATGAGATTGCCGGCTTAGGAAGCAAAGAGATGACCGGCAAATTCATCATCAAGAAGATCCTAAGAGCCTTGGATGGAAAATATGATACCATGTGCACCTTGATCCAAATGACGCCCAACTACAAATATCTAATGCCAACAGAAGTCATTGGTAGGATTGTTGCTCATGAAATGTCACTTAAGGATAAGGAAGAGCTCCACAAAAATTCAAGTGGTGCTTACAAAGCTTATTGTGATGCTCCTACAACATCAAGTGAGAAGCAAGTCTCATGAAGAATTGAGCTTAATGGTGAAGAACTTCAACAAGTTCTACAAGAAGAGAAGCAAAGAGAGAAGTTCCAAGTCAAGATCCGACAATGACAAAAGATCTTCTAGTCATGATAGTAATTGCTACAATTATGGAAGACCTAGACCCTATTCCAATGAGTGTACGACTCCCTACAAGAAAAGAGAAGATTTGCCAAAAAGAAGAAGTAGAAAAGATGAATCACTTCCAAGAGGGAGAAGGAGTAGAGATGATCGTTATGAACGAAGAACCTCTCGTAGAAGCAAGGATTCAGAAAGGAAGGACAAGTCATCAAAGAGCTACACAAGACGAAGACATCAAGCTCACGTTGGTGAATGGGTATCCGGTTCCGACTCCGACAACTACTTCGAGAGAAGCTATCACTCCGACTCAAAATATACTCAAGATGAAGGTGTTGCCGATCTTGCACTTGTGTCATCCAACTCCTACGACATATTTGACTCACCAAATGAAGGAATTGGAAGATGCTTCATGGCTAAAGGCCCTAAGGTATCACACCCCGAGCACGTTGATTTCAATAGTGATGAAGATGATTTGTTAGGTGATGATGATTTACTTGTTGACAACTCTAGTGATGAAAACCACGATGAACTTGCTAGCAATCATGCTAATCAAGATGAAATGAATGACAATGATAAGAAGGAGATTGAGCATCTAACTAAAGAACTTAACACTCTTAAGTTAGCTCATGAAACAACTCTAGAGGATCATAGAGAGCTCCTAAGAACTCATGAGAAGCTACGCTTTGAGAAGCTAAATTTAGAGCGAGAGCATGTGTTTCTAAAAGTAATCAATGATGATCTTCGAAAGAAGAGTTCTTCTTACATTGCCAAGCGTTCACTCTTGCCTACTTTTGTGCCACAAGTAAAATCCAGCAATAAGAGGAAGAAAGATTCTTCTTCTAGTAGTAACAATAACAATGTTAAATCCAATATTGTTGCTTCTAGTAGTTCACTTGATTCCACTAATGATTATCTTAGCCAAGTTACACTTGAGCAAGAAAATAGCTTATTGAAGGGAATTATAGAGAAAGGTGTTTACAAGAGTCTTGCCGGAAGTAAGCAATTTGAGGAAATTGTACGCAAGCAAGGAAGGCACCGGAAGAATCAAGGTGTTGGTTCTGAACGAAAGTTCAATGCCAATGGAGTTGAGTGGGAATAAGATTAATACTCCAAGACGAAGTTTGTTCCTCAACAAGAGAAGTATGATCCCACTTCTTTCAAGGGAACACAAGCTCAAGATGATCTTCCACCACAAGACCACAAGCTAAAAAGGCAAGGACAAGCTTCAAGAAGAGATTGCTTCATTTGAAGAAGCACCTACGACCATGGTCAAGTGGGTTCCCAAGAGTACGTCAAGTTCTACTTCATCAAGTACGACTACAACTCCAGGAAATTCCCATCAAGTTGATGTGGATCCCAAAGAAGAAGAACTAGAGTGTTCTTGAGGGTGACTCAGTATAGGATTGAAAGTATGTATAGAGGCGGGGTGATTAGACTACTTGACCAAATAAAAACCTAGCCTTTTCCCATTTTTAATTCTTAGCAGATTTTAGCAACTTAGCACTAGTCAAGCAATCAACCTACACATGCAATTCTAAGAGTATAGCAGTGGAATGTGAATCATTGCATATGAAGGTAAAGGGGAGGAGTTTGGAGGGAGCAAACTCAATGTTGACACAGAGATTTTTGGCGTGGTTCCAATAGGTGGTGCTATCGTACATCCATGTTGATGGAGACTTGAACCCACGAAGGGTAGAAGTTGCGCGATTCCATGGAGGGATCCACCCACGAAGGGTCCACGAAGAAGCAACCTTGTCTATCCCACCATGCCCATCGCCCACGAAGGACTTGCCTCACTTGGGTATATCTTCACAAAGTAGGCGATCTCCTTGCCCTTACAAACTTCTTGGTTCAACTCCACAAATCTTGACGGAGGCTCCCAAGTGACACCGCTCTCCAAAAGGTAATAGATGGTGTGTTGATGATGAACTCCTTGCTCTTGTGCTTCAAATGATAGTCTCCCCAACACTGAACTCTCTCACACAGATTTGGCTATGGTGGAAAGATGATTTGAGTGGAAAGCATCTTGGGGAAGGCTAGAGATCAAGATTCTTGTGGTTGGAATGGAATATCTTGGTCTCAAAAAATGAGTAGGTGGTTCTCTCTCAGAAAATGAATGCTGGAAGTGTAGGCACATTCCGATGGCTCTCTCCACGAATGAAGAGTGGGTGGAGGGGTATATATAGCCTCCACACAAAATATAACCATTACACACAGATTCCCAAACTCGATGAGACCAAATAGTGAAACTCGGTCAGACCGATTTAGTTCAAAATGTGAACGTTAGGCTTTTCGGTGGGACTGACATGATCAACTCGGTGGGTATGATGTGCTATGGTTAGGGCATAACTTGATCTCGGTGAGACTGATCACATGAACTCGGTGGGACCAATTTCAGTAATAGGCAAACAGAGAGTTGGTCAGGCAAACTCGATGGGACCGGTCGCTCATTTCGGTGAGATTGAAATGTTATAAAAAGGAAACAGGGAGTTTGCATTGCGAACTCGGTTGGACCGATCGCTCGTTTCGGTGAGACCGAAATGTTACGAAGGGAAACAGAGAGTTTGCAATCCCATCTCGGTGAGACCAAGATCCCTATCGATGAAACTGAACTAATTAGGGTTTGTGGCACTAGCTATGTTAAATGAACTCGGTGGCGCCAGATAGATCAAATCGGTGGGGCCGAGTTTGACTTTTAGGTTTAGGACATATGTGTAAATGAGAATGTGGCTAAGGGTTTGGAGCATATCACTAAGCATTTTGAGCAAGTAAGCCATTAAGCAACACCCCATCCCCTTTTAATAGTATTGGCTTTCCTATGGACTCAATGTGATCTTGGATCCCTAAAATAAAAATGCAGAGTCTTGAGCTTGTTGCCAATATGTGTCCTTAGCATTTTAAGGGGTCCACATCTCTAGTCCATGCCATGCCAATCATTGAACTTTCTGAAATGATCATCTTGAAAGAGTATTAGTTCAATGAGCTATATGTTGTTAAGAATTACCAAAACCACCCAGGGATTAGTTGCACTTTCAGTCTCCCCCTTTTTGGTAATTGATGACAATATATAGATCAAAGATTCGATAAATGATAATAAGAATGAAATACATCGTTGCTTTGAGAAGTATGTGATAAACAAGAGCTACCCCTAAATTTGTGCATTATTTAAGATTTGCTTTTGAATGCAAATGCACAAACAATTAGGATCATGGGTTACTCTTCCATGTCACATACATCTTGGTGGAGCGCTCAAAATGATAGAAAGAGAAGCATGCACTCATCAACAAGGGAAAGTGAATGATCATACATAAGAGATAGAGAGTATCATCATCCAAGCACAAGCATTAAGTATGATATGATCAAACACATGAACATACAAGTATCTCACACACATAACCATAAAGTATCAACCAAGCAGGAAAGCAAATAAGTAGCAAAAGAAGCAAAGCTCTCTCTCTCTCTCAGCCTATGATCTATACACTTTCTCCCCCTTTGACAACAAGTTACCAAAAAGCTTGAAAATGCATAGTGCTATGCGGCTCTCTAAGCTTGATCTTCAGTAGGTGGCGTTGAGAGGACTCCAAGGACGAATGCATCTGTTGAAGTTGATGGAGCTGGTGGAGTTGCGACCAGAGGGGCAACTGAAGCTGTGGCTGCAGGTGCTGACGCAGTAGCTCTTGTGTCTGTCACTGACACTGCTGCAGATCTCTATGCCCTAAGCACTCTCTAAAACACTTATGTGGTTGCTTTCCCTTTCCTCTCTTCATCTTCTTCTTGGAGCTGCTCAACTGTTGTTTGCATTTCTGTCACCTTTAAGTCAAGATCATAGAACTTTGTTTCAATTATCCTTTCCAGGCTCTCTTGATTCTGAGTCAGGGTGGCCAATCCTTTCTCACTCCTCAAAGTAGCTTGAATAAGATATCCAAGTTGATCTTGCTTTGACTTGAGGAAAACCTGTGAAGCCTCTTCAGCACTTGGCATCTTGGCTGCCTTCTCAGCTTTTGCTTCCTGCCTCTTCTCTTGAGCCTCTACTGATGTGGGATCTTCAGCATTCACGACAACTGTGTTGTCCTCAAAGTCTAGCCTCAAGGGAAGGTGCTCTTTGTCCAACAAATACACACCTTTGCTCATCTTGGAGTTAATCAACATTTGGATGTGTGGAGCATACCCACATGATCTTTTCTGGTCTGGTCAGCAGCTATTCTCTTGATGGTCTCAACAATCAACCTCATCACTTTGAACTTCTAGGGCAAATCAAATAGCTGAAGCAAGTTGATGGAGTGGCCTCTGATCATCCCGTGAAATATCCTGAATTGGTCAACAAGGTGTGCCTCAAAATGGTGTTCATGGTGGCCAATCCTGACATCAGATAGTACACTGAGCCTAGCTTATGTTTCTCCAAGGCTTCGTCAGGTATTTCCTTGTGCATGTTGGCCATGGAGTTGTGGTCTTTCTTGCGCTCAGCATAGACATCAATATCTTCCTCGGCTTCTTTAGGGGCATTAATTAGCTTGGCCCACTCAGCAACAGAAGACTGGTACATAGTTCCTTCAGTCATCCAAACAATCTTGCCATTAGGGTAGAAGTGAGCTGTTGAATAGAACTACATGATAAGCTCATCATTACACTTGGTCAATTTCAGACCCACAAAAGTGTCAACTCCATTTAGTCTAAAGCTCTCATGCACTCCTGGAAAATGGTCTTCATTGGCATCAATGTATTTCCAGTCCACCCACTTCATGTCACACACAATGGGCTTCTTATCTAGGAGCACAGTCTCATAGAAGTCCTGTTGTTCCTTGGTGTGAAACATGTAGTACACAACAGTTCTTCTCCTCACAGCATAGGGATCTGCTTGTCTCCACAATCTAAGACTTGCATCCTTTCTCTCCTTCATATTCTCAGCTACTGTATGATTGTCATCATGATCTGGTATCTTTGGCTTCAATTTTCTGAGCACTTGGGCTTCCTCTTAGTCTTCTTCAATCTCAGGCACTGGGGCCTTGTTCTTCTTTGTAGTAGTAATGTTTCTAGTGCTTCTCTTTGGTGCAGACTTAGAAGCTTGAGCTGGAGCTTTGGGGCCAGTCTTGGGCTTTGAAGGAGCAGCCCTAGACTTGATGGCATCCCCCATCAGCTTTTGAGACTTAGCAGGAGGTGCATCTTGCTCTTCCTCCTCCTCTTTTGCAGAATCTCTCACCATTGATGGCTTTCCAATCACTCTAGCAATAGTTTTCCTGACCCTTTATTTTCTTTTCTTTCCATCTCCATCTTCTCTGGTCTCAAGAGTAAATTCCATAGTTTCTTGTGTTGATGCTCTGGCTTTTGACATTGGCACTCTTCTGGCAGGAGCCTTCTTGTTCTGACCTGGCTTTGTAGAAGCAGTTGTGCCAAATTCTTTCTTGACAACCTTCTTCTTTGAGGTCACCTCCTCAACTTCAAAATCCTCATCCTCTGAATCCGAGGTTTTCTTCTTCCTCTTCCTTGTTGTTGCCTTAGGCAGGTTGCTGGGAGTGCTCATGCTCCCCTCATCATAGCTGCCAGAGGGACTAGTGCCCTCACTCAGATTCACTTGCTCCTCAGACTTATTCTGGCTTTCACTCTGATCATACATTCTATCACTTCAAATTGAGAGCTGACCCTATGAATAGTTATAGATGAGATAGAGTGGATGAGCATCACAAAGTGCAGAGTTTTTGCAAAACAAATGAGTCAAAAAACTTAGTTTTAGTTTTCCATAGAAACCATTTCGGAGCTACCAATTTTTTAAACTCGGTGACACCGAAGCAACTTTGGAGTCTGAACTAGTGGAATCGGTCAGACCGAGACATAGTTCGGTGACTCCGAGATTGCTAGGGTTTCACTGAGAGTCGAACTCGGTCACACCGATTTGCAAGTTTCTGTCAGACTGATTACAAGTGCAATGGCCTAAGCCAAATTGGTGAGACCGATTTCCACAACTCGATCGGTCCGAGATGAGTTTGGCGGAAACCTAACCCTAACTTTTTGAATCAAAACTAATCCAAAGGAAGTTTTATCTGGATAGATTGATATCATCCGAGGTAAGAATCATGGCATTGTCTTTGTGCTAAGAATCAGAGGTAAAAGATTGCACAAAGAGTCAAACTCATACCCTAACTTGGCGATGAGCTCACTACGGCAGCAACGACGGTGAAGATTTCCGTTGACAGCGATGGAGACCAGCAGCGGGAGGTCGTTGGCGACGAGAGGATGATCTAGAGACCCGAGTCAGCAGAGCAGGACACGCACAGACGAATAGGTTTCAGAGAAATTTCCAAATTTGACCCGTCGGCATATATATCCTGACCCTGTCAGTGTGATCGAGTGGAACAACTCGGTGACACCGAGATGCAGAATTGCAAGCGGTTACTGCAACTCGGTGTGACCGAATAGTTCTAATCGGTTGCACCAAGATTGAAAACCTAGATCAACTCAGTGAACTCTGTATGACCGAAAAGGATGAATCGGTCAGACCGAAATGCACAGAGAGGTTTTGGAAGTTTAAGTCTATGACGAATCGGTGACTCCGAGTGCTCCTCACCCAGATGGTTCAAATCTGACTTGATCAAACTTTTTGATGTAGCATGAATAGAGTTTGAGATGAGAAAAGCATAAATAGCTAGAGGAAATTCTTAGGCATTCTTGTCCGTCCATTTGGCAAAAGAAGAAGAGCCAAACAATCAAAGCAACAAATGGATTTCCTCGAATGAGAAAAGTATGCAATCAACATGCACACATAATAAAATGGCAAGTGAAATATGTGGCAAAGCATGCACAATCATTCTAGCATCTATCAAGCAATTGGCGATGATTAGGTCATCTATATATGAGTATATTGACTTAGGATTCAAATGAGAACATTTGATCATAGGTCATACTCATTGTTTAAGCACAAGTGGGGTTACCACTTTTACATAAAGCATTGTTGTTTTCACACCATTAGAGTTGCTTTAGCCCAATTCTTAGAGTAAAGCTCCCACTAGATGTGATATCCCCCCTAAGAGGGATGAACTAACCTTGCGTTTTGTCAATGATGACTTCATGTAGGTGTCGAAGATGTGGATGCTCATTGTTGATGTAGATCATTTGGAGCAATCCATTGGAGTGAGTTGCACTTTAAATACCTACATGGGTATGTCCCACAAGGAACAAACAAGAATATCCACAAACATAGAGTGAAGCACACACACGATGATGTCCATGAAAGCATTAGATTACCTTGTCCCTTGTCTTACCAACAAGAGGGTTTGTGACTCCTTGAACTAGTGCAAGATGTGGAAGTGGTTTGCACTTGCCCTTGCCAAAAATGAATATGAGTGAAGTATGTTGGCCGAGTCACCCTTAAGAACTCTCCAGTTCTTCTTCTTCGGGATCCACATCATCTTGATGGGAATCCTTGGGGTTGTAGATGTACTTGATGAAGTAGAACTTGATGTAGACTTGGGAACCCACTTGACCAAGGCCTTTGGAGCATCTTCAAATGCATCAACCTCCTCTTGAAGCTTGTCCTTGCCTTTTAGCTTGTGGTCTTGTGGTGGAAGATCATCTTGAGCTTGTGTCCCCTTGAAGAGAGTAGGATCATACTTATGTTGTTGAGGAACAAACTTCGTCTTGGGGTATTGATCTTCTTCCCACTCAACTCCATTGGCATTGAACTTTCGTTCAAAACCAACACCTTGATTCTTCTGGTGCCTTCCTTGCTTGCGTACAATTTCCTCAAATTGTTTACTTCCGGCAAGGCTCTTGTAAACACCTTTCTCTATCATTCCCTTCAATAAGCTATTTTCTTGCTCAAGTGTAACTTGGCTAAGAGAATCATTAGTGGAATCAAGAGAAGTACTAGAAGCAACAATATTGGATTTAGCATGATTATTCTTACTACTAGAAGAAGAATCTTTCTTACTCTTGCTGCTAGATTTTACTTATCGCATGTAAGTAGACAAGAGTAAACGCTTGGCAATGTAAGAAGAACTTTTCTTCCGAAGATCATCATTGATGGCTTTTAAGAACTCATGTTCTTGCTCAAGATTGAGCTTCTCGAAGCGTAGCTTCTCATGAGTTTTTAGAAGTTCTTGATGGTCTTCCAAAGTAGTTTCATGAGCTAACTTAAGAGTCTCTAGTTCTTTAGTTAGATGCTCAACCTCCTTCTTATCATTGTCATTCGTTTCATCTTGATTAGCATGATTACACTACAAAAAAAGACACATCCATGACATTTTGGGCCGAATAAATTTTTTTCCTGTCATACTTATGACACTTCTATGACGATAATTGTGACAAAACCCGGTATCATCATAGATGTGGTGAGCTCCTACTTCTATGCCAAAAAAATCATGACAGAAAATGGGCTTTTCGTCCTGGCCGGGCCGAAGATGCAGCTGCATGATATTCTTTGGGCCGTCCATGATGGGAAAAACCATGGTAGAAGCGAGGGCGAGGAAAATTCCGGCGAGTTCCCAGTTACGGTGGGTGGTCAGGGGCCGAGCGATGCACGTTTCTCTCGTACACATACGCACGTGTGTGCGGGGCGTTGGGCTCTAACTGAACCTGAGCGAGGCGTCGCCTAACTGAACCCGAGCGATTGCACTGCAGGCTACGCGTTACTGGACCTGAGAGATCGATCGATGGCTGTTAACTGAACCCGATTGAGTGACTCCTTTGCTACTGCTGCTACGCCAGACCCCTCCTGATTTCGACCGTAGCGCTCCAACACAAGTCTGTTTTGTCCGCTTTGTGGTATGCCACACCCCTCCCGATCAACAGGACCCCCGTTTCGACCGTAGGAGGTCTGTTTCCTCCGTTTTGCGATACGCCAGACCCCTCCCGATAAACAGGATCCTGTTTCGAACGTGGACGGTCGAACACAAGGCCGTTTCCTCCGTTCTGCGGTACGCCAGGCCTCGTTTCCATCGCCTATTCCGTCCAAGCCCTCCCTATGAACACGACGACGCATTTCGTCCCGACCCAGCCAGTTGGCTCCCCATGAACACGACGACGACACTGTTTCTCCGTTCCGACCGAGCCATGTACACGAGACTTGGCCGTACGTATATATGCGTGAGTAGGCGTTCGAGACCCCGCCCATATGTACGTACGTGGCCGTATTTTCTTTCTTGCACACTGGCCGCTGTATGTACGTGTACATGCTACGTGCACGCCTCTACTACGACACGTGCGCGCCTCTACATCAACCAGTATATATGTACGTACACGTTCGCGACCAGAATGACAATGCTATGTACGCTTCGACCAGGTGGGTCCCAACTGTCAGGCACTTCCTTGCGTGCGAAGATGTAACTGGTGGGTCCTAGCAGTCAGGGGGCGAATTGTTTTTTTTGCCCGGACGCACTTCCTTGCATGCGAAGATGTAGCTCGTGGGTCCCAGCAGTCGGGGGGAAACATTTTTTTCGCGAGATACGGTGGCGCGTCCAGTGGGTCCCTGCTGTCAGGTGGAGGAATCATTATTTTCTGTGTAATAAGGAGGCACTTCCTTGCTGCGGCTGTGGACCCAGCTGTCAGCCTCTTCACGTACAATCCATGTCCAATGGAAGTCGTTCCTTGACCACATTGACCACGCCGCGCCGAGATCACCAGGGCAGTGGACGACGGCGAGGCCTAGGAAGGGGATGACGCGGAGCCGGGGAAGACACGACAGTGGATGCCCACGCATAGAGGAGTATGAGGGTTCACTGGTTCGGCTGTGGTGTGAGGCTGCTATCGCCGCAGAATAACATGGTGTGTGGGTGAGTAGAGGGATGGCCTGGCCAGCGGTGGGAGTAGTAGGGGGCGGTGAGGCCTCCACGGCATCACGGCCGGCCATGGGAGGCAGGAGCATGCGGCACGACCGGCACTGCTTTGGGCGGCTGGAGCAAGAAGACCAGAGGTTGAAGAAGCACTACGGCCGTTGGATGGACATCGTACGGTCACTGGAGCTAGAATCGTTCATATTGACTAAAGTTGACAAAGGCCTCCATCCCAGTCAACTTAGTAGGCCCACAAGTCAGCCTCCCACCAAGGTGGGTCCCAGCTAGCAGGGGGTATTCATTTTTTGTGCGTAATAAGGAGGCACTTCCGATGGGTCTGAGCTGACAGCGGGGGGAACATTTTTTTCGCGAAATACGGTGGCCCGTCCGGTGGGTCCCAGCAGTCAGGGGGAAACGTTTTTTCCCGAAATACTGGTCGCCCGTCCGGTGGGTCCCTGCTGTCAGGTGGAGGAATAATTATTTTTCGCGTAATAAGGAGGCACTTCCTTGCGGCTGCCGTGGAACCAGCTGTCAGCCTCTCCATGTACAGTACTCTTCCGATGGAAGTCGGTTGTTGACCACATTGACCACGCCGCGCCGAGAGCACCATGGCGGTGGATGACGGCGAGGCCTAGGAAGGGGACAACACGGAGCCGGGGAAGACATGATAGTGGAAGCCCGCGTGGAGAGGAGTACGAGGGTTCACTGGTTCGGCTGCGGTGTGAGGCCCCCGTCGCCGCAGAATAACAGGGGGTGTGGGTGAGTAGAGGGATGCCCTGGCCAACGGTGGGAGTAGTAGGGGGCGGTGAGGCCTGCGCGGCAGCACAGTCAGCCACGGGAGGCGGGAGCAGGCAGTCCCGCCGACGCTGCTTTGGCGGCTAGAGCAAGAAGATCAAAGATTGGAGAAACACGACGGCCGTTGGATTGACATCCAACGGTTACGTCTGCTAGAATCGTTTGTTGACGTATATAATAACTAAAAAAATCTTGCATACGCGTCAACTTAACAGGCCCGCAAGTCAGACCACTCTTTTTTTTTAATAATTTATATATTGCTCATTGCAACTTCTTATGCAATTTATTGCAGTCGTTTTTTTTGGTTGGCCACGGCCAATTTTGCATATTTCTGTGGGTTCCAAACTATTTTTAATACCAAAATGTCGAGCCAGATTTAAAGTACTTTGAAGATATATTTAAATTAGGTTAATCCCCAGTGAAATAGGAATCTGAAAATGTGAAAAAATTCAGAAATTATAAAGTAATTGCCAATTTGTCATCTGTTTTTATATTTACAACCCATTTTATATTACTTTCAAGATTTGTAGGCGTCTTGAAAGAGTTGCAGCCCATCAGGGCGTAGAAAAATAAGTAGGCCTGGATTGGGTATTCTTCATAAAAAATAAACTGGGCTCATTTTCACAAAGAAAAAATAGCTAGGCTAGTCACATGGTGAACATAAAATATAAGCCTGGGCTTGACGGGCCACAGCCTAGTTCAAACCCTGCTCCGTCTCAACAATAACAAAAAAATACTGCTCGAGCATCTAAGTCCTAGGTGTCAGACGATCTTGTGCTGTTCTCTTGTCTATTGACTATATATGCTCACAATGTCGTGGGTCCCAGATGTCAGGAAAACACTAGGAGGAAGCATTTTATTTTTCCATACACTGACATGGTGGGCCCCTACTGTCATCCTCTCCACGTACTTCTGCCGATTCCTGTTGTTTGTTGACCATGTTGACAACGCGAGAGGGCGGCGCCGCGGCGAGCGCACCAAAGGGCGCGGAGGACGTCAGCGTTAACGATTTAGGAGACGGTGGGGCATTGATGCGTGCGCTGAGGCGCAGCCAGCCATGGGAGGCGAAAGCAGGAAGCCCCGCCGGTGCTGGTTTGGTTTTGGCGGCTGGAGGAAGACAGGACTGAAGAAACACGACAGACTGTAAAAGCAGCAGGAGTACTTAACAACCTTAACTGAAACCAGCAGGGGCACTTAACAACCAAAGCTGAAAGCAGTATGAGTACTTATACAGGTTCAACCTTACAAAGCACGCCTCGAACAGTGCTACTTTGCCTACAGTTAACCAAGGGTGAGGTCGCCAAGCCCCAGGACAAGGCCCAGGCGCCACCCCGCGCATCCACAACCTTCTGAAAGCGGCTTCATCTCGCAATGTGGTCAATAAACAGGATATTCGCTTTAGAGCCATGGAAAAGCATGAACATAATCTTCTATCCTATTCTCCAAGATGGACGGGCCTTCATTATTTGAGACCACCCATGAATAAGTATCTTTTCACCTCCAAGGGGAATGGAGTAGGTCGACATAAACATCATGTTGTGACCAAGCGCAAGTCTGACCCGACCATGGTCAGGCATCTGTATAGGAACAATAGAACTGGGCAGTTTCTGTTTCAAGAAGATCACAGTTGTAAAACTGTGTATAAGCAATAGTTTATGAACAACATATATAACAGAAAACAACTCGTACCATAAGTTTCTCGACACAGTTGGACCTGTTCAACGAGTGCAGTAGTGGCACACATATCCCACGTGGCCTTCCACCATTGATACGCCCCACAAGGACCTCAAGACGATCAATAAAGTGTAGGAACTTGTGAATGTTGTCCCAGTCAACTTCAGTGCCATCAGTAACAGCCGAGTTATTACATAATAACAAACGAGCAGCCTTCTTAACTCTGTGAAAAACCTACACGTGACACCAATTATAATAAAATATTAGTTAGAAGTAGCATCTTCGTGAGAGATTCGTTGCTACTTCTAAAGTTAAATTGCGATTAGTTAGATAGATAGGTGGATTAAGAAGTAATCGAGGCAACAAGCAAGAACCAGATACAAAACTAACATGGATGAACAATTGGAACAACGTCGGGGTGGAAGATCGCAGTGAAGATGAGACCAGGTTCTGCTATTTCCATCAACATTCGTGCGCCAACTTTCAGTCCGTAACACTTGAGAAAGTTTATCCAAGTTCAGCCATAAAAAAGCAGCGATCTTCTTGGTTCATGGACCCAACTCAGAACTTATATCCATGGCTTGTCTTCACTGTGACCATTAAACTGGTGTATTCAGTTATGGCAGGGCCGAGCATCTAGAGTACATGTGTTCTGGCAGAGCAAATAATGCACTGCAGGAAAAATAATATGACAACACAATGTATTCTCTATCCAAATCTAGAAATAACTTCCTCCTTCACGTCATTGTTGACCATTGTACTAGTAGTACCTTTTATCCTAATATAGCAATCCAAATTTCCAAATTAGTCGACAACATGTTCAAAAAAACCCCACCCTCCCGGATAGAAAAGAGGATTCTAGGAACATACTGTGCATGTTTTAAAATCCTGTGTTAGGATGAGAAGGAACAAGTGTGGCGTCTCGCCGAGGGCGCAGAAACCTGTAGGGTCCTCGCACTTTGGGCACTGCAAATGAAACACACTAGATTTGGTAGGAAGAAAAATGCATCAACGGTGGCGGCTGCCATCCTAGGATTACCTATGACCAAGGGACTTGGATTTATCAGGGATGGATGAAGAATCCGTACCTGGTTCTCCATGAGAAAACCCTATGCAATCACCGAGAGGGGTTTTTCTCTGAACAAGAAGACGAGGGAGAAGGGGATTCAGGCCCAGTGAAATATTGTCACTTCGTCCGTCCAACTTACTGCTAAAGCTGGAACTGGGGTGATTTGACGGCTCATTGGGCATTATTGTGGCGCTACGACCGGGGTGTGTCTACCATGCAGTTTTGCACTCTAATTTGTGCATATGGCACATGGACCCCGTTGGCGGTTGCCCCACATATCAGCGAAAGGAAGTAGAAAGACAGGAGTAACTAGTTACACATAAATATATTTTTGACAGAGAGATACTCCCTCTGTAAAGAAATATACAAATCTTTTATATCACAACTTTATACATAAGAAAAATCAAGGGGGATATATATATATATATATATTCTCTATTCTTATAAAAAGCAGAGTTGGTGATGATGGTGTGCCTGCCATCCTGCAATATAGGCCGTCTGATCTATATCTAATGGATAGGAAGAAAACTATGACAATTTACCCGCACTCCTCTCCACATTTGCAGATAAGGCCTTCCCTCGTTCATTTTTTCTCCCACAAGATAAACTACTCATACAAATGCATCTTGATGTTCCGTGCAACGCACATGCATCTTGCTAGTAATTATAAAAAACAGAGTTGTTTTAAACACAATATAGACGAGTTGGTGATGATGGTGTGCCTGCCATCCTGCAATATAGGGCGTCCGATTTATATCTGACGGATAGGAAGGAAACTATGGCAATTTTGCAAAAAGGTACCCACACACCTCTCCACATTTGCAAATAAGGCCTTCCCTCGTTCATCCTTTTCTCTCACAAGATAAAATACTCTTACAAATGCATCTTGATGTTACGTGCAATGCACAGGCATTATGGGGGTTCAGCTGAGAATATAATACTCAGACAGGCTCACGGTTCTGGACTTTGGGCCGCAGGCCCACCCTGCATGTTTGGGGGCCCATGTGTTCTACCTCAGCACTTTTCATATTGCAAGCGATCGGTACGACGCTAGTTTTACATGCTGCCGCAAGGCGAATACACAAAATTGAATAAAGCACGACAGCTGTTGGAATGAAATCGAACGACAGTTCCTAACCAGCAATGAGAGTTGCAATTCCATCAACGATATACCATGTGATAAATAATACTGTCGTACTATTTATACACACAGGACACTTGTTTCACCATGCCAGATTATTACATCAAAATCTCTCGGAGGATAGATCAGTTTGGCAGGTGCTTGCTGCTACTGAAGAATTTCAAAGTTGATTTGGACCAGCTCTCCTTGCCGACAAAGTTTGATTTTGACATCATCCCCTACCGCAAGATATGATTTAGATTTGAACCTTGACCATCCTGTAGCATCAATCATCATGCGACCATCCTTTGTACTTACGGTATATTGAGCAGGTTCATTCACACCAAGGTTGCGCATGGTAAGAGAAACTTGGCTGCGGTCGCCTGGATTGTTGAACGACTCCCTCGCTGCTCTAGGAATTCTCTGTTTGCAAACAAGAAGACATACCCAAACAGTTAGATCAACACGGTGAATCATGTGAGACAACATGGAAAGAAAAAAGAACGAAGCACTTGGGCGGCCAATGCTTACCAAGAAGGTGGACATGTCGGTTTTTGTAAGGACTTTGGTATATGAAGTGCGAACTGCAACCCAGTCTGTTGCCGGTGCAACTGCTCGTTGGTTGCCGCTGCATGGGCCGTAGCAGATGCAAGTGCAAGTGTTGGTGCAGGTGCCGAAGCCGCTGCTGATGCCGGAGATGGTGCTCCTTGTACAACTGGTGCCGGTGTCGGAGCAGGTGCCGCTGTCGATGCCTGATCCTCTTGTAGATCAGACTGATCCGCTGATGCGGTCAGTGCCCAATCCTCAGCTGGATCATACTGAGCTGCTATCGCTGTCAGTGCTAGAGTAACTGTCGGTGCTCGATCCGTTGCTGAAGGTTGTACCGATGTGTGAGACAGCGGCGATTGTGTCTGGTCTGCTATGATCAGCTTTCTAACCTGACTAGGATCCGTGACCGTGATCCAGTTTTTTTCTTCATTTCTTTTAAACGTGAGAAGGACTAATTGTGGCGTTTTTGTTAAACCAAACTGCAGTTCATCATAGGGATTCAGCTTGTACTCAGACAACAGACTGATCCAATTTTTTCCAGTAATATAAGTGATGGACAATGCCTTCGTTACTGACACGACATAAGAAGTGAAACCTGCAAAAATAGCCATCGTAGAGCAAACCAAACGGTTTATTCTGTGATGAATGTCACATGGCAAAACCTGCATCAGAAAATTGCAGGAAAAGAAAGAAAACATGACATTAAATCAATAAGATTTAGACAGTAAATCAACAAGATTTACTTGATGTGACACGAGTGAATCCTTACCAGGAAATCACTATGTTGAAGTACTAAACAAAAGATTGATCGTCCAACTACGGGTGGCATGCAGGGGCCCTGCCTACTCCCACAAGCAGGACAGTCCAAAGGCCGTGACAAATCGTATGGACCGAACATCCATGGGACTGGAAATCCTGGTGGGTGCGATAAACCCTGCAATGCATACAGATATTGGAGTGTAACCATAATTGATAAACCTTCCTCACAAAAAAGATGATCTGGATACTTCAAAATATATAGAATGAATTGAGTGGACAGACATTAACATAGACCGTTCTCAGGATTGACCACACACCAAAAGCGGCAGGACTAATAAACAATACAGGGTTCACAAACACAAATCAAGTACTGAACAATAGTACTTACTACAGACAAGCAAAGTTGCACTAATTAAACTCTGCAGACTATTTCTTGCCACCGACCTATGGGATGAACCCCGCATAACTGACTAGGCCATGGACTTCGTGAGAGATGTCTACATGCACCATCACCATCTCGTCAACCTTGGAGAACCTAACAGAGTGGTCTTTCCACTCATAAACATGATGATGAAGACATGCCGCATCAGATTTGTTGGGAAGCTTTACAAGAACCACACCCTTCGTAATCAAAGGCACAACCAGGAAATTGTTGTGGTCAAGTACAACCTTGAGAACACGCCTGACAACAATGCTACAGGAAAACACTAGTTCAGGACACGTGGCAACAAGGAGACAACAGCTAGATAGTTTAGCAGTAGAACTCATGCCCAGGTCTTCCAGTTCACAAGGCATGACTTTGAGAACTTCATATCTACCGTGGACCTGGTTCTAATTCAAACAGAAACCATATTTTATTACTACATCCGTTCAGAAATATAAGATGATTTTCGATATTATACTCCATATATGACTATATATACGCACAGAAATGAGTGAACAAAGACACTAGAACATATCTTCAAAGGCATGAGAGCAGAGGAATTACTTGCAATATCCATAACATAAGTTATTGAGGCAAATATACCCTCTTCAAAGGTAGCATTGGTGTTCATAAAGTACTCCCTCCGTCCCAAAATTCTTGTCTTAGATTTGTCTAGATACGGATGTATCAAGTCACAGATACATCCGTATCTAGACAAATCTAAGACAAGAAATTTGGGACAGAGGGAGTAGTTGAAAGTTATCTATAAGAAATCAGTGTCAACCTCTCGCATGTTTTGGTCAAAAGAGGAATTTAGAACCGTCATTTGGCACACTAAAATCACATGCAAGATCACCCAGAAAGTTGTACTACTAGAACTAGTATTGCGTGTTAGATAAAAAAACACGATCAAGATCGAGAAAAAGATCATCAACAAGAGTCATTACCTGGACTTGCTTAATGAGGGATCCCGGAGACGGGGGCTTGGACATGGCGATGGCTTTGAGCTTGTCTACGGTAGTCTCGGCGGGGTGCTTGCACTTCTTCATACCATGAGCCTCGACGGTTTTGGCCAGAGCCATAGACATCACGTCGGCCGGTGCTCCAGCGTCCATCCAAGAGAGGAAGCTGAGAGAGAAGAGTGAAAGGAGGAACTAGATGAGGGAGAAGCGAAGCGAGTGGGGGTTTTCTTCAAGAGAGGAAGCTGAGAGAGAAGAGTGAAATGATGGTTGCTTCGTCCATCGAACTTACTACTGGAAAGGAGGGGTTTTGTGATTTGATGGCTCATTGGGCATTACTGCGGCGCTTCAATTGGGGTAGTCTACCGTCACTCTACTGCGGAGTAATTTAGTGCATGGCTGGTGGACCTAGGCGCTGGCTGTCCCACACGTCGGTGAAAGTGAGTAATTTAGTGCATGGCTGGAGGAGGATCCACATGGTAGAGCGTGTCCACTGTTTTTCTGAAGAAAAAATGATTACAACAAGCATTTCCACTCTTATGACGGAGGAGTGAGAAACACGGCAGCCACTTGAACATACACAGTGATCCTACTACTAGGCATGTGCAGTGGTTCATATGTCAGTACTACATAATCTTGTTGCCAGTGTAGTAAGATATGACAATAACAAATGATGTTGTGCGCATGTCAACTATATGTAACATAGTACCGCTTTTTCGACTGTCCGGTCGAGAATGAACGGTGAGATCAATGTTAATAGAACTAGGTCTACAACGCACAGAGAGTACGGTGCTACAGTACTTCACGAAACAAGAACCATATGAAGCACGAATAGTTTTAGGCAGGGTGTATGAAGAGTGCACGGGATGGGAGCAAAAGTTCCCTTCTCGACCCACTTTTGGGTGTTTGGCAGAGTGCATGAAGGGTGCATGAGTCCACACTAGTAGGTTAACAAGAATACACGAAGAGGAAACAACTATATTAAGATGAGAATGCAACCAAGCACACCAACACGCTTTGTGCTACAGTGACTGATCTGCACCATCTGAGTTTGATCCAACGGTCATATTGCGCCGAGACATGGACATGCCCATGCATTGGGCGCTTAAACACCACCGAAGTCCCTCTGCTTCTCGAGGCGCATGACGTTGGTGATGCAGGGTGCAATCACCCGTAGAGCCCGCTCCCGGTCGACGGGAGCCAGCTCGTCAAGACGGCGTCCAATGGCACGAATGGATTCCGGTGACGGTGCCCTGAAAGGATTCGCCCGGCAATGGTGACGGCAGCCTGCAACCCCTCCTTGTCCATCTCAGCCCCCACCATCATGCGGAGACGGCTCCGCTCCTCGGAGATATAGGTGAAGAAGGAGACCAGGTCAGGAAGCCGCAACTCGTTGAAGTCGACCAGGTGGTCGAACGGGTTTAGCCCGACGACCGGCATCGTCGTGCTGGCACGACGGTAGGCATCGCACAGCCGCAACACCTGCGTGGCAACTTGGTTCACCAAGTGGCTGAGGCGATCCTGGACCTCGTCACAATCGCCCCGCTCGCGCTCCAGTCGGATCCCCTGACGGCCTATCGTATCTCCCGCTTTCTGCAGCAACGCCGCCGATGCTTCGAGCATCTTTGTGGTGGACGTCTGCCGCTTTTGAAGCTCCATGAACTCCCGCACATAACGGAGGAGCATGGCACTCCTCTCCTTCTTGAGCTCACGGAGCTCCACGTCCTTGGCACTGAGCTCCACATCCTTGGCCTGGAGCTCCTGTGTCAGGCGCCTCACCTCGGACTCCGTGATCTGCTGCGCCACCATGACACCAGGTAGAAGCAATGGGTAGAGGAAGCAAAGGGGGCGAAACGGCTAAGAGGCAATGCAATCTATGGGAAGGCGGAGGGAGCCAACCGAGGAGCGGGGATTCTTTTGGTTTTCACCATGGTAAAACATCAGTCGATGACTTCTCACATCAAGGAGAAGTGGGTTTTACAGGCGGAGTCATCATGACTAATTGCTGCCGCGCCTGCTCTCGTCAATCAAAAAATTAAAAATCCTGCCGTGCCTACTCCCGTCAATAAAAAAATTAAAAATCCTGCCGCACCCAAACACCAGAGCAACGCCGCGGTGGATATTTAAATTTACCTGCCGGCAAGTAGATAAAAAAGGGGTGAAAAAACAAATGTGGCAGCGGCCTAGCTAATCGGTCGAACTGGCCCAACTAGCTAGCCATCGTGCATCATTGATGTACTCGGCGGGGAAGGTGGTCTTTTGCGATTTGACGACTCATTTACTTGCTTCGGCGCTACGACCAAGGAGGACCCAGAAAACGCGCGTCAGGGCATCCCACGGCAGGAAGAATATATGCGTGCACCACCCGGGAGGACCCCGAAGCCGCGCGGTAGGGTGTGCCACGTCTCGGCACAGAGGAAAAATGTGCATGTAAAAATATACTGTATCAGACATAGTATCTATGGTTCGACCTCGGGACCCAGCCAGTCGGTCGAGAACACCCCACTAGCTACACAGCTTCATCATGCAAACGTGGCACGGAGGATAGATGTGGTTAGCTCCGTCTCGACTAGCCACAACATCTCTTGTTCTAGGCGATTCTTCTATTTTCCAAGCTTTTTTTAGTTGTAATAACATCACGACAAGCTAGCGCTGCTCTTCGTGTGTGCCCATGCAAAGGTTAGACGATGGAGAGAAGAGAGATTGAGATCATAGACCTGGGACCCACCAGTAAGTGAGTCAACGGTCATGCACGTGTTGACGAGGCACTCCCTCTACTCTACTCAACGTAACACTGTATAAAATCAAGTTATGGGACAAAGCCAACAACTGTTGTTGTTTCAGGCTATCGACTTACGCTTTGTAGTCCAGGTTGCCAGTTTGAATCTCGTCTTTCAGATTTGTTAGTTTTAGGTCCAAATTTGATTAATGACAAGTGGTACCCCCGTGTGTTGTTCCGATATTTCAGTGTAGGATGTTTTTTTGAACAAACACTTTGCGCGGTTACACAAGTAACGACACGAGTTACACGTATTTTGCAATTTTACGAACAAAAATGTCAGCGACATAGAATATCACATCCACCCGCAGCTAGATGCTATGGTGATACGAGTTTTTACACCGTTGTAAGTGAGATCCAATGGCTTGGGAGTAGTCTTTGTAATTATGCCAAATTTCCAAGCTCTCCAAAGTTTTTTTTTTGCAAATAAAACATTTAGGCCTCGTGTGTGCCGCTGCATCTTCGATCCAATGGCTCCCCATTTCTCATATAAGGTGCTCCTCGTAGCTTAATTACCCGCTACGGTGATATGAGCATGTAGGTCGTATGATCAGTGATCAGATGGCACATGCGTAGTACTTGTACTTTCTGCGCATTTCCCAAACTCTCTCAGCTGTATATTGCAAAAACATTCAAACCTCCTACTATGGGCTGGTAGATCTCAGTGAACTCATATCACCATAGAATCTACGGTGCGGGGGCACCTCATATTCTCCCGTGCGAGAAAACATAAGGTGTTATCGCAGCTTGGATGCTACGGTAATACGAGCTTCAAGGTCGTTTGATCTGAAATCCAATGGCATATGAGTAGTCTTTGTGCTTGTAAGCAGTGGCCGAACTCTTTTGGGGCTTTTCTACAAAAAACCATCCGAACCACCGAGGAGGTGTTGGGTCACAAATCCAACGGCTCCGAAGAGCTTGTATCACCAAAGGATCTAAGGTGTGGTAGCACATGATATTCTTACATACAGGAGAATATGATGTCCTCCTTCATCTTAGATGCTACGGTGATACGAGCTTCGAGGTCGTTGGATATGGGATCCAAGGGCATCTGAGTAGTTTTTGTACAAATTGTGTGCAATTCTCAAACTCATCAAGGTTTCCTGTAAAAATATTAAGACAGATCATGTGAGCTGCTATATATATCTCAGATCTACAAGCTCTAAGCAACTCATATCGGCATATAGCATCTAAGGTATGGGGGCACATGATATTCTCCCGGGGAGGAGGGGTG
>NC_041389.1:453954233-453962282 GCF_002162155.2 Triticum dicoccoides
TGAGAGGGAGAGGGAGAGAGAGAGAGAGAGAGAGCTTGTCATGGGGTGCAATGGCGGGTGTGTGAGGTAAATACATTTGGTAACAGAGTGGAAAAGGGGGTTGTGTAGTTGAGAGACTTAAAGATCGAAACATGGAGAGAAAGAATGAACGTGTGTTGGAAACTGATAGCTTCCTAAGGTGGTTAGGAGAGGAAGATTAACCGATACAGGAAGTATGTAGCGTGTGTGCGGTGGTAGGGGGGGGGCTAAAAACAACATTTGAATGTACATAGTACGAGACATAATATTGATGTTTCAATTCGATGTACATTGTAAGATTTGAACTGAGGACCATGCATACGGGTAATTATTTCGAATTCGTGCCATACTAGGTTTCGAAAAGTTGACATTGACTCAATTTGTTGTGCTATTTTGTAGGTCATATGTTTGAATCCATCCAAAAGTTTTCTCACTGCCATGGTGTTCATCATATACATATGAATTTGTATTAAAAAATAACGTGGATACAGTGAAATGCGAAATCCACGTTAGAATTGGAGATCGCTACGTGACACACACTCTAATTCAAATAACTAATTATGTGATACACACTCTAATCCACATCAGCGTGGATACCGTTTCGATTTTTTTTCAAGTAACTCCTCACTAATTAATTTATAGTACTCCCTCTATTCACTTTTATAAGACCTTGAAGACATTTCAGACAATGTGCAAAACAGTTCATTTTAAGTTGTCTGAAACGACTTACAAAAGTGAACAGAGGGAGTATCTCGTTTCGAATGACTAATTATTGCAAGGAAAACATGGGCATGGTAATACATACAGATTCGTTTGCAAATGAAATAAAATTCGTTTGCATTCTCAAATGTAGGCGCACGAGGCAGACCAGGGTCGTGTCGGGGTGGTCGCGTGTGTCGGACGGGCGCGTAGCACCCAGCCACCCACCCCCCTCCTTCCCTTCCCCACTCACCCCAAAAAGGACGACGACAAAATAAGTTCACGCTTCCATGTTTTGGATTGAAATATCTGGCGGCCCCAATTCTAGCCCTGCAAAATCTCCCTTCTCCACCGTCCCCTTCCGCGCCCAGATTGCTCAAATCCCTAATTCGCCGCCAACCCAAGCAAAGTTTGAATCGCCCCTCGTCTCGTCTCTTTCCGCACCTCTGTGCCGGACGACGATGAAGAAGATGACGGTCGCGCTTCACCACCGCACTAGAGCTACCTCATCTACGCCCTCGTCCACCGCACTGGGTGGTCCATCGACAACGTCGGCCGCCTCAACCGACGCGCCTCACAGGCACCGACTTCCACTGCATTAGGTGCGCTTCACCGACGCCATCTCCTAGCTCACTAGGGCTACTTCACTGAGCACATCGTCACACCTCTGCCCCCCGAGGCCATTGGGGCTTCACCAACGGTCTCGTCCACCGCATCATAGCGCTCTGCTGCCACTCAAGATCTGCATCCATGCGCGGCCAGCCAGTGCATCACCCTCAACGGCTCTGAAGTGACCCGCACTCTAGCTAGGCGAGCATGCCCAAACGCCGGCCCGAACTAGGTATCCACACATCACTCCCTTGTGCACTGTTCCGACGATGTTTGGGTATCCTTTCGCTGCTCTCTTAGCTTACACGCCTATGCAACTCTGACTTTAACTCTTATTTGTTCTGGAGATATCATCTGAAACAAGCAAATCCATTTTTAGCGAAGCATGACGGCGCTACGGGATCTGGTACACATCCTGCACACCCGTATAACCTTGTAAGTATCTATCCTCCGGTACAACATCAAGGTCGATTCCTCTTATTTGATCAACCATTCTCCGTGTCAAAAATGCAGAGGGGATGCAAGGAGCACAAGGCCTGCACATCCAAGCAAGTGGTAACATCACTACAAAAAAATACACTTCCGTGATGATACGTGTTTGTCACAGTAGGTCGCGTTTTTTGTCATGCATGTACATCCATGACAAATTTATAACAGAATCAAGATAGTCATACCTGTGCTGTCGTAGAAATGTTCCATGACATTACCAAAATTATCATCACGGAAGTTTCCACTTCCCTGACGATAAATCGCGCGTCACAGAAGTGCTTTCGTCAAGGGTGACCGACACGTGGCATCCAGCGTAACGGAACGCCGTTAAGCTATCAGGTCGGGTTTTGGATCCGATAACCCGTTACCAGCCCCGACCAATGGGGATTTTCCACGTGTAAAATCATCATTTGCTGGAGGAAACACGTGTCGGCTCACCGTTGGGACAGATGTCATCCACTCATTGGACGGAAGACGCCTATGGTACGTCGACACGTGGCACGGCCCAACAGAGGCCCATTCCTGTGAAAAGGCCGGCCCAGTAAAAATTAGCAGGCCACCCCATATAAGGCCTACTTGTGTCAGGTCCATTTAAGCCCACGGCCCATACGAGATGAGCCAATTCGGCCCGTCAAGGGCCCCTTAAAGATTTGACACCATTGCAGCCCATCATCAGTTCGAGCCTGTTAACAGCCCGCTATATATCTGGGCTCAATATCGGCCCGATGAGATTTCGGCCTGTTAACGGCCCGTTTAATGGATGTGCCAATTTTCAGGATGTACATCTTTCGGCCTTTTAGCGACCCATTTAAATGTTGGGCTAGTTTCCGGCCCGGTGTGTCTTTCAGCCTGTTGACGGCCCATAAATCTGATGGGCCATTTGTTGCCGGACCTGAGTTTCGGCCTTTTAGCGGCCCATTTAAGTGTTGGGCCAATTTTCTGGCCCGGTGTCACTTTCAGCCTGTTGACGGCCCATAAATCAGTTGGGCCATTTTTAGTCGGACCTGAGTTTTGGCCTTTTAGCGACCCATTTAAGTGTTGGGCCAATTCCCGGCCCTGTGTGACTTTCGGCCTGTTAACGGACCATAAACGAGTTGGGCCATTTGTAGTCTGACCTTAGTTTTGGCCCTTTAATAGCCCATGCCCTTCATGGTCCAATACCAGCCCGGTTTCCCTTTCGGCCTGCTAAAGGCCCACAACACAGTTGGGCCATTTACAATACGACCTGACTTTCGGCCTCTTAGCGGCCCATGGCTTCATGGTCCAGTACAAGCCCGCTGTCTCTTTCGGCCTGCTAAAGGCCTACAGTATAGTTGGGCCATATGTAGCCCAAACTTAGTAACGGCTTGTTAACAGCCCGTGAAATAAACTGGGGCCACCTGTTGCCTGCTTCGATGTCGGCCTGTTAACGACCTGGGAGGTAAGAGGGCCGACCATTAACTTTTGGCCTAGTAACGGCCCATTAACTTAATGGGCCCACTAAAGTTCGTACATGTCTTTAGGCCAAATTTGACAATTTGAGCCCATTACAACAAGCAATTATGCACAGGACCAAAACCGATCACGCAAAGGTACGGCATAAAGGGAATAACGTTGCACATCCAACATATATTACAGGAAATTACATCCACTAGGCAATCAAAGATTGATGCCAGTGCAAATAAATGAGCAGAACCTAACCATCTACAACGTCACAATCTGCAACCTCAGCACAGATGACACCCATAAGCATGTGGGCAAGTTCTTTCTGCTTTGCTACACTGTCTCTGAAAACATTGATCAGTTGTTGTGTTGCACGACTCTGCACCTCTGATTCATCCACTATTTCCATCATTGCTTCAACCATTAATTGGTTCACAAACATACATTTATTCCGTTGCATTTGAGATAGAGGATACTGAACAGATTCATATGGCGATTTTGGAAGGCTTGTATTATTGATAGTGGAGAGTGTCTCGACCACTGCATCATAACATAAATTAGGACAGGAACCAAACAGATTAATCATGAGTTATTGCCATATTACCTGGCCTAGATTTACTGGAAAGAAACAATGGGGTTGCCTTGCTGTTTTCAGAGTTTATCTTCTTATCTTCAGCAGCCTGCACAAAATTAACACACTAGCATTGCTATCATTGGCCAAGTCAGATAATAGGAAAGCAACATTGACACAACGAACGTTTGGGCAAGTAGCCTACACAAAATTAACACAATATGGCACAACTATCATCAGCCAGGTAAGGTAGTACGAAAGCAACATTGACACAATGAATGAAAGGGCAACCAGAGAAGCACTACAATTCAGTAATGTGCGTGATATGAGATAGTACATTCATGCAACTCAGTATGCAAAACTACCAGGCAGTTTTCCTTACAAAAATCAACATTGGCGCCTTTAACATTTTGCTACAACTAATTTTAGATCAGATAAAGGTTAGATTCACGCCGATTAACAAAATACATGTTGATGTAAAAATATAATGATATACAACAGGTACTTACATCAGCATTGGAGCACAGAGAATTCCCGCAAGATATTTTCCTCGAATACGATCCCAATGGAGGAAGTCTTCTATCATTTAACCTTATTTTCTAAAAGAGAGATGGGTAAGAAACATGTACAAAATATGATCAGAATGCTATAAAATTTCATGATGCAAGGATACGCACACGCTTCTTAGAATGGAGTTGACATTCTTTTGCTGGACTGGAGCGGACTAGTTCTTTGGCCACTGGAATCTGCTTATTATCAGTGGGAGTTGGGTTTCTCTGTGCTGGAGCAGTATCTATGAAAAATGGAGTTGGTTTATTATCTCCTGGCGTTTGGATCTTTTGCAAAGACCTGGTTTGCAACCCTTCAGATTCTAACAGAGCCGTCTTCCCCTTGCATGCCTTATATAGAAGAATGGTGATTCATTTATAAAACATGCTACAACAGAGATGGAATAGGTACTGTAGAATAGAAAGGCATGACATATTGACATGTATTCCCTCCATTCGTAAATAAATGGACGGGTCTAGGCGTATTTCAGTTCTAGATACATCCAGTTTTATCCATTTCTGCGACATTTAATCCGGACGGAGGGAGTATGATGTAAGAGCTAGGGATACGACAGGACAACACAGTAAAAAAAACACTGAAAAACCCACTGCAGAACCAAAGTATTCAAACCCATTGATATGAGATAGTACACTCATGCAGCTCAGGATGCAAAACTACCAGGCAGTTTTCCTTACAAAAATCAACATTGTGGCCTTTAATCATACATTTTGCTACAACTAAATTTAGATCAGATAAAGGTTGGATTCACGCCGATTAACAAAATACATGCTGATGTAAAAATATAGTGATATAAAACAGGTACTTACATCTACATTGGAGCACAGAGAATTCCTACAAGAATCTTTCCTCACAAACGATACCATTGCAGAAATTATTCTATCTGTTAAGCTTATTTTCTAAAAGAGAGATGGGTAAGAAACATGTAGAAAATATGATCAGCATGCTATAAAGTTTCATGATGCAAGGATACACACATGCTTCTTAGAATTGAGTTGACATATTTTTGCTCGATTGGAGCGGACTAGTTCTTTGGCCACTGGAATCTGCTTATTATCAGTAGTTGTTGGGTTTCTCTATGCTGGAGCAGTATCTATAAAAACTGGACTTGGTTTATTATCTCTTGGCGTTTGGATCCTTTGCAAAGGCCTTGTTTGTAACCCTTCAGATTCTAACATAGTCGTCTTCCCCTTGCATGCCTTGTATAGAAGAATGGTGCTTTAATTATAAAACATGCGACAGCAGAGAGATGGAATAGGTACTGAAGAATAGAAAGGCATGACATATTGACATGTATTCCCTCCATCCGAAAAAATGGATGGGTCTAGGCGTATTTCGGTTCTTGATACATCCTTTTTATCCATTTCGGCAACATGTAATTCGGACGGAGGGAATATGGTGTAAGAGCTAGGGATACGACAGGATAACACAGCAAAAAAAAAACTAGTTGAATGTAAAACTATATGCTAGCGGAATACGTAAAGAAATAACCAAGGCAACATACACGTGTATGATTGGGAAAATAAGATGGCATTGCAACAGAGAACTAGAACAACACTTCAATGTAAAAAAACATGGTATGGCAGACAGATGAAGTACATACTGATGAATAACAATGCATAAGATATTCAGAAGCATGATGTACAAATTAAGCAGATGGCATTGCGATAGAGTAGAATGACAGTACTTGAATTTGAAAACATGTTATCATGAATGTAATAGGTACTGAAAAATAGGAAGGCATGACATATTTACATGCATGATCAGCATGCTAAGCACATGGCATTGCAACAGAGTAGATACAGTCCAGGACATTATATGCATGTTGTACCCATATCACAGGCCAAGTTAGAGCAAGGACCTTGTGGGGTGAAGAGGATTCATCATCTTTCTGCAAGTCTTCTGAAGAACTGCCTTTACATGTTCCATCATATTGGGTATCATTGACATCAAGTTTATTGGCCTTTACATTGCTCTGTGAGGTTCTTGTGGATATATCCGTGTGTGCAATTATATCTGACATGCATGGAAGACAACTAGTATTTAGATTTATCTAAATGAGTGCCTGTAGGAGACAACATAAATAGTAGGACTGGGGTTAACTAACAGCAATAGGTCTCATAAACTAAAGGGAGAACACAGATGAAAGCAACATAATATGTATCGTTTGTACTCGAGATTAACTAGATGGCGCACAAAAGTATTAAAGAACAACATAGGTAATACTAGAAGTGGTATAATACTATAATCACCAGCCTGTGGGATAGCGTTGGCTGATGGATGATAACTATGGAACAGTGTTACCTAAAGAACAAGTATCTTAGCTGAAATATGGAACAACATGAACTCCTGAATAGGACACGTAAGAGATCAGCATGAATATACAGTGAAATGTGATGATCTATTTTCTGTGCTTAGATGAATAACAAAGCCATAAATGTTGCACACAAGTAAGATGAGGGTACAACCTATCTGGCTGCCATCCATAGGAGTGAGCATCATGTGCCGACTTGTCGATGGCCCTGCAGTTGTTGTGGTTGTCCATGTTGAGCACGCGCATTCGATACAGGGAACTGTTGAGTGGGGACTGTAGCTCCCTTCTGGTGTATGCTTCCCTTGTTGGAGCAGCTGCCGTGAGTCGGAAGACGGTGTGTCTGAAGATGCAGATAACACATAAAGTTAAGAACGGCATATCTCTTTGATCCAAAGAAATAAACTAAGAGATCAACAGCAAGGTACGAGAGTGGTCACACGTCTGTTGACTGAAGACTAAATTGGGATCACACAATTTTATTTTATTTTGGTACTGTCTGATCTACGCCGGATGGCTTGATGGCCGTCTTGTGCCTCCTGGCTGACACTGTTCGGAATCTTCCCCGAAGAGCCAGCGACCAACGGCAGAGCAGCCTGCCTCCGCCGTCCGTGGCCCCGTCCAAAACCCCGCTCCCCGCCCCACCGCACTGCCATGGTTGCGCCGCCCCCGGGCCAATCCACAATGACTCCCCGTCATCCAGATCCGGCGACGGCAGTACCTTCAACCCACGCAACTCTAAAATATAGCCATCTAAGCGTTGCTTCCGTGGTGAACTTGCGGCCCCGCACCCTTACGTTAGACACCAGCCAACCGGCAGCCTAGGAGCTCCGCTGCCTCGAGGGGTGCTGCTTCCCATTGGGAATCGATTGGCCCAGAATAAAAATTCAGACAACTGACACCTAAATAAAGTGATTTCAGATGAGGGTGTGACCTATCTGGCGGCATGGTGAAGTACGCAGGTCTAGCTGCCGAGTCGGTGAGGCCGACGCGGTTGCGGTGGTGACCGGTGACAGGGAAAGAGCGATGTCGTGACGGTCGATGGCTACACGGAAGCAGCGCCAGGACTCTGGAAGGATCCGAAGTTGGAGCCGCTCCGGCGCCGTGAACAACAGCGGGGGTGAATCGGCTCCGATACGGTTCACGTGGCTGTCGTCGAGGCAGCACCAGTAGCACAGAGTAAGAGGCACACGACCCAGTGCACGACGGCAATTGGACAGCGTCTCCGACATTAGGGAGGAGGGCGGCTGTGAAATTGGTGCGATGGGGGGCGCCATGGAGGTGGGGCTGAGGTTTCGCATCTCGGGAGAAGGGAGCTTCCTGGGGAGAAGGTGATTTGGCGCCCACGAGGTATGAATGGGGG
>NC_041389.1:453962711-453984630 GCF_002162155.2 Triticum dicoccoides
GGGGGGATTTGGAGGGGAGTGGAACCATGTATTACGGACGCATTTGTCTGAAATGTGAGGGGGAGTTACAGTTCTACCATTGCCTATAGGCTTCTCGGCTTGGGTCTGTGTACTGAGGGTCGGGGATAGTAGAGTAACTTTGGTTCTCCCCAAATAGTGGGCGGGAGCGATTTCGGGCGAGGAGGGCGTGTTTTGAACTATAGTGGGCGCGAGCGAATTCGGGCGAGGAGAGCGTGTTTTGAAATAGTGGGCGCGAGCTATTTCAGGCGGGGAGAGCGTGTTTTGCTGACCATGGTTTATGAATTATTTGGCACATGTCATTTCGGCCAAGGAGAAGGCGCGCTTGGATGAAGTTACGAACCTACCCTCGATGTGCAATGGGCAATTGATGCGTGTCCCACATAGGACGGTAATTTCGCTTCTCCCATTTATTTGCTCGGGCGAATTCCACCGAGCATAGAGGATGTTTAACGGTTCGTTCAAATTTTGGGAGAACGAGCATCCACGTCTACCTTACCAAGTCGATTCGAATCAAAATTTGAAATATTAGCTTGCCACTTCTTTTTTAGATGGAGAGATGATGCTCGGGAGTAATGTGTTTTTACATGCTCGTTGCTAGCGATTTACTATATGACAAATAGTTGACCCACTCAAAAACGCGAATCAAACCCAAAATGAAATATCTCGATTGAATGAACTAGCTCGTTTAGTAGGTCAAAATAGTGAACTAAATCCAAAATTGAACACCTCAATCGAGTAGCATGTTGTACAGTATTATAGTACTCCATGAACATGTTGAAAGTCAAATTAATGAACTTGTTTGATATACGCATATATCCGTTCATGTGTGGTTGCAGACAACATGGTCTACAATTTAAATATTTGAATGCAAGTTTATATCAGTCTTTGATGCATAAAATGCGACCTCCCCCTCTCCCGAACTCCTATTCTCTCTCTCTTTCTCTCACTCTCTCGCTGACAATCTTCAATTCTGTTGCACGCATCCAACACAAAAACCTTGTTGGTCCCTCTCCCTTTCTCTCTCTCTCTCTATCTCTGTGTGTGTGTATGGGGGGGGTCTTTCTAGTCCGTATTCATATATACACCATCTATAGGTCTCTCTCGCACACTATGTATGATACTCTAGCTAGTCCAAGCTAGATATCTTGGGTGCACTCATCGTACACACACAAATTCCTTGTCTCTTTGCCCGTAACTCTCTCACGCACCACTATGTCGTCTCGGAGCTCTTCCCCCCCTCTCTCAAATTCTCCATCCACCTGGGTCACACATACACATGCATATCTCACTCGCACTCGATAGGCCCATCTATAACTCTATCTCTCTCCATCATTCTCTCTCCATATCACACGCACACACACACACAATCTCATGCCCAGCTAGCCAAGTATGATGGTCTCTCACTAAATTGTAGGCACACGCAGTACCCCGTATATGTATATGACTAGCTAATCTTAGTCTCCATCACAAACATGTGCATGGTCTATCTCGATTTCTCTCGGGGCATCTTTCTATCGCGCACGCACTCCCTCGATCTCCCACCCATATAGTCCCCTCACGATCTCGAGGAGATCTCTCTATCACAAACACACCCTCTCTCCCTCCCCATGCGTCCATGCCATCCATGTGTCCCTCTCGACCTTTTTTCCTTGTTGGCCAGACCTCTATTGGACATGTGCTATAGGGGTGTCTCTCTCCGTTGCAAACAATCACACACTAGCTATCTTCGTGTATCTCCTCGCCTCGCTTTTCCATCTCGGAGATGCATGCGTATATGTTCGCATAAGAAATGAAAAAACACACACTCTCTCTAATTTATCGTTTGTTGTCACTTTCTCTTTCACACACATACTCTTTTTGCGCACTTACTCATTCTCCTTCACACGCACTTGATCTGTCTCGACTGAGGCACTCACCTCTGTCCATAGCACATAGATTTATTGAAAAGTCAAACATCACAAAGTTTGACCATGTACGTGGAGAAAAAGAATTACATCTAGTACGACAAACATATACCATTAGATTCACCATGAGATGTAGTTTTGTATGATGTATCTTTGGTATTGTAGATATAAATAACATTTGCATAAACCTGATCAAAGTTTCCAAAGTTTGGCTTCTAAAAAATTTACATGCACTGCATTATCGAGCGGATGGAATATCTCTTTCCCCCTCTCAGCTATATGACGCACCACTCAGCCTTATCGGGGCTCCTCAATCTCTCTGAAACTTTATTGGTCAGTTTGGTTTGTGACCTGACCCTCATGCCTTGATGGTCGGCACTGCCTAGTGTGGACGTGAGATGTAAAATATTTCTGCCTGGCCAGGCTTGTGTGGTGCTGAAGCGTTTGGTTCATGCCTGGGCCAGGCAAAGCATCAATGTCCCATCAATCAATCCATGCATCAATTATTTAATGCTAATATCCATCCATGTTGCTGTTATCCTCGTGGCCGCACAACCAGGCACGGCCAGGCGTTCGAAATCGGTCGCTTGGGCCAGGCTACTTGCAGTGTCTGGAGTTCAGCCAGGCTAATTAAAGTGCAAGAGGGAACCCAACCTAGGCGGGCTTTCTTTTTCACAGGGTAGCAACCAAACAAGTGTGCATGAAATCCAACCACAACCCCAGGCCACGCAAAAGATGCTCACGACGCAAGCCAAACGGGCCTTATATCTCCCTGGTTCACACATACACATGTCTCGCTCGCTCTATACATATAGACCCATCCAACACTCTCCGCCCTTGTTCTCTCTCCATGTGACACGCACCCCCCTAAGTACCATAATCCCTCACTACATCATAGGATCTGTTTGGATCCATGGGTTAGAGTTAGTTTGGGTTAGTTTGGAGTCAACTAACCCAAAAAGATCCAAACAGGAGGGTTAGTTTAGGTTAGATGCATCTAACCCATCCAAAAAAAACTAACCATCCAAGAGGTGCTTATTTGGGTTAGTTCTTCTCGGGACCACTAATAAACACTTTTTTCTCTCGCTCCCCCCGCAGCAGATCCCTCCCCACTTCCTCGAAGCTTCTCGTCCTCTCCCTCCCTCCCTCTCGCACCGCCCGTGAAGGTGCCTCGCCGTATCCGCGCTCCATCTAACCCTGCCATCCAAGCACCTCTTTACTTAGAGTTAGTTCAGGGTTAGAATCTAACTCTAACCTCTAACTGAGTTAGAGTATCCAAACAGGGCCATAGGCGCAAGCACTCCCCCCTCCTAAGTATGATTATATCTTACTAGCCATCAGGAACACACGTATTGTCTCCTTCCATCCATACGTCTATCTCGATATCTCTCGGGGCATCTTCTATCGCGCACACACCTTGTCAATCGATCTCCCACCCATGTAGTCCCATCACGATCTCCAGGGGATCTCTCAATGACAAACATACACTCTCTCCTCCCCATGTCTCCATTTTCTCCGTACATCTCTCTCGACCTCTCTCCCTTGTTTGTCAGACCCCTCTTGGCCACGTGCTAGAGGTCTTCCTCTCTCGGTTCCAAACAACCACACACTATCTCCTCACCTTGCCTCCGTTATCGAAGATGCATGTGTGATATGTTTGCATAAGACACGCACGCTTTTTCACCACTTTTATCGTGAGTTGTCCATGTCTCTTTCACACACGCAACCACACTTTTTTCACTCTCTCTCTCTCTCTCGTCAGGGACTCTGTCACGTCCATAAGCATATGGATGTTTTGAAAAGTCAAACCTCAGAAAAGTTTGACTAGGTATATGTGGAGAAAAACATTTACATCTGGAACGATCATTAGATTCATCACAACATGTACTTACTTCATACTATCACTTATCTTTGGTATTGCCGATATAAGTAATTTCTTTATAAACTTGGTCAAAGTTTCAAAAGTTTGACTTTAAAAAAATGTTGTAACTACATTATCGAACGGAGGGAGTAGCTCTTTCTCTCTCTGCTAGCTCTCACGAGCCTCCCCTCTCACTCGAACTCTCTATACCGACGGATTATACGCTCACTGTGTCAGCGTATAGCTCTATATATTTTTTGGTTGACTAGTCAACCAATCCACATGCTGCGTTGTCAGCTTGTGTTCTGTATCTTGGTGTGCTGGCCCATGTGGCAGTGGGTGAAAATAGGTAAACTAGAGGCCCATCTGACACACGGTGAAGGAAACAAAGTTGAAACCACTCGGGGTAGCACCCCGCACGCTAGTAAATTGAGGGCGCATTGAGGACAAACTTCTTGCGCGCGAAGGACGCACTCGCGCACAATTCACCACTGCGCGGCGGCATGCACAAAAGGACGCACTCGCGCACACCCAGCACACAACACACACCAGCACACGTGTACACCGGCGTCGCCGCCGGTTGAGATGACGGCAAGGCAGCCAACAAGCGGAGGCCGCTTGAGCCAAAACCACATCCGGCGAGCCTGGACTTCATCAGCAGCCTCCCCGACGACATGCTGCTCGTCATCATCGGCCTCCTCCCCACCAAATTTGCTGTGGGGACCGCCCTGCTCTCCCGGTGGTGGCGCCCCCTCTGGCGCTGCGTCCCCCTCAACCTCACCGTCGATAGCTGCCTCTGCGATGGGGATTGCAAGCGCATGGACGCAATCTCCAAGATCCTTTCATCGCACCCTGGGCCAGCCAGACGCCTTGACATCCGCATGTTCAGTACCAACTGCAAGGTCCAACCCAAGTTCGACGAGTGGTTCTTATCCCCCGCCCTAGATCAGCTCGAGGAGCTCAGCTTTGAAGCTGGACGATGTCGCTCTCTGCCGCCGTCCGCGCTCCGCCTCACGCCAACGCTGCACCGCGCCAGCTTCATCTCCTGCTATCTTCCCCAGATTAATGCCGCGCCCGCCCTTCTTCTCCCTCAACTCAAGCAGCTCTACCTCTTCGATGTTGTCATCTCGAAGAAGGCTATGGAGCACCTGCTTTGCAGCTGTACTGCGCTCGAGTACCTTCGTCTTGAGCAGATCCACGAGTTCATTAGCCTCCACATCGCCTTGATGAATATCTGATGGATTTATGTGTCTTGCTGGCCCCGCAACAAGACATCAATTGGGAAGAGATCACTCTAGCTGTTCCACGTTATGGTCACTGAGAATGCGCCTTTCCTTGAGAGATTGCTTGTATCGGATCTAGAAGGTCCAACAAAAATCAGGGTCATTGACGCGCCGAAATTGACGGCGTTGGTGTACTCGTCTGCCAAATTCTCCGAACTCTTTATTGGATCCGTAATCGTTCAGGTACAGCACTCATCTTCTTCTCCGTCTTCATGAAATTCACATTTTTAAATTTCTTCTTGATGTATTTAAGACCGTCTTCTAGAAAATGATTCCCACAAGCTTGACCCAGTCCATGCGCACAGTGAAGATCTTAGCACTAAAATCTATCAGCCCCAATCTGGATCAAGTTGTTGGATTCCTTACATGCTTTCCATGCACGGAGAAGCTACTCATCGAGGTGAAACTTCTTTCCTATTAGTAAACGGTAATCACAACGTAGCTCAATTTTTTCATAATTTTCCCAAATTACAATGACAAGTGTAGTGTTCAAAACTACATCTACGCACTGCACCGAAAGAAATGTTTTTAGTATTTTTTCTCACGTGATCACCTGCATCATTTTTATGTTGTACTACTATAGTAGCCTAGGCTAGTCATAGTGGAAAGTAACTTAGGCTACTCCAGTAACTCTATGGTTACCCTAAGGGCAAGTACTACCTCCATCCTGGTTTACTCTTCCAATTTTGTAGTATCAAAATTTGAACATAGATTTAACTGACAAAATGTTAATGCATGTCACTAAGAACTATATCGTTGGATTCTTATTTGAACATAATTTCAAATGGTGTAATTTTTAGTGACATGCATTGGCATTTTCTTAGGTAAATCTATGGTCAAAATTTTATACTAACTATGAGGTAGTATTCCCTCCGTCCCAAAATTCTTGTCTTACATTTGTTTAGATACAGATGTATCTAACACTAAAATGTAACTAGATACATCCATATTTAGACAAATTTAAGACAAGAATTTTGGGACGTAGGGAGTACAAAAGTGCGCTATGTAGGCCAAAACATGTGCCAAATTCACTTGTGATGCATTTGGCATCGATGCCCCTCCATTGCTCACCTGGTGCCCCAATCTGGAGCACCTACTTTGCTCCGGTGCCAAATTAACTCACGCAATGAAAAAACACTGCGTGGGAGAGAGAGAGGACTGAGGCAATAAAAACACTTGTTTGGGAGAGTGAGAGGCTGGTGTAGTTGGTTTGATTGATTTGTTTATACATGTGGGTCTGTGTGCACAGCGGTGCCAACTCTCTCACATCGCGAGAGCGGTGCCAAAATCTTTTGATTTGACATCCATGCGTATTATGTGGCATACTTTTGTGAAATATGGCATCGGCCACATAGTGGAAGGCAACAAATGCCCAAGCTCTTCATGTGCTCCTAGTTAAATGAGAGGAAACGGAAACAGACAGAGAGAGAGGGAGAGAGAGAGAGTGAAAAAATATCACTAGCCAGCCAACCCTATCGTATGAGCGAATGATATTGGTACCTCTTGATGACACGACAATCTTATGCAGCCAGCTGCTCTAATATGTTCTCTTCTTTTGCAGATAAAAAATGACCCGAAAGTGAAAAATGTGCTGCACTATAACAATCTCATCGAATGCCTTGATCTCCATCTTACAAAAATTGATTTGATCGACTACCGAGGCAGCACATCTGAGATTAAATTGGCCAGGTTCTTTGTTCTGGAGGCAAGTGTGCTCAAGGTAATGAGGTTTGGCATTCTCTGGCGCAACAATGAATGGCGTGCTGATCACCACAAGCGTCTAAGCCTAAATGACAAAGTCTCCGCCGAAGCTGAATTTGTTTTTGAAACATCAAGTGGCCAGAGACTCGAAAACTTATTTGCCCATTAGTGACTTGTCAGGGCGGTGGATTTTAGTTTGTACGATAATGCTGCATCCACCTAAAGTAACGAAAGTTCTTACATGAACTTCCTAGTAATTCCCTCTTCCTAGGTGCAGCATTACTCCTAACATTTGTAATATCAGTTTGAAACTTGTAATATTGCCATGTCCTATTCCTGCGTTTTCAAAATCCTGCGAATCAAACAGGTCATGAGTTGGTGATGATGTTGTGCCTCCCATCTTTCACCAGTAGCCGTCGAATCTAGATATGACGCATACAAACCAAGCTTCTCCATTTTTGCAAAAAGATGCCCGCACTTGTTCCCTATTTACAAACAACTCCTTGTCTCTCACAATCAGCCTTATCTCCTCCCCGCCACATCTAGAAGGCCGTGGAAAAATCTGGTGCGATGGCCGGTGCCAGAGCAGTCCACCCCCAATCTTGGTGTTCCATGCAATGCACAGGCATCTACACACGGGAAATTATGTCGAACAGGGCTAGTTGTAAGCAGGCTAGCTCTACAGCCATGATGATAGTGACTGCAGATGGTGAGGCTGACTATGGTATGCCAAACACGGTGCCTATACTCAGGTGTCATCTCCGGCGCAGGGTCTTGTCACTTCACTATGAGGAGCAGCACGTAATAATTTGACCAATGGGTAGTACAGTGCTAATACTCCTAGGAGTACTACATTGGTAGTAATACTACTAGTACTAGTAGCACCACCGTCTGGATTTAGGAGTACTACCACGTCCATCTGGATTTTAGTATTTGACTAGCAATATCTAGTAATGCATGTCACAAAAAATGTACTACTCCCTCTGTAAATAAATACATGGTGTTTTATTCCTATCGGCGAGAGAACTTAATGTTTTCTTGCTAACTAGAGTCTTAATAGGATTACATGCAATGATGCAATGAACTAAACAGTGCATGTCATGTTTGGTAGTCTCAAGTCATTGAAAGCATGCACGACCCACATCTCTCATTGGTTGATATGTCACGAAATAAGAAACAAGGAGGGAGTTAATGCACCGTGCCTAAGTGTTTTGGGATTATTTGGTTTTCGTAATGTGACTTACATAACATTTTTGTTTACATGCATTAACATTTTATTAGTTAAATCAAATGTCAAAACTTGGCGCAAAATGCAAAGGGGACCAATAAACCAGTAAACATCAAACTTCTCTCGTTTGGCCCCAACTAGAGGTCCGGTGAGATGACTATACTGCACCGGCACGGAGGGGGGCGCAGCTTCATTGACTTATGGCAACTGCCTTTGGGTGAATGACACGTGGGCCCAGGGGGTGGCTGGCCCACCTATCATACGGCCAAAGGCAGGTGCAGTAGAGGGCCGAGGAGTAGTACGAAATCCTACGCACCTACACACGCTAACCAAGGGCAAGAGTGATCACTCGTATCGCAAGATCAGTTGACTAGTAGAAGCTAAGCTAGACCCATGGAGGCGATGAGCGCGAGCATCAGCCGGCTGTGCCAGATGGTCCACGACGCCGGCCTGCGGCCCGGCAATGAGGAACGTCTCCAGGTAGTATTGCTTGAGGCCGGCAGGGCGAGGGGCCGCTTGGACGACACCTTCGTCTCCTTGTTCGATGAGGTCCTCTCGGTTTCCTCGACAAGTTCACCGTCGTCAAGAAGCTCGCGGACGACTTTGACATAAGCCTTCAGCCGACGCACCCAGGCTCTTTGATGCCCGCCACCCTCAACGGCCACTATGGTGACAACCTCTTCGACGCACTAGTGGCCCTGCGACTTCCCGCCGTCGCGCCGGAGAATGTCCACCTTGAGGTTGCGCCCGCCGCGCAGTGCCTGGCGCAGCAAGACACCATGGACATTATCACCCACGTCTACGCGCATGCAAGAGGAGGACGATAGGACGCTGGCCTTCTTGGACCGCAGGGCAACCTTGGACGCACTGTTCAGAAGCACGTTGAGCTCGCCGCCAACGCCGCTGCTCCTCACACGTCGGTTGGTGACCCGGCGCACTAGGGCGTGAGGATGTCGTTGATGGATCCGTATGTATTTTTATCTTTCCGTCAAATCCATGTAGTAGTATATGATACTACAGTAATTATCTTACCTTTGGCATCAACTTCATAATTTTTGTACGTACTCCATGCATGAACGGCGCCAGAACCAAACTTCTCATTACTCTAGGCAAAATCATTATTTTCTTTCTATCGATCGCGCCATGGAGCAGAACCAAGTTTTACAAGTTACGAGTTCAAAAGGAAAAGAATGCCGTGTTTGCGTTGCACCCCCACACGGTTGGTCCGGCACGCCGCTCAAGCGGGAATGCTTGCGGTGTTGCATTTTCACTTACAAGTGGGACCATAGTTGAGCAAACCGACTATCGGCAAACCCCCACCCCGCCCACCACGCGATGGCTGAGAAAACAGGAGGGAGAAGAGATGGTTGTAGCACGGACTCCAAGAAAAGTGGTGTTGGATGGGACTCGTGTGGGTGGCGTGTGCGGTAGTGCTAGACATGAATGCTAGTTATGGCCCATGCCACCCCACTATATCGAGCCTATATCGAGGTACAGTACGTAGAACAAATTTCCTGCAGTCCGTGCTCAAAACTCCTCTATCTCTCTTCTCAGCCAGCCAGCGGACGCGCGGAGCCCATCGTCTGTTTGCTCACATGCGGTCCCACATGTCAGTGAAAACGCAAGCGGACCCACTGAACCTGCACATCTTTCACCTCGACGTGCTGGTGATGAAAAACAAATCCAAGAAAGATCTTCGGTGGCCGCTTTTGGAGTTACTCAAGAGTAGTAAGATTCTATTTATAGTTTAACCCAAGATGCACATCTCGTGGCTTCAACTTATCAACTACCACTCTATTTTCTTTCATGACACGACCTGGATGCTGGATGTCCCACGTGTCGGCAAAAGGAGGAAGAACCCGACCAAATCTTCGGTTGTGCTCTCGAATTAGACTAGTTGTGCTAACTTAAAAATTTTATTGTGTACTCCCTCCGTTACAAAATACTTGACTTCCATTTGTCCAAAAATGGATGTGCCTATATACTAAAACATGTCTAGATACATATATATTTTGACAAATAGAAGGCATGTATTGTGCAACGGAGGGAGTAGAATGGATGCAAGTTTTTATATTGGGAAGAAGAGTACATCCATATATTGATAAAGCGCAATTTAGTAGATGTTCTATCACTTTTAGCTAGCACAGAGGCTATAGATGAGATTAGTGCACTTGTTAATACTCCTACTTGGTATGCGTGTTGCTGCTTAGACGCAGACAAAAACGGACTGGAGGGAGTACTAGAATAGAGGCTAGACATGAGACTAGTTGTGAGGAAGCAACGTCTACTTCTTTACACTCGAAGAAGAAAGAAGCACGCAAGATAGAGCCTCCGCAGATCAACAATGAATGCATCAAGAAGGCACTAATCCAACTTACAGGAGTAGTAAAATGTATTCTTGTGGTTCTTGTTTTCTTTGGTCTTGCTTTTCTAGTTAAAATAATCGTTGGAGTTCGTGCAAAGAGGAGGTCCGTTTGGGGTCGTGCGTTGCAGTTGGCCTTACAAGTGGGACCGCAGTTAAAGAAACCGACTATCGGCAAACCCCCACCTCGCCCGCCGTGCGATGGCTGAGTTAGGGAAACGATGAGGTTGAAGAGATTGCTCTAGCACGGACTCCAAGACATATCATGTCAGAGAGAAGTCATGCTGGTGGCGTGTGCCATACTCCTGGACGTGAATGCTTGTTCTGGCCCATGCCACCCTACTACTCCTACTAGTTAGTTCTATATAGTACTACTAGTATCGAGGATTCGAGGTGCTGGTTACGTAGTACAGTATGGCTACAGTAAAAACACCCGCACGATGCGCAAAGCATGTGAAGCTAGTTCAAATAGTGTACTACTATTGTTGATTGGCCCCATCCAATAACCTGTTGCAATGCACGTACAATTATGTATTCGGAAAATATTTTTTTTCCTCGTCGCACCACTCACTCACAGAAGCAACTCGAAAGACATTCATAAATTTAGTAAGTTTATCACACGCATATCATTTTATTACATACAACAGGTCATCAACCCACATTGACAACGAGGATACATTATAAATACTAAAGTTTTCACCACACAAAAAATAACAAGCAATGAAATGAACTTCAACTCAACCATTCCTCGGCGTTGGAAACACTTGCTTTGAACCACAAGTGATTCTCTGGAATGGGCCATCCATTGTCGATCTGGAGACCAACGCAGGACTGATCATCCAGGATGAAGCGGCCTAGTATATCAGTACCAGGGTAGGGAACCACCCAAATGTCCGAGGTATAGACACAGTTGCTTCTCATAAATGGTAGTAACGTTGTGTCAACAGCAGTTGGATCGCCTTTCACCATCATTGGATAGTTTTGTCCAAGGAAGAGCGAGTTTTCTCCAAGACTATCAATTCTGTACTAGGGAGAAGGAGTTGGCGCTAGCACACTAGTATCCATCCCGAATACCATGCAACGGGTGTTGGAATAGGTCTGGAGAGTGCGACCATGGGAGACTACACCTGCTTCCTTAGCAGTAACATCATCAGTGGGCTGTATACACACGAGAAGAGGTGATGCATCGGAATTAGTTGCCAGGCGCCAAATAGTATATGGGCGCTGCTCGTCCTCATGCTCGTGATCATCACCATCATCATCTCCCCTTGGCTATAAAAATCTTCAAGTATATGTGGTGGAATGTTCACAGGACCTTGGAAACACAAGAAGAAGGTTAATTAGTAAGGCTGGCCATAGTGGGGGTAACATAAGTAGTATAATGCACTTGGGACTCGCAAACATGCTTATGTGGCAGGCAATTAAGGAAGAGAGAGATGGTTATAGTAACATAGGTAGATACCGTAACATAATAAATGTGATGCTACTATGTGTCATGCATGGCAATAAATGAGACCACCTATGATACTAATCTAAGATACTATGCACTACAGAGGTAGTAACATAAACTACTAGTAACATATGCATGTTACTACGTCTAAGTTACTCCCCACTATGACCAGCCTTGCTACCTGCATGCATGTGGACGAAACAATTATAATTACGGTGGAAGACAAATGTACCGAAACAACGAGGATGCCATGCAAAAACAGTGCCATGAGTGGTGGCAGCAAACACAAGGCCCTCGTATTGAATTGCATCACAATACTCATCTGTGTACAGAAACTGATTTTTGAGCAATATCCATCCAGTCAAACCACTGACGACGGAAACAAGCTTGTCGAAGATAGCAACAACTTCATAGTTGTTGTAATTCCAAGAGCGGTTGGGGACTCGAGAAATTGCTATCTTCCGTACAAGACAGTCACCATGATTGTATTTGAATGTGCATACAATACCGGTGTGCTCAACCTCTGGGCAGTCTGTTGAGATTTTTGGAAGTGGAACCCGGTCACGAGTGTACACATTCACAAGTTCCCACTCGCAGTTGGACCCAATGTAAACAACCCAATCTCCATTTGCACCTGCCCAAGCCTTGCCCTCAAGCGATGGCATCTTAACATCATATGTATCATTATCAAGCGGCATCAACTTGCACAGGGCGAGGCCTCCGTCGTGACGGCGCCAGTCATCAGGGTCACGGTGAAGAAGATAGGGGAGATCAAACCGCTCCTTGACTCTTGGGTTCCTTGTAATGATGTTATTAGTTGAGTCGAGAATGGGCTTGAACGAACCTACCATGCTAGCCGAGGTGATGATGTCACACCGATCAATGAGTTCCTCCACCACGTCATCTTTCAGATCGGGGCAAGAATAACGGTGTCGTTTCTGTCCTGTTCCCTCCATGGAGAAGATGATCGAACAATGGCAGAAGAATGGGTGAAGGGCTGAAGGAAAATGGAGGAGGGAGAGGAAGAGAATGCGATAGCAGTTCCAAATCGAGAGGGAAAGGCGAAGAGTCGGTGGACGGTTGCCAGTTTGCCACGGTTCACGAAGGGGCGCCCCGGCCTACACGTCGGTTTGGAAATACTCCTACTACTCGCCGTCGTCTCACTGATATGTGGAATGGGACCACATGTCAACGAGACATGGTGTGTAATTTCTCGTGCAAAATGCGATCTGGCCGCGTTGGCCCGAGGTGCCGCATTAGTTATCGGCCTTTATTTTTTTAATGGCGCGCCGTTCAGTTTTGAAGCATGACTAACTGGTACTGTACATAGAGAAAATATAAACTACTCTACCACTACTCCACCTCTAGTACTAGTAGTATAAAGAAGATATATAGGCTGGAGCTTCAGCGCTTTCTTGCCAAGGGATGCCCACTTTCTTCTCACACTACCACCCTCTCTCCAGATCTAAAAAAGGCGGCCCCTCTCTCCCTTCTCACCGGTGGTCACAGATCCGCCGGGGAAGAAAAGGACGTGCAGCGTTGACGCACTCGTCGGCGGCGAGCGAGGTCACGCACTGACGACAAGGCCATCCTCTCAGACCTAGCGCCCGGGGGGGATCGCTGTCGTAGTGTGTGCAGAGGACGACGACCACGAGCGAAGCCACTTCCCGCCGACCCTCAGGTATGCTACCTCTTTTTGAACCATACCCTTGTTCTATTGCCCCATCTGGCACGTCGTTGCATGTGGATCTTTTTCCACTCCACCATCTTCCCAATTTGCTATCCTCTGCTCTACTAGCCATGCAGACGAAAACCATAATTTGCACTACTAAAGGAAACCCTACTTCATGCAGACTAATGCATGTCTGGGTTGAATAAGGAAAGGAAGGGAGACTATACTGTCCAAGAGAGTAGGCATCAAACCCGCATCTTGGTTGAAAAGGGGAAAATCAGTAGCTAAGGAACGAGTCTCGTGTCTCTTGGTTGAAGAAGGGTAGAAAGGCATGACAACGCAATAGAGAATGACCAGGTCGATCGGTTTGTTGTCCTCACATAGGAAAAAGGTGGCTAAAGAGAACAAAAATGGTACGTAATCCACATATGCTGCCTGGATATTTCTTGCTCTGGGCAACCATACCTCCCTCACCACTCTGCGTCCGTGGAGGTACATCATACTGGTGCGCCCACTGTCCGAATGGGCCTCCCATGCTCTTATTGCCACTTTTTTGCTGTTAGTATAATGCCAGCAGTCAAGTCAAGCAATGCTACTGCTAATGTGAAGCCACATTTAACTAGTGCCACTCTCAGTCTAATGCCACCGATAAATTTAAGCAATGCCATTTAATGTCTTTGGATTATTTCAGGGTTAGCTGTTGATTGTGGATGTATTAAAGATTTTTCAGTTAAGGCATTATAATGTTGTTGCACAGCCAGTATACCAACGATGAAACTTGTTACTACCTTCAGATTTTTGCACTGTTAATGCTTATAGATTACATACCTCACTTTCATGAGATAAGTTAATTTTTTTGTATAGTGTCACCAAAATGCCAAGGCACTGATGTCATTTTATTTTGGTTAAACTGCACAAACAATTATGAAGAGAAGAGGAAAGGTCAAGAGTGGGCACTTCCTCCTCTGGCTGTTCTCTTGATTCGTTCGATCAAGTTTTTATGTTTGATCGATTATCAAGATTGGGATAGCAATTTTTAAGGTCCCCCCGAGTTCGAAATGATATTTACCTTGGAGGTACATGGTTTGCAATTTTTTTATACTGTCATTAGTTAATAATGCTAGTTACCTTCAGACTTTTGTATTTGGTTTAATGCTCATGCACAGCTAGTATATCAATGATGGAACTTGTTACCTTTACATTTTGTATTGTTAATTCTTATAGAAACCTTCCAGTGCTAGAGTTTATTGAAATCTGTTCAGTAAAACCATTGTACTGTACCCTGTAATAAACTAACTACTCCACTGTTGCACTAGCCATTGGATTAGTGTATATTTGTAGTATTGGAATGGTGTTGCATTAGCGTATGGACATAAATAAAGTGTGGCAAGCTTTCCCAGATATGTGCTCAAGAAAACTACTACCTATTTTTCTAAATACTAGACGTCTGGGTACTTTAAATTGAACCGCGAAAACGTCTTATATTAAGGAACAAAGGAGGTAGAGTTCACTCAAATTATCCCGGTAAAGCTAGTCACACCTTTGTTAAAATTAATGTTCATTATGTTATTGGAGGAGGTCTGTATGTTTGTCTCTAATGCCTGTCTACTACATACCCGACATCATGATGTAATGTTAAGTCATTTCCTTTTATACAGTATAACTAAATTGTGAAGGCTGTGATGGCATTTTATTTTAGTAGAACTGCACAAAATTTGCTTAAAAGAAGAGGAAAGGTCAGGAATGGCTCAGTTTTTCAGAAAAAAACTATGTATGCCTTCCTGACATCAGCCGCTGTTGCTTTATTTATTCCTTCAAACAGGTGGTTAGAAACAGTCTTGCTACCTTTTCCCATTAAGAAATTGGAATGCTTATATTTGTGAGTCTATGCTTCAACTAGTGCCACTTTTATAGTAATCACATTTTCAATATCTATGCAAACAGGGATGCTCGATTTTAATGGAGCTGCACAAAAAGTCCAACTGGTTCAACATTAGGAGCATGTTTTTTTCCAAACCTTCATATCCAATTGGTGGCACTATGAGCTGTTCATTACTAAGGTACATGGTTTGCTACTATCTTGCTACTCTTTTTGTACTGTCATTAGATAGTAATACTAGTGGTTTGCATGTGAATTTATTGGCAGGGTGGACCTACATTGGAGGTGCAGGACAGGATTCAATGATTGGATGCTCAATTTCGGTTGTATCGATTTCACCTGTTCCATCACTACGAACATGGTGTGGTATATGTTTACTAGCTGCTTGATATTTGTGCAGACAAAGATGTCTGCCCGTTGCTATTTGGCAAACAAACAAAGTGTCCGCAATTTTGGTTGAACTGCACAAGAGAATAGTATAGTCACTGCATGCAGTGCCATTTGAAAATGGACACAAAGATCGGATAGTCACTTCATGGACTGAAGAAAAGTAGTACTATACTATTTACTGGCCAACAGTTGGTGCTTCATTGCTTTGGTCTGATTATACAATGGGCATCATTTTCCCTAAGTTAAAGTTTGTATTCCGAAAATAGTCTCGCGGTGTGATCGAGAGAAGACCAAATCATATTGTAGTGGATGTTGCTCCATCATGTGTGGTTCATTCTCATGGTTCCAGCTGTTGGTGAAACCACTTACGTTTGCAAGAGGAATTGTAGACTTCACAAACAAATTTGTCTTTCAGTCTGTACTGAATGTTGGCCAAGATAAGCATCCATGTTAGTAGGAAGAACAAATGTTTTTTCTAGATCTTTGCTTTTGGAGCTACATATTTGTATATGATCTGTGAATCATTGAGATGCATTAACATGTTGATCTTATGTATGGGAATCGTACTAGTTAGTTTTAGTTGCGATGCAAGATCCGAACTGGCTGATCTTTGCTTTTGGAGCTACATGTTTGTATATGATCTGTGAATCATTGAGATGCATTAACAGTTACTTATTTCTGTTCGCTCAGTGTTTACAAGTTACTGATCGATCACTAGCTAGCCTACAAATGCGCACCTGGCAGTTTTATTTGCGATGCAAGATGCAAAGTGGCAGTTTTTTGAATAAAAATGCCTACCTCTGAAGAAACTGACAAGCTACACTATCGATCCTACATGGATAAAAATGCCTACCTCTGAAGAAACTGACAAGTTACACTATCGATCCTACACGGATAAATAGCATATCACACACGTACTACCTCCTTTCCGGTTTGGAGGGCTCAATTCAAGAAACGACCTACTCGATCCTACATGAATGAATAGCGGATCACGCACGTACTAGTACCTCCTTTCCGGTTTGCAGGGCTTAATTAAAACCTCTCACCAACCAAGGTACTCCCTCCGTCCGAGTTTATTAGTCCCGTGAGCAAAGCAGCAAGACCAAGGCATGGCAATAATTAACGGCATGCAGAAGTTTAAGCCTAATTAATTCCAGCGATTTAAGTGGTTGCATGCGTGCCCTCAGCTGCGACTCGTTGCATGCTACTTTGCGTACTGCCTGCGAGCGATTCTGAGTGCCTGCATGCAGCCGGCCGTAATTAAGGCAGCTAACTGATGCAAAAAAAGATACGCTTTAATTGTTGCGGGCTTTTTAAATCCGTGAAATCATTATTGACAAGGAGGGAGATGATTCGAGTGCACTCGTTTGACCATCATGCCGGCTTGCGAACCAGACGGGATGGGACGACACAGTCATAATTTAAGTTTCCCTAGTTTTCCACGGCAAGATGGCGCGCTAAGACATTTTGCATTGAATTCCGATGACCGTCGCGCTACCTTCCCCCTATAAGTATTGTTTCCCGGCATTCTCCAGTGCCACCGTGACCCAACTCGCCATATCCTCATAAGCCCCCACCAGCCCGACGTCGTTCGCCACGTCCGCCATGCCCCCGCCCGTCCACGGTAGGCGACGCCGAAGGCGGTCACCGCCGGAACTAGTGTTCGGTTTTTCACCGGAAGGCAGACGGAGGGAGGAGGCATTCATCTGTCTTTAGATGACAATGCACAGATCGAGGAGTTGTTGGAGCGCGACCGCATGGCGGAGGAGCAGGAGTTGTTGGAGCGCGACCGCCTGGTGGAGGAGCAGCGTAACGCTGATTTGCGCCGCCAGTGGGACATGGAGCGGCAGCGCACCGACGCTCTGAGTCGCGAGCAGAGCGCCCGCAACTGGGCCGACTACGTGGAGGCCGGTGCCTGGCAAATAGCCCTGGAGGCTGTCGGGCACGCACGGGTTCGCGACGCTGATTTTTACTACCAACTTGTCAAGTGGGTTTCCCGCTTGGAAGCCAAAGCTTCGGTGGACCACGCTGGCATGGAAAGGGCCAACACGCGCGAGCAACGCGCCCTATCGCACCTCTGGCAAGTCCGAGGCGAGGCGCAGGACGCCGGTGCCGGCGTTTAGCGTGTACCGCCGGCATCATCTAGTTAGCTAAGAGTAAGTTAGTACTTGTCTAGTGGGAGTAGATAGTTAACTTGGCTATGATGGTTGTCAACGTGGAAGTTCAGTACTCTATATGTGGATCAGACCTGTTACTTTGCTCTGAATGTTGAACTTTCCGTTTGAACGTATGGAATGGGCTGTTATTTTTTTAAATGGGTTGTATTTGTCCTCCACGGGTTTAGAGGCTGACTTGTGGGCCTAGCAAGTTGACGCGTACACAATCAGGAGATGATTGTACGTGGAGAGGATGACAGCAGGGACCCGCCAAGGTCATGGCAGTACGCAAGAAAGTGCCTCCTTATTTCAAGCCAATAAAAAAATGGCTCCTCCTAGTGGATTTCTGACATCTGGGTCCCATGCCATTGTCAATGTAGTCAATAAATGAGAGAATTGCACAACGAGCGGCTGACACCAGGGACCCAGTAGCTCGCCCAGTTATTTTTGTTTTGGGTTAATTTGATAATGCCTCCGAGAAATGCCACTGTAATTTCCAAACTTTGAAAAATGCCATTTCATGCCATTTCTAGTGGCATTTTTTGAAGTCTGGAGTGGCGTTTTTCAAAGTTTGCAAACTGCAGTGGCGTTTTTCAAAGTTTGCAAAAATTGCAGTGGCATTTTTCAAAGTTTGGAAATTGCAGTGGCATTTTTATGAATCGCCATAATTGGAGTGGCATTTATCTAATATGTTTTTGAGATGGAAGCAGGGTGTCAACTGGGCTATGCGGGACACTCTGGCCTGTCTAGACAGCCTTTTCTTTAATGTTTACCACAGACCAGCCCAATAGTTTTTTTTTCTTTTTGAAAATGGCTAGCCCAATTTTTTTGTGATTTTTCAAGTAAGTCACTTTATCAGGCCTGTTGGGCTAGACGAGGAGAGCTTCATTCGGCTGGCCAAGAAAATGGCCGATCAGTAATGAGAAATGGGCTGTACATTTTTAAAACACATCAAACCGACAATTAGTTTCAAATATCTTTTTTTCATTTTGAGATTTTAAATTGCATTGATTTTTATGCATGGACAATTTATTGGATTTTATATTGATATACATTTATTTTTAAAATCAGTCTGAATGTGACTCGAAATTTCGGGATTAAAAACAGTTCAGACTGCACCGACATATGCAAAATTTCGTATAATTTTTTAACCGTGGCCACAATATGGGCTGTAATGCTAACAAAAAGAATATGGGCTCCAAAAAAACCCGTAAGAATTAGCAAATGGGCTGTAAACTATTTGAAATAATGGCAGATGGGTTGTATGCTGTTTTCCACAGATTTGAGGCTTTCCACAGATGGCCTGTATACTGTTGGATGTCCATCCAACGGCCGTCGTGCTTCTTCAATCTCTGCTCTTCCTGCTCTAGCCGCTCAAACAAGCACCGGCGGGACTGCCTGCTCCCTCCTCCCTGCGGCCGGCTGTGCTGCCGCGCAGGCCTCACCGCCCCACCGTACTCCCATCGCTGGCCTAGCTATCCCTGTACTCACCCTCAGTCCCACACATGCTGTTATTCTCCGGCGACGGCAGATGAACCAGTAATCAGTAAACCCTCGTACTCCTCCACATGGGAAATAATTGCCGAGTATTCCTTGGCTCCGTGTCGTTCCCTTCCTAGGCCTCACCGTCGTCCACTTCCCTCGTGCTCTCGGCACGGCTTGGTCAACGTCGTCAATGAACGACATCCATCGGAAGTGGACTGTACGTGGAGAGGCTGATAGCTGGGTCCACGGCCGCACGCAAGGAAATGCCTCCTTATTATGTGCAAAATAATGATTCCTCCACCTGACATCTGGGACCCACCGAAAGGGCCTCTGTATTTCACGAAAAAAACATTACCGCCACTGACAGCTCGGACCCACCAGCTATATCTTCGCACGCAAGGAAGTGCCTCCTTATTACGCCCAAAAAAAAAGAATACCCCCCCTGCTAGCTGGGACCCAGTATAGTGGGCCTACTAAGTTGACGGGGACGAAGGACTTTTTCAACTTAGTCAATATGCACGATTCTAGCTCGACTGACCGTACGATGTCCATCCAACGGTCGTAGTGCTTCTTCAACCTCTGGTCTTCTTGTTCCAGCCACCCAAAGCAGCGCCGGTCATGCCGCCTGCTCCTGCCTAACGTGGCCGGCTGTGCTGCCGTGGAGGCCTCACCGCCCCCATACTACTCCCACCGCTGGCCAGGCCATCCCTCCACTCCACTCACCCTCACCCCCTGTTATTCTGCGGCGACGGCAGCACAGCCGAACCAGTGAACCCTCGTACCGCTCTCCGCGTGGGCATCCACTGCCGCGTCTTCCCCGGCTCCATGTCGTCCCCTTCCTAGGCCTCGCCGTCGTCCACCGCCGTGGTGCTCTCGGCGCGGCGTGGTCAATGTGTCAATGACCGACTTCCATCGGAAGAATACTGTACGTGGAGAGGCTGACAGCTGGGTCCACGGCAGCCGCAAGGAAGTGCCTCCTTATTATGCGGAAAATAATTATTCCTCCACCTGACAGCAGGGACCCACCGGACGGGCCAACAATATTTCGTGAAAAAAATGTTTGCCCCTAACTGTTGGGACCCACCCGACGGGCCACCGTATTTCACGAAAAAAATGTTCCCCCTGCTGTCAGCTCGGACCCACCGGAAGTGCCTCCTTATTACGCACAAAAAAATGAATACCCCCCAGCTAGCTAGGACCCACCTTGGTGGGAGGCTGACTTGTGGGCCTACTAAGTTGACGGGGACGGAGGGCTTTGTCAACTTAGTCAATATAAACGATTCTAGCTCCAGTGACCGTACGATGTCCATCCAACGGCCGTAGTGCTTATTCAACCTCTGGTCTTCTTGCTCCAGCCGCCCAAAGAACCGCCGGTCGTGCCGCATGCTCCTGCCTCCCGTGGCAAGATGTGCTGCCGCGGAGGCCTCACCGCCCCCTACTATTCCCACCGCTAGCCAGGCCCTGCGGCGACAGCAGCCTCACACCGCAGCCGAACCAGTGAACCCTCGTACTCCTCTCGGCGCGGGCTTTCACTGCCGCGTCTTCCTTGGCTCCCCGTCATCCCCTTCCTAGGCTTCGCCGTCATCCGCCGCCCTGGTGCTCTCAGCGCGGCGTGGTTAACATGGTCAAGGAACGATTTCCATTGGACGTGGACTGTATGTGGAGAGGCTGACAGCTGGGTCCACGGCCGCAGCAAGGAAGTGCCTCCTTATTATGCGGAAAATAATTATTCATCCACCTGACAGCAGGGACCCACTGGACGGGCCACCGTATTTTGCGAAAAAAACATTTCCCCCTGACTGCTGGGACCCACCAGCTACACCTTCGCACGCAAGGAAGTGCGTCCGGGCAAAAAAAATTCGCCCCTCTGACTGCTGGGGCCCACCAGCTACATTTTCACACGCAAGGAAGTGCCTGATAGTCGGGACCCACCTGGTCGAAGCGTACGTAGCATTGTCATTCTGGTCACGAACGTGTACGTACATACTGGTCATTGTAGAGGCGCGCACGTGTCGTAGTAGAGGCACGCACGTAGCATGTACACGTACGTACAACGGCCAGGGTGCAAGAAAGAAAATATGACCACGTATGTGTACATACGGGCGGGGTCTCGAATGCCTACTCGCGCATATGTACATGGCTGGGTCGGAACGGAGAAACAGCGTCGTCGTCGTGTTCATGGGGAGCCAACCGGCTGGGTCGGAACGGAATGCATGGTCGTGTTCATCGGGAGGGCTTGGACGGAACATGCGATGGAAAAGAGGCCTGGCGTACCGCACAACGGAGGAAACGGCCTTGTGTTCGACCGGCCACGTTCGAAAATGGTCCTGTTGATCGGGAGGGGCCTGGCGTACCGCAAAACGGAGGAAACGGACCTCCTACGATCGAAACAGGGTCCTGTTGATCGGGAGGGGTGTGGCGTAACGCAAAACGGACCTCCTACGGTCGAAACGGGGGTCCTGTTCATCGGGAGGGGTGTGGTGTACCGCAAAACGGACGAAACGGACTTGTGTTGGAGCGCTATGGT
>NC_041389.1:453985173-454073803 GCF_002162155.2 Triticum dicoccoides
CTCACTGTTCATCCCAGAGGTAGCATCGATCGGCTTCAATTAGCAGCAGTAGCGAAGGAATCGCTCCATCGGGTTCAGTTAACAGCCATCGATCGATTGCTCGGGTTCAGTAACGCGTAGCCTGCAATGCAATCGCTCGGGTTCAGTTAGAGCCCGATGCCTCGCTCGGGTTCAGTTAGAGCCAACACCTCGCACACACGCGCGTACGTACGAGAGAAAAGCGCATCACTCCGCCCCGACCTCCCACCGTAACCGGCAACTCCACGAAACTTTCCTCCCCCTCGCTTCTACCATTGTTTTTTCTGTCATGGACGGCCCAAAGAATGTCATGCGGCTGCGTCTCCGGCCCGCCCAGGACAAAAAGCCCATTTTCTGTCATTATTTTTGTCATAGAAGTAGGAGCCCACCACATCTATGATGATACCGGGTTTTGTCACAATTATCGTCATATGTATGACAGAAAAAAATTTCGTTCGGCCCAAAATGTCACGGATGTGTCTTTTTTTGTAGTACATGGACTTGTACATGGAACATCCCAAGTGCAAGTAGAGATGCAGTGAGCCTGTACAACGAGCTAGCATAAGTCCATGCATTTCATTTAATTCGTACTGGCATTCATGTATGATTTGTGTGCAGTGGCGGATCCACGAATTCAAGTTACCAGGGGCGAACATTTAACTTAAAAAATATGAAGGCACTTGCACTCCGGAAATCAACATAACTTGAGAAATGTGAAGCTACATGCACTTTGAAAACCAGCTAATGATCCAAAGTAGTTCAGATTATAAACACTAAATGATGCAAGCACCAAAAAACACAAAATGCAACATGGTGTACAAGGACTACAAACATGGTCTGTACCTGCTTGAATTATTCGTTCTCTGGCTGAAAATATCAAACTTTAATTGCACCTATAACCAGTGCGCAAACTGCATATCAATATATCTATCCTGCACAAGTATGCCAATAGTTTCAAACAATAGATTAGAAAAGTATTTATGCTATGTTGTCATGATACGGGGACTTTCTGGTAGATGACCTCGACGTTTCCTCAAGCTATGAAAATGCACTATAATTTGCTTGTCATCAATGCCTGCAAATATCTGTATCTCTCAACATAGCAGATCATCATTAGACACTAAATCCTTCAATGAGCTTGCAAAATGCTTGCATTAGATCCCTCATTAGACACTATATGTTCATCACCAGGAGCATGTAAAATGTTTGCATCAAATCCTTCATTAGCAGTCTGTTCATTAGACACTTCAGGCTCAAGAACAACATGAGCTTGTATGTTTGCACCAGAAACTTGATTAGATACATCAGATTCAGTCAGTTCAGTATTGATTGGGGGAGTTATAAAATAAGTAGAAATTGGTTTCATTTTCTGATAGATTCCCTACATACAAGCAGTTTTACAACACCGTCAGGTTTAACTATTGGCCAGAAATTGAAGAGTTGAATTAGATATAATCAGGGATGTGATGTACCTGCTCGTTGCGCATGCTACTCTTGCAAGCTGCGACTGTCCGTTTGCGCAAGCTCGATGCCATGCATGTGCTTCCGCCGCTGCCTCCCACGCAGGCTACACCCAGGGTTGGATCTTCATCTTCTTGTCCTTCCGTTCGCTTGAAGCCCGGTGACCTCCCTCCAACAAGGGCACGAGGAAGTGTTGTGTTGGTCTGTCTAGCGGCGGCTAGGTTAGGAGCGAACTAGACTGGAGGTTGGAGTGAATGGATTGGGATTTTTCTTGCTGTCGATCGATATGGGAGGTGCTCGTTTGGGCCGCGAGCCTGCTATAGGGCCTGCCTTGCACTTATGTTATTGGCCCATCCAAATTGAAACATTTTTCTTCATTTTTTACATTGCCTGCTCATGCGTTGGGACGAACAAAACTAGCCTGGGCCAACCTGGATGACTCAAACTAGGTGCACACTTTCCAGCCACCTGAGGCGGCCGCCCATACCATCCCCTATGGTGGCATCGCCCCTTTTTGCGTGTATGATTGGGTAGTGAAAAATATTCCAGTAGCGCTTTTGATTTACCCACAGAATGGTTGAATTGCTTGTTTCTATGAACTGAGTTCGCCAATAATGTGAAGGATGCCAGTCTTTTCATCCTATTGTAGATTGCGTAGATCTCGATATGCCAAAAGTAATCGCATGAAATATACAGTAAAAGCCAGTGTGATGTGTGTGGCTACAACTAGTCTGACTACACGTCCTCATATAACATATCAAGGATGCACCATCTTACCAGATTAACCATTCGACTTACCAATGCAGTGTGGGAAGAAAGTAGTACTGGGACTGCGCATCCAAGCAATTGATGCCATGGACTCCTTTGTACAACCTAGTAAGCGAAAAAGAAGTTGCAGTGTGCCTGTACAAAGAACTAGCGTAAGTTCAGTTACCTGCTTCTCGGAATTTTAGTTAGCCACTTATTGCAAAATTGTTCAATTACGTTGCTTGGCTTAATTTAGTTTGCTAGTGATTACATAATGCCACAGCCTGTTAATCCTAGTGTAGACTGCGCCTATCTATGTGTTTGATACTTACTGTTAAGAATTACCTATTTGCCTTAACTTAAATAGCTACTTGTTTGTTTAACTGCTTTGCCGCTGCAACAGCAGGTTACAATGATGTTAATAACTACTTTTCAGCATCCAATTGAAACTCTTTAATTCCTTGTTTGTTTAACTGGTTTATTGTTATAACTCCCAGTTGAGATGTTTTGCTAACTTCAACTTTTCTGAATCCAATCGGAACTTTAATGGCAAAACAGGTTAGCCCAAGATCAAAGAGCGAGGTCCCCATGGACGTTGCATCATCCCACGGCAGTGGCACCGGCCCAATCGTGCATTATGAATTGCCAATTGCTGATGCTCTAGAGGCTAAACTAGTGGTAGAAAGAGATTCTGTTTCTGCACTTAGAGATGAAGTTGACATGTTGAGGAAGCAAACAGCACAATCGCAAGCAGTACTCAAGACAACCATTAAATATTTGGTGGTTTCAAAATGAAGCAAGCTGAGACTGACCACATTGTTAAGGTCCTGAAGGAAAAAAGGAAATTAAATTCCCACTTGGTAAATCATAGGTGAAATGTTCTTTCCATCGTTGAATAACCTTTGTGTTGTTTGTTCATGTAATCAATCAAACCATTTGTTTTAGAGATCATGTAATAATTGTTTTTTGTTTTTTGGTTTGTAATTTTATTTGAGCACAAGTCTGTATTAATTCATAAGACTCGGAGACCTTTCATTTGGATTGATGTGCCAAACCTACAAATATGCCAATCGGGTTGAATGTGCATTCAGCAATAATAGTAGTATAGATGGACCATAAGTGGCACGCATCGGAAAGGGCCAAGATGTTGGCTAAAAAAAGGATGATGTTGTAGCAAAAAAAGTACAACGGCCTGGCTTATGTATGTTAGTTGATATTATTGATCCATATACTCTATAAGTGTTTATATGTCTGTTAGTTCTGTACATTCTTGGTTGATTGACTCGGTATTTGAATCTTGATACATCGCTTGTGTACATATCTAAATGGGAGTACACATTATGCTGCATGTGACATTTGAGTTGGACATGAAGTGTTCCAAATATTCGAATTCACCTTAAACTGGATTCTAGCTTCTGAATTTGAGTATCGGCATTTGGAAACCGCATTCATATATGACAGTGGAATACATCTTTGTCGTCCTTTTGAAGATATATATAAAAACACATAGAATGATTTATAAAGATTCGTATAGGAATACAAAATGGATTGGAATTTAGTTGCCAGGGTAAACGTGGATGCTTATTGTCCCAAAATTCGAAAGAAGTGGCAAAATGTCCACTCCCACGTCAGCTGCCCAAAGCCAAGTGTTTGGGAGATGGAAATTACCGTCTACCCATTACATGAATAATCCATCGGCCCGATTTCCACTGCTCTAAATAGGGGTAGGTTAGTAACTTCAATTAGACGTGACACGACCGCCTCTGAGCCCATTCCGACATGGTGGGCGTCAAACATGGGCGACAAAACACATTTGATTCAAGCTCGTCCGAATGACCTCTGTTTCTCCCTCCATTCCCCATTCATATACGGTGGGCGGCAAAACAAACTCGACTCGACCGAAATCGATGTAGGCAAATATTTTCAATAGGGGCAGGTTTGTAACTTCACTCAGATGTGACACGACCGCCCTACCTGTCAGCCCCGTTCATACACCATGGGTGCCAACCATGGGAGCCAACCACTCTCTCCTCGCCCGAAATCGCTCTGGGCAAATATTGGCGAGATACGAGATTACCGTCCTATCCCCAACCGACGAGACGTCCAAATTTTAAACGGGGGCTAAGTTCGTAACTTTCCCATATTTCAGACAGGCTCACCCCAAAAACATGGTTCCCCGTACCTCTCCCTCCATTTTCCCATTCATACACCGTCCGCGCTAGAACACCATCCCCACACCAGCCTCCGTCCGCCACCCCATCCATCGCCGCTGTCCTCCACCACATCCATCGCCAACGTCCTCCACCATGCCGGAGCGCCTACCAAGACCGCGTCGTCCACTGCTAGAGATGGACATTTCTCATCCAGGGCGACGGACCAATAGCCTTGCATCGCGTCCTCTCGCTTCATTGGCACCGTCGTCCTCTTTGCTGAGGCCGCTCACAGGACCTTCTCTTCCACCGCAACGGGACTTATCTCCCGATGCACACGTCTACCGTCGCAGATCTGCTTCAACGCCACCGACATCCATCGCACCCCCGATGCCTACACGACGCCGCAAGAGTGGTGGTACTTCATATCTCCTCAACTTACTGATCTCAACCAGAAAATAGATCTTAACTTGGTTACTCTACTTTCTTTTAAGCTCTTAGAATTTAGTTCTTAGTTCGAAGCAAACAATGGATGCTAAATAACATTTCTACGCTTTGCAGCTTCAAATCTGCCCATGGCACAGTCATAATACGGTTTAATTGATCATGCTTAGGGTTTAATTGAGCATGTTGGTTCCGTGGTGGTTTCTTTAATAGAAATCGTAGGGGAAACCCTCTTTTGCTAAAAAATATATGCTTAGAGTTCTCCCCCTTTTATGATCACTATACAATCAGAATACGTGCTTCGTGTCATAATAACACTTCTCCACCCATCAAGCTAAACAAGCTTAGTTGTTCAAATACGAATCTGATATTATTAAAACAGAGTCGTTTAATTGGTCAGCTAAATGTTCCTGAATTAGTTTCGAAATGCATGTTCGCCGCTCGGGTGTGTATCTCTACAGGGTGCCTACAGTGGGTCGGCCCACCCTGGGATTTTGGGTCGTCCTAGGCCCTAATTCCCAACTGTTCTGCTGCGTGCTTCCAATCTCTACTCGCCCCCAGCCGCCTGCCTCGCCGATGACTTGCCGTCCTCGGACAACATGACTCTAGGAGGAGACGCCGGACTAACAGGAGGTCAGGAGCCGCTCGCCCAACAGCGTCACCGCTGCCCGGGCGCGCCGCCGTGCCTACCTTCCCAGTCCGTTCAGGGCTCAGGCATGCAGCACCCACCAAGCCAACCCGATTTATCCTGAGATACGCCCTCAACACTCAACAGCCACTCCTCATCACCCATTTTCTAATTGATTCATTACTCATTAGGCAGGACTGTCAATAGGGTTTGTTGTGTGCTCAGTGCTACCTACACTTAATGGTTCAGATGTATTTCGGTAATCTTTAGTACCTCTAAAGTTCACAGGCTTTTCAAAATTCCGGTCCTCAGAACAGACATTAGTCATTTTGGATTGTTGGTCGTAGTGACAATGACCCAGATTACTACGGCAAGCCAGATTTGTTGACAATTTTACTTGTCTTTCTTACTCATTCGATATAATATCCAATTATTCACGTCGATTAGTTGCAAACAATAAGTGCTAGACAAACTTCTTCATTCACATTTTGGACGGTGTCTTACTGCAGTTACAATTCTGCATACTTGTCCTAGTAAGCTCACAAGTAAATGATTGATTCACTACATCTATGCTTGCCTTGTCATATTTGTTGTCAATATTCTTTTAGGGTGGACCACCCTGTTTCCAAATACTGGAACCGTAGACATGAGTGAATAGTATTTCTCTATGTGATCTCTTCCATCATGTGTGGGAAACGAACACTGCATTGTATAGAAAGAAAGTGTCATTTCCAGCTTTTACATAGGTTTCGATCTTTTACATGGAATACAATCTGCCTACTTGCTTTGTGTCGCACTACCAACACTCCACCCTTGAAGCTAAACATTATACCACTCATAATTCCTTAGTTTATTTGTTCAAATACGAATTTCATATGATTCTAATGTTCCTACTTTAGTTTTGAAGTGTGTGTCTGCCTATTATAGAGACATAAGGGGTTTGTATTTTTGTGTGTGGTCTGGTCAGCACGGTTGGGTGGTGAACTTTGCATATGCAGGGGTTTATTGCGAGACACTCTTCGAGTTGAATCCGCAATGCATTCCATAGATAATCTGACTACTTTTTATGTTTTCATGAATCTCAGATTCTGAACAGCATCATAATGATTATGAGCTTGCGCACATGAAAAGAATAAAGCAGAATAATGCCATGGCTGTTAAACTTGGCATTAAGGGACAGAAATCAAGTCTTGATGCAATGCAATGCAAATGCTCTCCACCTATAGATTCATGCCCAAAATATGATCCTAATAGTGATTCTGAGCTAGAGGGAGACCTAAGTCAATGTAGCTCCCTAGTGGAGGAGTCAGAGGAAGATGCCCTATCTTATTCACCCATCAAGGTGCTTGCTCTAACTTTCCAAGGTTACATTGGTCGCACATATCTTGCAACTGATGCTTTACATTGCTTCTACTTTGTTGAACTGCCATTAGCTTAGTTTACACATCGTGTATGTGAATACGCCCTGACTATCCATTTTCAGTACATATTCCATCTGTCATCATACCATATTTATCCATTCAAATGTTGTTCTTGTGTATCAGACGTTCAAAAGGAAGAGGGCGATTGCTGATCATGGAGGAGCACAAGCAAAGTATTTGGAAAAGGTAGTGGCACCTAATAAATCAAATAGCCCATTAGGTGTAGTTGCAATATCACCTGACCCACAAAACACCCCAACTCTAGCAGACTCTAGCCCTACTACACTGGTCATTTCTGATGCCCCAACTCAGCAGACCCCAACTGCAGCAAACAGTATGATTATGCCAGTTGACATAGCACCAGCTCTACGACGCAAAACCCTCATTCCAACAAAGAGTACACCAAATCCAGTTGCCAAATCCCTTTTCGAACTAGAGAGAGCCCCAATTGCAGCAAATAGGACCGCTGTTCCATTTCTTCCCAGTTTAGAAGACGAAGCTTATGTTGTTGTGAGGATCTTTGTGCGCATCTTTCCTTCATGGAAAGATTATACCGCAGACATAGAACAATTTCCAGTCTTCCTCCGCAACTTACACATAAGTAATGTACTAATGTTATTCATGGTCATTACTGCATATGTTTCTGCTAGCAGAAGACACAATATATCATTCTTTTAAACAGGCGAGGAGCAAACTAGATTGTGAAGACAAGCTAGGGTTGGTTGCGCTTTTCAAGCACTCGTTGATGAAGTATCGTTCCTACCTGAGGCAAGCGCACTTTGATGGCAAGCCTCTGAACGAAATTTCTGTGAAGTCTCCGGTGCTACATTTATCCGACGGTGACTGGAATAATCTTGTTACACATTGGTGTCGGCTGTAGCGTAAGGTACTGTCTATGATATCACATCACAATTTGAACTACAATTTTGCATTTGCCTTAATGTCTCACTTGTACGAAAATTGTTAGCAGAAGAACATTCGTTCTTAAGGGACCACAAAATCTCGCAACTATACTGCACACTGCATTGCTCTTGTGAGTACCTCTTGCCATGTATGACCATACTTACTTTCATAGCTGTTTGATTATGTAGCATCACTGCACATGTTAGCCTCGTAATCGTCCATTTGGTGGACATTATAAGATCTGTATGGACTCTTACATAAATTTAGAATCAACCCAATGCTTTTGAAGAGGTTTAGCTCTGCAGTCCTCTTGTAAGGACTAAACGTGGTCTATCACTGTACTTACATTAACAGCTACTCCCTCCGTCCCATAATATAAGAACATTTTGTACAGTACACCAGTGTTCAAAACACTCTTGTATTATGGGAAGAGGGATTGGTTCATTGTGTAGCATTCTGCATCTTATCTCCCTCGCCCACCATTTACTAAAAAAGATCAGATCTATATTTAATCTTACCAACAAGTAGAATACACAGGCAATGCCAGTGCAGAAGTGTAGCCCATTGGTCTTGTCAGTACATTTTGTCCTGTAACGCTTGTACTTCCAGGGATTGGTAGTTGATTATGTAGCATCAATCTGCATCTTATCTTCATTATCCTCTATCCCTTCCAGTATTATCATATCTATAATTACTCTCTACAAAATGTAGAGTACAGGCAATGCTTATGAAGAAGATTTTGTGCTGAAATTCTTGAGTTATCCTTCCCTTGACATGGAGAAGGGCATTATAAAGCTGGTGTTAACTGTTAATGTAAGCCAGTCCTTCTAAAGCCTTTATCCTCAACTGCTATTTAATTTGCTCATACTCCCTATTGTTTACTGCTGTTTAGTTTGCTCTTTCTACCAAAATGCATGTTTGCAAGAACCGTAAGTTCTAAGTTTTACTTGTAAAACCAAATTCCTTATTCATACCATGCACATTACTAAATACTCCATATATGTATGCTTGTTTTTGTGGATCTATAATCCAGTGTGTGGTGAAGCAGCCCACGTTTTCATCTTGTCATCTCCTGTTTTATCTTACTGATGTGGCTGATGATATGTACAACATGCCATGCACATTAACCAAAATAGATATAATGATTTTCTTTGCCCTTCATCTATGCTTGTTATGTTGACATGGTAATCCAGTAGTTTGGTGAAGCTCCCCGCATTATGAACAATGCCAAATTATGCTACTGATATTTTGAACTTACTCTTTATTTTCTAATTTGAAATTGGATGGAATTGACAGCATAGTTATCATCTTTGTTTATACACGTGCAAAACCTGTCATCTCTCTACTTTGTTTCAGGGTGATATGCCTGATGGCATGCACAAGTCTGCTGAAGGCTGTGAGACAAACCCAACATATATTGCAGCAAAGAAGGTAAAACATCTTGAAGATAGCGAGACAACCCCAAAGTCTTGTCTTGATGTAGTGTTCAAGTTACTTGAGACTAGCAGTGAGACAAGCTCATAGAATTCGTTGTCTGAATCGGTTTGACTTCTTCAGTCCCAAGTTCTAGCAGAAAGGCATTCTACAACTCAACTTCGACTTGAAGTCCTGTCTCTAAGAAAGATTGCAGAGAACACCAATGAGAACCTCATCGCTAAACAGCTACACCTAGAAGCTATGACCAACATGCTTGGCCGGTCTCACGGCCTTGCTCAGCAGCTTGCACAGCAGTTCCCCCGCATGGCTAACCTTTCTTGAATTGTCTTGGAAGTGGTCTCGGTATTATTTTGTTACGCTGCAATGGTGCCCAGTTTTTGTAATCTGCTTCTTCGTTGTGCTTTATGATCACTGGTGGCGAACTTCGAAGCCCAGTGGATGTAATATACCTTAAATCCTTTATTGTATAGTGTAGGTTTATTCTTAGTTACTATGCCGTAATTTCTTTATTGTATAGAGTAGGTTTTTTCTTAATTCCTACTAGTTACTGCCATCATTCGCTATCTGGAAAAAAAATCAGATGTAGTCGACCGGGCCGACACATTCAACTTTAACGAGCCAGGTTTTTAGCGGGCCACAATTGGGCTGGCCTGCGACTTTCTTTGGCCCGAATGATTAGTGCCTTCACACATTGTGCCAGGCCCACAACTTACACCGGCCTATATTTTAGTTGGGCCTTTTGTCGACCCAGCGCTTAGTTTGGCCCAGGTAGCGTTGGGCCATTAACAGGCTGAATATTGTACTGGACTGTTATGGCCCAGATGAAACCACAGGCCTTTAGCAGGCCGAAATGCATGTTGGGCCTCATTTTCACTAGTCATCACAGGCCTTCAGCAGGCTGAAATGTAGACCGCGCCTTATTGGGCCCAGTTAGCTCACGAGCCGTTACCAGGCCGAAACATATCTCGGGCCTTAGTTGGCCCACTGATATCATGTGCCTTTAAGAGGCTGCAAGCTTAGTATAGGCATCAACAGGCCGAATTACGCGACAGGCCTTTAATAGGCCCAAAGTCATGTTGGGCTTCACTGTTGCCACCTTTAGCATGGGCCGTTAGTTGGCCCGATGTCCCGTCGGACCATATATGGCCCATGAGCAGCACGGGCCATTCCCAGGCCAAAAGTCAAACCGGGCTAAAATGGGCCCATGTCTACATCGGGCCTCTAACAGGCCGAAAGTCACTGGGCTGTAGTTGGGCCCAAATATCGGCGAAGAATTAACTGGCCAGATGTGGCTTCGGGCCGTAAATGGGCCCAAATATTGGGTGAACAATTAACGGGCCAGATGTGGCTTCGAGCCGTAAATGGGCCTTTATTAAACAGGTCGTTATTGGGCTAGCCCACTAGTACCTGATTAAGTATTACGGGCCTTTGACTGGGCCGGCCTTTTTAACCTATATGGGCCTCTGTTGGGCCCAGCCACGTGTCGACGTATCATAGGCATGTCTCCTCCAATGGGCGAGCGACATCTGGCCCACTAACGAGCTGACAGGTGTTCCCTCCGGCCAATCTGAATTTTACACGTGGAAATTTCCCATTGGTCCGGGCTGTTAACGGGTTATCGGATCCAAAACCTGACCCGATAGCTTAACGGTGTTCCATTACAGTGGATGCCACATGTCGGCCACCCTTGACGAAAGCACTTCTGTGACACGCGATTTATCGTCATGGAAGTGGACACTTCCGTGATGATAATTTTGGTAATGTCATGGAACACTTCTACGACAGCACAAGTATGACTATCTTGATTCTGTCATAAAATCGTCATGGATGTACATGCATGAAAAAAACGTGACCTACTGTGACAAACACGTATCATCACGGAACTGTATTTTTTTGTAGTGTTAATAGCATTTTCACCATAGTATTCATCACTAGAGTTGTCAACAACTAAATCATCATCACCTAGCAAATCATCTTCATCACTATTGAAATAAACATACTTGGGGTGTGATACCTTTGGGCCTTTAGCCATGAAGCATCTTCCAATTCCTTCATTTAGTGACTCAAATATGTCATAGGAGTATATTCGGAGTCAGAGTGATAACTTCTCTCGGAGTGGTGGTCGGAGTTGGAACCGGATACCCATTCACCAACATGAGCTTGATGTCTTCGTTTTGTGTAGCTCCTTGATGACTTGTCCTTCCTGTCTGAATCCTTACTTCTTTGAGTGGTTCTTTGTTCATAGCAATCATCTCTACTCCTCTCTCTTGGAGGTGATTCTTCCTTTTGCTTCTCCTTTTAGGTGAGTCTTCTCTTCTTTTGTATGGAGTCGTACACTCATTGGAGCATTGTCCGGGTCTTCCACAATTGTAGAAATTTCGCTCACGACTAGAAGATCTTTTGTCATTGTAGGACCTTGACTTGGAACTTCTTTCCTTGCTTCTACTCTTGTAGAATTTGTTGAAGTTCTTCGCCATTAAGCTCAATTCTTCATCGAAGGCTTGTTTCTCACTTGATGATGTAGGAGCACCACATGAGGCTTTGTAAGCACCACTAGACTTGTTGTGAAGCTCTTCTTTATCCTTGGGTGACATCTCATGAGCAACAATTCTTCCAATGACTTCGGTTGGCTTGAGATCGTTGTAATTTGGCATCATTTGGATCAAAGTGCACATGGTATCATATTTTCCATCCAAGGCTCTTAGGATCCTCTTGATGATGAATTTGTTGTTCATCTCTTCACTTCCTAAGCGGGTAATCTCATTTGATGAGGGCAAGCCTAGAGTACATTTCAGCGACACCTTCACCATTCTTCATTTTTAAATTGTCAAGTTTACTTTGAAGCACATCCAACTTAGATTCCTTGACGGAGTCGGTACCTTCGTGCATATCAATCAAAGTACCCCAAATTTCCTTTGCATTCTCAAGATGGCTGATTTTGTCGAATTCTTCGGGGCACAATCCGTTGAAGAGGATATTGCAAGCTTGAGCATTATATTGCAAATCTTCAATTCTTCTGCGGTAGCTTCACGATTCGCATCGAAGAATTCACCTTGCAAACCAATACCCACAATAGCCCAAACGGCGGGGTTATGTCCAAGAATATGCATTTTCATCTTATGTTTCCAACTAGCAAAATTAGTACCATCAAAGTAAGGACCTCTACGGTGGTAATTTCCCTTGCTAGACACCATACTCTCCTAGGTTATGAAACCAAGGCTATGATCACCAAAGCTATGGAAATCAAGGCAAATGGAGACCAAAGCTTTGATACCACTTGTAGGATCAAAAGTATGTGTAGAGGGGGGGTGATTAGACTACTTGACCAGATAAAAACCTAGCCTTCTCCCAATTTTAATTCTTGGCGGATTTTAGCAACTTAGCACTAGTCAAGCAGTCAACCTACACATGAAATTCTAAGAGTATAGCAGCGGAATGTAAATCATTGCATATGAAGGTAAAGGGGAAGAGTTTGGTGGGAGCAAACGTAATGTTGACACAGAGATTTTTGGCGAGGTTCCAATAGGTGGTGCTATCGTACATCCACGTTGATGGAGACTTCAGTCCATGAAGGGTAACAGTTGCGCAAGTCCACGAAGGGCTCCACCTATGAAGGGTCCATGAAGAAGCAACCTTGTCTATCCCACCATGGTCATCGCTCGCGAAGGACTTGCCTCACTTGGGTAGATCTTCACGAAGTAGGCGATCTCCTTGCCCTTACAAACTTCTTGGTTCAACTCAACAATCTTGACGGAGGCTCCCAAGTGACACCTAGCCAATCTAGGAGACACCACTCTCCAAAATGTAATAGATTCTGTGTTGATGATGAACTCCTCGCTCTTGTACTTCAAATGATAGTCTCCCCAACACTCAACTCTCTCTCACAGATTTGGCTATGGTGGAAAGATGATTTGAGTGGAAAGCAACTTGGGGAAGGCTAGAGATCAAGATTCTTGTGGTTGGAATGGAATGTCTTGGTCTCAACACATGAGTAGGTGGTTCTCTCTCAGAAAATGAATTCTGGAAGTGTAGGAACATTCTGATGGCTCTCTGCATGAATGAAGAGTGGGTGGAGGGGTATATATAGCCTCCACACAAAAATCTAACTGTTACACACAGATTCCCAAACTCGGTGAGAGCGAATAGTGAAACTCGGTCAGACCGATTCAGTTCAATATGTGAACGTTAGGCTTTTTGGTGGGATCGACATGATCAACTCGGTGGGACCGATGTGCTAGGGTTAGGGCATAACTTGATCTCAGTGAGACCAATCACATGAACTCGATGGGACCGATTTCAGTAATAGGCAAATGGAGAGTTGGTCAGGCAAACTCGATGGGACCGATTGCTCATTTCGGTGAGACCGAAACGTTACGAAAAGGAAACAGGGAGTTTGCACTGCGAACTCGATGGGATCGATCGCTCATTTTGGTGAGACCGAAATGTTATGAAGGGAAACAGAGAGTTTGCAATCCCATCTCAGTGAGACCAAGATCCCTGTCGGCGAAACCGAACTGATTAGGGTTTGTGGCAGTGGCTATGTCAAATGAACTCGGTGGCGCCGGATAGATCAAATTGGTGGGGCCGAGTTTGACTTTTAGGTTTAGGACATATGTGGAAATGAGAAAGTGGCTAAGGGTTTTGGAGCATATCACTAAGCATTTTGAGCAAGTAAGCCATTAAGAAACACCTCATCCCCTTTTAATAGTATTGGCTTTCCTATGGGCTCAATGTGATCTTGGATCACTAAAATGAAAATGTAGAGTCTTGAGCTTGTTGCCAATATGTGTCCTTAGCATTTTGAGGGGTCCACATCTCTAGTCCATGCCATGCCAATCATTGAACTTTCTGAAATGATCATATTGAAAGAGTATTAGTTTAATGAGCTATATGTTGTTAAGAATTACAAAAACCACCCATGGATTAGTTGCACTTTCACTCCGCCAACACACTTCACTCATATTCACTTTGGCAAGAACATGTGTAATCAACTTTCATATCTTGTACTAGTTCATGGAGTCACAACCCCTCTTGTTGGTAATACAAGGGACAAGGTAACCTAATGCTTTCATGGACATCATCATATTTGTGTTTCACTCTATGTCTATGGATATCCTTGCATGTTCCTTGTGGGACTAACCCATGTAGGTATTGCAAGTGCAACACTCCAATGGATTGCTCCAAATGATCTACATCAACATTGAGCATCCACATCTTCACTATCTACATGAAGTCATCATCGACAAAACCCAAGGTTAGTTCATCCCTCTTAGGGGGGATATCACATCTAGGGGGAGCTTTGATCTAAAAATTGAGCTAAAGCAACTCTAATGGTGTGAACACATTGATGCTTTATGTAAAAGTGGTAACCCCAGTTGTGCATAAACGATGAGTATGACCTATGATCAAATGTTCTCATTTGACTCCTAAGTCAATATACTCATATATAGATGACCTAGTCACTGCAAATTGGTTGATAGATGCTAGAGTGTTTGTTCATGCTTTGTCACATGTTTCATTTGTTATCTTATTGTGTGAGCATGTTGGATGCATCATTTTCTCCATTCGAGGACATCCAGTTGTAGTTTAGATTGTTAGTTTTTATTGGCTAAATGGATGGACAAGAACGCCTAAGTACTACATCTAGCTATCTATGATCTTCTTGTCTCAAATTCTATTCATGCTACATCACAAAATTTGAACAAGTCTTTTCCGGACCCTCCGAGTGAGGACCACTCGGAGTCACCGGTCCGTCAAGGGATGACCTCCAAAACCTCTTAGTGAATTTCGGTCTGACCAACACTTCCCATTCGGTCCCACCGAAACTGAAGGAAATATGCCCTAGAGGCAATAATAAAGTTGTTATTTTATATTTCCTTATTTCATGATAAAGGTTTATTATTCATGCTAGAATTGTACTGATCGGAAACCTTGATACATGTGTGAACACATAAACAAACACCGTGTCCCTAGTGAGCCTCTACTAGACTAGCTTGTTGATCAAAAGATGGTTAAGATTTCCTAACCCTGGACATGAGTTGTCATTTGATAACGGGATCACATCATTGGGAGAATGATGTGATGGACAAGACCCATCAGTTAGCTTAGCATAATGATCATTCGGTTTTATTGCTATTGCTTTCTTCATGTCAAATACATATTCCTTTGACTATGAGATTATGCAACTCCCAAATACCGGAGGAATGCCTTGTGTGCTATCAAACGTCACAACGTAACTGGGTGATTATAAAGATGCTCTACAGGTATCTCCGAAGGTATTTGTTGAGTTGGCATAGATCGAGATTAGGATTTGTCGAGTATCGGAGAGGTATCTCTGGGCCCTCGCAGTAATACACATCATAAGCTTGCAAGCAAACGACTAAGGACTTAGTCACGAGGTGATGTATTATGGAACGAGTAAAGAGACTTGCCGGTAATGAGACTGAACTAGGTATGAAGATACTGACGATCGAATCTCGGGCAAGTAACATACCGATGGACAAAGGGAATTACGTATGTTGTCATAACAGTTCGACCGATAAAGACCTTCGTAGAATATGTAGGAGCCAATATGAGCATCCAGGTTCCTCTATTGGTTATTGACCAGAGAGGTGTCTCGGTCATGTCTGCATAGTTCTCTAACCCATAGAGTCTGCATGCTTTTTGATGACAATATAATATTATATGAGTTATGTGATTTGGTGACTAAATGTTGTTCGGAGTCCTAGATGAGATCACGGACATGACGAGGAGTCTCGAAATGGTTGAGAGGTAAAGATTGATATATAGGACAATGGTATTCGGACACCGGAAGTGTTCCGGAGGGTACCGGGTACGTATCGGGTCACCAAAAGGGGTTCCGGGCACCCCCGGCAAAAGATATGGGCCTTATGGGCCAAGAGGGGAAACTCACCAGCCACAAGGGGCTGGTGTGGCCCCCATATGGGCTGACCAAGGTGGAGAAGGAAAGGGGAAGGAGTAAAGGAAAGAAAGAGGATAGGATTCCCCCTTCCTTCCCCCTCCGCCCTCTTTGCTTCCGCCTCCGACTAATATGGCAGGTGAGGGGCGCCACTTGGGAGGAGCCCAAGTAGGACTCGGCCTACTTGGGGCGCCCTCCTAGCTGCTCTCTCCTCCCGTCAACCTATATATATGTGGGAGGGGGCGCCTAGCACATCCAGACAATTGCCTAGCCTTGTGCGGCGCCCCCCTCCAGCGTTCACACCCTGGTCATATTTTTGTAGTGCTTAGGCGAAGCCCTGCGAGGATCACTTCACCATCACCGCCACCACGCCTTCATGCTGACGGAACTCATCTACTACCTCGACATCTTGCTCGATCAAGAAGGTGAGGGATGTCACCGAGTTGAACATGTGTAGAACTCGGAGGTGTCGTACCTTCGGTACTTGATCGGTCGGAGCTAGAAGAAGTTTGACTACATCAACCGTGTTGTCAAACACTTCCACTTATGGTCTACGAGGGTACGTAGACATACCCCCCCCCCTCGTTGCTATGCATCTCCATGGATAGATCATTGTGTGTGCGCAGTATTTTTTTGTGTTACATGCAACGTTTCACAACAGTAGCATCCGAGCCAGGTCTATGCATAGATGATATGCACGAGTAGAACACAAAGAGTTGTGGGCGGTGATTGTCATACTGCTTACCACCAATTTATTTTGATTCGGCGGTATTGTGGGATGAAGCGGGTCGGACCAACCTTACATGTCCATGCACATGAGATCGGTTCCACCGACAGACATGCAACTAGTTTTGTATAAAGGTGGTTGGCGGGTGTCTGTTTCTCCTACTTTAGTTGAATCAAATTTGACTATGGCCGGTCCTTGAAGAAGGTTAAAACAACAAACTTGACGGAACACCGTTGTGGTTTTGATGCGTAAGTAAGAATGGTTCTTGCTAGAAGCCCGTAGCAGCCACATAAAACTTGCAACAATAAAGTAGAGGACGTCTAACTTGTTTTTCTAGGGAATGTTGTGATGTGATAGGTTAAGACATGATGTGATATATGTTATTATATGAGATGATCATGTTTTGTAAAAGTTATCGGCAACCGGCAGGAGCCTTATGGTTGTCTCTTTATTGTATGAAATGCAAACGCCATGTAATTGCTTTACTTTATCATTATGCGTTAGCGATAGTTGTAGAAGCAATAGTTGGCGAGACGACTACGACGCAACAATGGAGATCCAGGTGTTGAGCCGGTGACGATAGAGATCATAACGATGCTTTGGAGATGGAGATCAAAAGCACAAGATGATGATGGCCATATCATGTCACATATTTTTTGATTGCATGTGATGTTTATCTTTATGCATCTTATTTTGCTTAGTACAACGGTAGAATTATAAGATGATCCCTTCACTAAATTTCAAGGTATAAGTGTTCTTCCTGAGTATGCACTATTGTGATAGTTCATCGTGTTGAGACACCACGTGATGATAAGGTGTGATAGACTCTACGTTCACATACAATGGGTGCAAGACAGTTTTGCACATGCGGAATACTCGGGTTAAACTTGACGATCCTAGCATGCACAGACATGGCCTCAGAACATTGGAAACCGGAAGGTCGAACGTGAATCATATAGTAGATATGATCAACATAGAGATGTTCACCATTGATGACTACCCCATCTCACGTGATGATCGGACATGAGCTAGTTGATTTGGATCACGTACCACTTAGATGACTTGAGGGATGTCTATTTAAGTGGGAGTTCTTAATTAATTTGATTAATTGAACTTAAATTTGTCATGAACTTAGTCCTGATAGTATTTGCATATCAATGTTATAGATCAATAGCTCGTGATATAGCTCCCTTATTTTTGATATGTTCCTAGAGAAAACTAAGTTGAAAGATGACAGTAGCAATGATGCAGACAGAGTCCGTGATCTAAGGATTATCCTCGTTGCTGCATAGAAGAATTATTTCCTTGATGCACCGCTAGGTGACAGACCTATTGTAGGAGAAGATGTAGACGTTATGAAAGTTTAGCAAGATCGATCTGATGACTACTCAATTGTTTAGTACGCCATGCTTTACGGCTTAGAATCGGGACTTCAAAAACGTTTTGAACGCCACGGAACATATGAGATGTTCCAAGAGATGAAATTGGTATTTCAGACTCATGCCCGTGTCGGGAGGTATGAGACCTCTGACAAGTAATTTGTGTGCAAGATGGAGGAGAATAGCTCAACTAGTGAGCATGTGCTCAGAATGTCTGGGTACTACAATCGCTTGAATAAAGTGGGAGTTAATCTTCCAGATAAGATAGTGATTGACAAGAGTTCTCTAGTCACTATCACCAAGCTACTAGAACTTTGTGATGAACTATAATATGGAAGGGATGAGGAAAATGATTCCCGACCTCTTCGCGATGTTGAAATCAGCAAAGGTAGAAATCAAGAAAGAGCATCAAGTGTTGATGGTTAAGAAGACCACTAGTTTCAAGAAAAAGGGCAAGGGAAAGAAAGGTAACTTCAAGAAGAATGGCAAGCAAGTTGCCACTCTCGTGAAGAATCCCAAAGCTGGACCTAAGCCTGAAACTGAGTGCTTCTACTGCAAAGGGAATGGTCACTGGAAGCGGAACTACCCCAAATACTTGGCGGATAAGAAGGATGGCAAAGTGAACAAAGGTATATTTGATATAGATGTTACTGATGTGTACTTTACTAGTGTTCATAGTAGCCCATGGGTATTTGATACCGGTTCAGTTGCTAAGATTAGTAACTCGAAACAGGAGTTGCAAAATGAACAGAGACTAGTTAAGGGCGAGGTGACGATGTGTGTTGGAAGTGATTCCAAGGTTGATAAGATCACCATCGCATACTCCCTCTACCTTCGTGATTAGTATTGAACCTAAATAAATGTTATTTGGTGATTGCGTTGAGCATGAATATGATTGGATCATGTTTATTGCAATACGGTTATTCATTTAAGTTGGAGAATAATTGTTGTTTTGTTTACATGAATAAAACCTTCTATGGTCATACACCCAATGTAAAGGGTTTATTATCTCGATCGTAGTAATACACATATTCATAATATTGATGCCAAAAGATGCAAAGTTGATAATGATAGTGCAACATACTTGTGGCACTGTCGTTTTGGTCATATTGGTTTAAAGTGCATGAATAAACTCCATGCATATAAACTTTTGGAATCACTTGATTATGAATCGTTTGATACTTGCAAACCATGCCTCATGGGCAAGATAACTAAAACTCCGTTCTCCGGAACAATGGAGTGAGCTGATGACTTATTGGATATAATACATATCGATGTATGCGGTCCGATGAGTGTTGAGGCATGCGGTAGATATTGTTATTTTCTGACCTTCATAGATGATTGGAGCAGATATGGGTATGTCTACTTAATGAAACACAAGTCTGAAACATTTGAAAAGTTCAAAGCATTTCAGAGTGAAGTGGAGAATCATCATAACAAGAAAATAAAGTTTCTATGATCTGATCGCGGAGGCGAATATTTGAGTTACAAGTTTGGCCTTCACTTAAAACAATGTGGAATAGTTTCACAACTCATGCCACCTAGAACACCACAGCGTAATGGTGTGTCCTAACGTCATAACCGTACTTTATTAGATATGGTGCGATCTATGATGTCTCTTACCGATTTACCACTATAGTTTTGGGGTTATGTATTAGAGACAACTGCATTCATGTTAAATAGGGTACCATCTAAATCCGTTGAGACGAGACTGTATGAACTATGGTTTGGCAAGAAACCTAAGCTGTCATTTCTTAAAGTTTGGGGTTGTGACACTTATGTCAAAAGGCTTCAGCCTGATAAGTTCGAAACCAAATTGGAGAAGTGTGTCTTCATAAGATACCCTAAGTAAACTATTGGGTACACCTTCTACCACAGATCCAAAGGCAAGATCTTTGTTTCTAAGAATGGGTCCTTTCTAGAGAAGGAGTTTCTCTCGAAAGAAGTGAGTGGGAGGAAGGTAGAACTTGATGAGGTAATTGTACCTTCTCTCGAATTGAAAAGTAGCACATCACAGAAAACTATTCCCGTGATACCTACACCAACTAGAGAGGAAGCAAATGATCATGATCATGAAATTTCAGATCAAGTTACTACAGAACCTCGTAGGTCGACCAGAGCACGATATGCACTAGAGTGGTACGGTAATCCTGTCCTAGAAGTCATGTTACTAGACCATGGCGAACCTACGAACTATGAAGAAGCTATGATGAGCCCATATTCCAATAGATGTCTTGAGGCCATGAAATCTGAGATAGGATCCATTTATGAGAACAAAGTATGGACTTTGGTGGATTTGCCTGATGATCGGCAAGCCATAGAGAATAAATGGATCTTCAAGAAGAAGATTGACGCTGATGGTAATGTTACTGTCTACAAAGCTCGACTTATCCCAAAAGATTTTCGACAAGTTCAAGGGGTTGACTACGATGAGACTTTCTCACCCATAGCGATGCTTGAGTCTGTCCGAATCATGTTAGTGATTGCCACATTTTATGATTATGAAATCTGGAAAATGGACGTCAAAACTGCATTCCTTAATGGATTTCTTAAAGAAGAGTTGTATATGATGCAACCAGAAGGTTTTGTCGATCCTAAAGGTGCTGACAAAGTGTGCAAGCTCCAGCAATCCATCTATGCCTGTATTTACAAGAAAGTGAGTGGGAGCTCTGTAGAATTTATAATATTATGTGTAGATGACATATTGTTGATTGGAAATGATGTAGAATTTCTGGATAGCATAAAAGGATACTTGAAAACGAGTTTTTCAATGAAAGACCTCAGTGAAGCTGCTTATATATTGGGCATCAAGATCTATAGAGATAGATCAAGACGCTTAATAGGACTTTCGCAAAGCACATACCTTGACAAAGTTTTCAATAAGTTCAAAATTGATCGGTCAAAGAAAGGGTTCTGGCCTGTGTTGCAAGGTGGGAAATTGAGTCAGACTCAAAGCCCGACACTACAGAAGATAGAAAGAGAATGCAAGTCATTCCCTATGCCTCGGCCAAAGGTTCTATAAAGTATGTCATACTGTGTACCAGACATGTTGTGTGCCTTGCTATGAGTTTGGCAAGGGGGTACAATAGTGATCCAGGAGTAGATAACTGGACAACAATCAAAATTATCCTTAGAGGACTAAGGAAATGTTTCTCGGTTATGGAGGTGATAAAGGGTTCGTCGTAAAGGGTTACGATGATGCAAGCTTTAACACTACCCTACATGACTCTGAGTCTCAATCTGGATACATATTGAAAGTGGGAGCAATTAGCTATAGTAGCACCATGCAGAGCATTGTAGACATAGAAATTAGCAAATATACATACAGATCTGAATGTGACAGACTCGTTGCCTAAACTTCTCTCACAATCAAAACATGATCACACCTTAGTACTATTAGGGTGTTAATCACATGGCGATGGGAACTAGATTATTGACTCTAGTAAACCATTTGCGTGTTGGTCACATGGCAATGTGAACTATTGGTCTTAAATCACATGGCGATGTGAACTAGATTACTGATTCTAGTGCAAGTGGGAGACTGAAGGAAATATTCCCTAGAGGCAATAATTAAGTTGTTATTTTATATTTCCTTATTTCGTGATAAAGGTTTATTATTCATGCTAGAATTGTATTGATCGGAAACCTTGATACATCTGTGAATACATAAACAAACACCGTACCGTGTCCCTTGGGAGCCTCTACTAGACTAGCTTGTTGATCAAAAGATGGTTAAGGTTTCCTAAACATGGACATGAGTTGTCATTTGATAATGTGATCACATCATTAGGACAATGATGTGATGGACAAGACCCATCTATTAGCTTAGCATAATGATCGTTCAGTTTTATTGCTATTGCTTTCTTCATGTCAAATACATATTCCTTTGACTATGAGATTATGCAACTCCCGGATACCGGAGGAATGCCTTGTGTGCTATCAAACGTCACAACGTAACTGGGTGATTATAAAGATGCTCCACAGGTATCTCCAAAGGTGTTTGTTGAGTTGGCATACATCGATATTAGGATTTGTCACTTAGAGTATAGGACAGGTATCTTTGGGCCCTCTCGGTAATACACATCATAAGTTTGCAAGCAAACGACTAAGGAGTTAGTCATGAGGTGATGTATTACGAAGAGTAAAGAGACTTGCCGGTAACGAGATTGAACTAGGTATGAAGATGCCGACGATCGAATCTCGAGCAAGTAACATACTGATGGACAAAGGGAATTACATATGTTGTCATAACGGTTCGACCGATAAAGATGTTTGTAGAATATGTAGGAGACAATATGAGCATCCAGGTTCTGCTATTGGTTATTGACCAGAAGGTGTCTCGGTCATGTCTACATAGTTCTCGAACCCGTAGGGTCCGCACGCTTAATGTTCGATGATGATATATTATTATATGAGTTATTTGATTTGGTGACCGAATGTTGTTCGGAGTCCTGGATGAGGACATGACAAGGAGTATATATTGAAATGGTTGAGAGGTAAAGATTGATATATAGGACGATGTATTCGGACACCGGAAGTGTTTCGGAGGGTACCGGGTACATATCAGGTCATCGGAAGGGGTTTCGGGCACCACTGGCAAAAGATATGGGCCTTGTGGGCCAAGAGGGGAAACACACCAGCCACAAGGGCTTGGTGCACCCCCCATATGGGCCGGCCGAGGTGGATAAGGAAAGGGGAAGGAGGAAAGGAAAAAAAGGGAATAGGATTCTCCCTTCCTTCCCCCTCCCCCCTCTTTCCTTCCCCCTCTCACCAATATGGCAGGGGAGGGGCGCCACTTGGGAGGAGACCAAGTAGGACTCAGCCTACTTGGGGTGCCCTTTTGGCTGCTCCCTCCTCCCCTGCACCTATATATATGTGGGAGGGGGGCGCCTAGCACATCCAGACAATTGCCTAGCCGTGTGCGGCGCCCCCCTCCACCATTTACACCCCCGGGCATATTTTTGTAGTGCTTAGGTGAAGCACTGCGAGGATCACATCACCATCACCGTCACCATGCCCTCATGCTGACGAAACTCATCTACTTCATCGACATCTTGCTGGATCAAGAAGGTGAGGGACGTCACCGAGCTGAACGTGTGCAGAACTCGGAGGTGTCGTACGTTCGGTACTTGATCGGTTGGAGCTAGTAGAAGTCCGACTACATCAACCGCGTTGTCATATGCTTCTGCTTACGGTCTACGAGGGTACGTAGACATACTCTCCCCCTCCTTGCTATGCATCTCCATGGATAGATCATTGCATGTGCGGAGAATTTTTTTTGTTTTCCATGCAACGGTTCCCAACAGAAACAACTATGTTGATCTAGGTTTTCACCTTGGTGCCACTGATTAGAACAACTCGGTCTCACCGAGTTGCAGCAACTGCAAGCAGTTTTGCATCTCGGTGTCACCAAACTGTTCCACTCGGTGCCACCAACAACTACTGGGTATATATACCATGGCCCGACGTTTTTGGAAATTTGTTCAAACACTCGTGCCTGCGCCTCCCCAGTGTTGCCGCTCTTGGTCTCCGGATCGTCACCGTCTCCACTTATGCGCTGTCGTCGCAGGTCTCTACCGCCGTCAACAGGAATCTCCTTCGCCGGTGCCGCCATAGCAAACCACCACAAAGTTAGGGTATGGTTCAGCTCCTTTGTGCTATTTCCTTACTCCGATTCAATGCACAAAGTAAATGCATGTATTCTTGCCACGATTGATAGCTTCTTATCCACTCAAAAATTCCATTAGATTAGATTTGATGCAAAATCATAGGGTTAGGTTTCCTCCGAACTCATCTCGGACTGACCGAATTAAAGTTTTCAGTCCCACGATTGGCTCATGCCATTGCACTAAGTACAACTCGGTCTGACCGAAGCATACTGATCGGTGAGACCGAAAGCAATTTCTCAGTGAAACCCTAGCATCTCGGAGTCACCGAACTGCAACTCGTTCTGACCAAAACTGCATGTTTAGACTCTGATAAGTGCTTCGGTGTCACCGAGATTATCAAATCGGTAGCTCTGAAATGCTTTCTGCAGAAAACTAAAATTAAGGTTTTGAAGCATTTTTTGCAAAAACTAGTTGCCTTTTGTGATGCTCATCCACTCTACCCATATCCATCTATTCACACGGTCAATTGTAGAGATGTTAGAGGCCAGTGATAGTCAGAATAGGCCAGAGGAAGAAGGGAACCTCAGTGAGGGATCTGATTAGAGTAGTAGCTTTAATGAGGGTAGCAGGAGCACCCCAAGCATCTTGCCAAAGGCTGCTACCAGAACAAAGAAAAAGAAAACTTCTGACAGTGAGGATGAAGATTTTCTAGAAGAGGTGACTTCCAAGAAGAAAGTACTCAAGAAGGTGTATGCTGCAGCTACCACCACCAAGCCAAGTCTCAAGCAAAAGCAACCTGCTAGGAGGAACCCAATATCAAAACCCAGAAAAGTTCCAACTCAAGAAACTATGCAGTTTACACTTGAGCAATCTGATGATGATGAGGCCATTGGAGATGGAAATAAAAATAAGAGAGACATAACTACTACTGCAAGAGTGCTAGGAAGACCCTCTATGAGAAGTCATGAGGAGGAGGATGAACCAGCTGCACCTCTTGCTAAGACCCAAAAGCTCATGGGTGATGCTATAAAGTTTGCTGCTGCACCCTCCAAGCCCAAGCCCAAGCCTAAGGCTCCAACTCAAGCACCCCAGCCTTCAATTACAAAGAGATCTACTAGGAACTTCCATGTTGTAGAAAGAACAAGGCCCTAGTGCCAAAGGTTCAAGAAGATAATAAGCTAGTAGTGCTCAGGAAATTGATGCCCAAGATCCCAGATCATAATGATGATCATCCAGTGGCTGAAAATATGAAGTTGAGGAAGGATCATGGTATGAGACTGTCGTTGTACTAAAGTAGGGGCACTACTTTGTACCCCTTACTAAGTGCACGGGCAGTCGGAGCCGCGTAGCCACGACCACACTAAGCAGGGCAAAGGGAGGGGTCGAAGCCATAGGACAGTCAACACAACACCAAGACCAGAAGACCAAGAGGGCAAGGTGGTTCTCCCCGTCAAGAGCCTTGCTGGGGCAGCCTCCGCGGCCCCGGCGAGAACCTTGTCGGGGCAACTTGCCCATCCCCACGCCAGTAGAACGCACCACCCTTGAGCCCAAGGCTTCCAACTTCATTGGAACCAGGGCTCGGGAGGCACTTCTGTGGTGACATGTAGATCTTTGTGAAGAAAAAGAATAGAAGACGACGATCCTTGGCAAGATCCTTGCCAAGGAAATCCACAAGGCCTCCGGCAACACCCTTGCCGGGGACGACTATGACGCTGCGGCAAGACCCTTGCCGGGGCCCCAGCAAGGCCCTTGCCGAGGACACCTGCGAGGCCACAACCCGGCCCACGCCTGCCATGATCCCGCCACCACTCCCCATGCAGCTGCCAGCCCACCAGCTAGGCAGGTGCCTGCGTGTCAACAGGAGGCTTCTAGGCCAACTCAGCAATGCATATGTGGTGGCATGCAAATCTTCGTGAAGACTTCTCCACCGCGCCAAATCAGCTGCCTGCCAGCTTACATGGCACCATGCGCCCCGCTGGCTCGGACGCGTGTCGGAGCAGGATGGAGCGGCGACAGACGGGATGGGGGTTCGCATTTAATGAGCCTTGTCCCATATGGCTAGCGATAAGCCTAGCCACAGTACCCCGATGCCACCTCCTGGGTGCCACTGTGGCGATCCCCTTTCCTATAAAAGGAGGCCCGAGGCATACTGGAGAGGGATTCAGACCCCTGAGCAAGTGGCTCATTGTAATTAGCTCAAGAACAGCAAGAACACTCAAATAGACACCTAAAGCAGGACTAGGGTATTACGCACGTCGCGCCTGAACCTAGGTAAACATCCTTTGTGCTCTGAATTGGCCACTGATCCTGCTCTCCTCTCAACCCCGCGCCCCGCAACCATAGTAGGGATCCTAGTTGATCCCATAGGTGTCGTTTCCACCGACATCTTTGGTGCGCCAGGTAGGGGGCGCTTGTTGAGAGAATCTGGTTCGGTGGTTGGTTCCACAGCTCTTCGTCGCCATGGCCTCCAAGGAAGAGGGCGGCCAAGCGAGCGTTGTCATCAGCGGACGTAGTGGACACCTGCGCAGCGACAGAGAAGATAAGTTGCACAACACTTTGAGTTTTTCCTTTTTATATATATATGGTTATTTCCCTTGGAGATCTCTCCCCTGTACGAAAAACCTGCACGCGGTGGGGCCCTTCCATTATTGGCAATGCCCTTGGTCTATTTCGAGTCCGTTCAACAGATCGAGCGGCCGCGTCGAGAACGGCAGGGTGGCCTTCCGCTATTGGCAACGCTCTCGCTCTATCTCGAGTCGGCTCGACAGTTCGAGTGGTTGCGCTGAGAATGGCAAGGTGGTTCGCACGGCAGCAAGCACACCCTGCCGGCCGCTAAAGGATCCGTCCTTCAGAGCATAGCGGTTTGGGTTTACGTGCCGGCAAGCAGTAAGAAACGGGGCGTCTAGTCCCGTCGCTGGCCCTCTAGCCTCGGGATCCCACCGACGCGGCTGATGATGGGCTCGATGCGCTCCTCAAGCACTGTGAGGTCCGGGTCACGTGGCAAGCTATCCAGCGCGGCATCGAAGTCGAGGATGGGGTTCCAGAGCCATCTTGGTGAGGACCTTGGTCATGGCGCCCCGGCAAAGCATCTAGGCCTCATCGGCCAAGGAGCTGGCCCGATTGGAGTGAAGCCGCTCTAGAGCCCTAAGGACACTCTCAAAGAATATGGTCAGACTGGCGTTGGGGTTCAGATTTGGTTCTGGGCATACTTCACATCCGACATCTTCATGTTGGCCAGTTGCTCGGTGATTCTGTTGGCAACGTCGGCAAGGCGACTGATCCAGCGCTTCTCGCCCTCAACATGATCTTTGAGATTGGCGGACTCATTTGCTCAGAGTTGCGTCTCCTCCGCCAGGCGCTGGGTCAGGGGCCCCTCATGGGTTTTGGCCTCCTCAAGCGCCCCCTCAACCTCAAGGCCCTCCAGCTTAAGCTTCAGGTCCTTGAGGGCGTCATTGGCGGTGGAGAGCAGCTGAGCTTTGCTGAGGACCGCGGCATGCGCCTCGACCAGAGCCTCGTTGAGTGTGTTCTTCTTTGAGGACAGCTTCAGGATTCGGTTCTTCAGGTCGTCCCGCTCCGCCTCCAGTTCCTTTACCTTGTCGTTGTGGGCCAGAGCTTGAGCATCCAGCGCTTCTTTGTTCCTATGCTCCAGCTCTCGGGTCCACTCCGTGGCAAGCTTCTCGACCTCCTCATAATTGCCACGAAGCTTGGCGGCAAGCGCCACCTCACGCGCGGCAAGATCCTCCTCTTGGGAGTTCAGCGTGGCCTCGCGTTGGTGCCGGATGGCCTCATCCTTGTCGGTTTGGGCCTTCGCCATCTCCTGGGCCTTCTCGATGTTGGACTGCTTGAATATGAGCTCCTGTTTGCACTCAGCCAGCTACTCGTGGGCGACCCTCAGCTCCTCATGGGCCTGGCGGAACCAGGCATGTGCCGTGGCGACATGTTCCTCGAGGTCAGCCTCTGTCTTGTTCACCACCGCCTCCTTGGTCCTCGCCTGTTCCAGACGGGCGCGGTGGAGCGCCTGGAGCTTGTTGAAGTTGGCGCTCATGGCCCGGAGGATCCGCTCTTCTTGGCAGCCGCCACCGATGCTCGGCTCGTCAACAACCTCAAAGCCGGCGGTGGAAAGCACCTCATCATTGAAAACTTCCCCCTCGGCGGTCACTCTGGCGCTCACCGTCCCTGGAAGGTGGACGAACAAGTTGTCGCCCACCTTCAAGTACCTGCCTGAGCCGGAGGCAGCGGAGGAGGAGGGTTGATCATCGACCACCTCCTCCTCGGCAACGGCCTTGCCAGCCTCCCCGGCAGGCCCCTTGCCGACCTCCTCCTCGGCAGCAGCACCCCTGCCGGTGTCCCCGGCAGGCCCTTTGCCAGCCTCCTCCTTGGTGGCCTTGCCGGACTCCTCGGCAGACCCCACGACAGCCTCCTTAGCATCCCTGATGGCTTCCTCGGCAGTGATCTTGGTGGCCTCGGCCTCTGCATCCTTGGCGATCTCCTCGATGGTGGCGTTGGTGGTCCCCTGGTCGGCCGAGGGAACGCCTAGATACCAGTATGGAGAATGAGGCAGAGCCAAACCAAGAAGAAGAAAAAGAAGAGAAAGAGAAAAGAATAAACAAACAAAGGCAAGGGGCGCATGGGCTCACCTGTGCCGGGCTGAGAAGAAGTGGCCCCCTCCCCGCCAACATATGTTGCCGGGGCGGGGCCACCAGCACCCAAGTCTACCTCCTCCTCCTTAGTGCGCGTGGGCTCAGTATCTGGCGCCCTTGCCGGGGACGCCCCTCGTGGCGGCGTGGTTGATGGGGGCGGCGTGGTGGGAGTGGCCCTTGACAGCTCCTCCTACTGCCGCCTTTCTCCTGCAATTCTCGACAAGGTTAGTACCAAGGAAACCAGACCCTGGCACATGTGGCAAGGAATGGGTGGTGAACTTATGCTAGGGACTGAGCCGGGGGCTGCGCTGCGGGCTGCTATCCGGGCTGCTGACCACCACCAGCGGTGCCCTTGGGGTGCCCGCCGGGGGCTGGCTACTCGCCGAGGCTTTGGCCCTCTTCGCCGCTTGCTGGGCCAACGTCTCCATGTCCCTACCAAGACAACGACAAGTCAAGATAGGCAACACGGTTGGGAAAGACAAGAGTGACGGGGGGCAGGATGCTTACTCGTCCTCCGTCTCCTCGTCTGTTGCCTTCCTCTTCCTCCTCGGGCTAAGGGATGAGAAGTCGAAGGCGATCCCCGTGTCGGCGCTTGTGGGAGGAGGGGAAGGCGATGGAGTCCGGTAGCGTTTGGATGAAGAAGAGGCAATCACCTTCTTCTTCGCTACCGCGGCTTTCTTCTTTGCCTCCGCGGCCCTCGTCACGTGCGCGGTTCCCGCCAGCACCACTTGCCGCGGTTCGCCCCTGCCGTGTCGGACCGGCTTGCCAGAGCTGGCCCGGCGCAGGGTGCGTCCTTTCTTCATTGCTGGGGGGTCATTAGCTTCGGCCTCCCCCTCGGACGACTCCTCGACCACATCTTCAACAAGGGGGGCGTCGGTGCTGACGCCGCCTGCCTCCTTGGCGAACTTCTCCCACTGGGCAAACTCCTCCTCTACGGCCACGACAGCCGCGTCTCCCATGCCGCCAGCGTTGCTGGCCGCCTTAATAAGATTCGTCTCCGCCACCCTGGCAGCCATGTAGTCCAGCTCCTCTTGGGTGGTTTCCCGGATGAGCTTCGGCTTCTCGTGGTCGAACTCCTCCACCAGAGTGTCAAAGAACTTCTGCACCACGTGTGCTGGGGGCTCGGCCCAGCCTGGCATCAAGCCATGCGTGTTGAAGTCCGGCATCATGGCGAGGATGTCAGACTGGCAGGTGTTGTTGCTCAGCGGGACCACCCCCGCCGGCAGCCCGAATAAGGGCCCCTTGATGGTCTTGCCGGACTTTGTGGCCCTGCCTGTCCGCTCCACCCTGCCGCCGTCGAACACATCGATCTGGAAGATCCTTTGGCAATACCAAGCGTGCCCCATCACCGTGAGGTTGTGCTATAGGCAGGGCGGAACCTCATGATGTCCGCCGCGTTCTGATAATCCCAGGTCGGCCTCCCCTTGTTGTGCAGCGGAGCGATTCGGCGGCGGACGAAATCCTCCCCAATCATCTCAAGGGTGAGCCCGGACTCGGTGAGGCAGGGGATCCCGGTGGTGGCGATTGAGAGCTTTGCATCATCAGCGTCGAGGTTGCCCCAGGCCGGGTTCCGGATCAGCGGCTCCCGGTGAACGCCCCGACAGAAATCCGGTGGGTCCTTCTCCACAATCCAGCACCATCGGCCCCGCCACTCTTCCCACCTCTCTCTCGAGGCGCCCTCCGGGTATGCACCCTTCTCCTGGGCCCTCGGCATCCAGGCGACGCTCCCAGAAAGGGCGCCCCCAGGTTGGATGCGGGGGTAGAAGTAGTGGCGAAAGAGCACCATGTTGGGAAGCACCCCGGCGAAGCCCTCACAAAGGTGAGCAAAGAGCGCCAGGCCTGCCATGGCATTCGGCATAAGATCCAACAGATGAAAGCCAAAAGAATGCATAACATCGTTGATGAAATCAGAAAAGGGGGGACAGAGCCCGTAGAAGAAGAAATCAACGAAGAATGGATACTGTTCTGAGACGGCATCATTGCAATCAGCGGGAAGGGCATGGGTGGAAGGGTGCCCAGTCGTCATTGTCCCCCACAACGGCTTGAAGTAGTCCCTGAGCTCGAAGACATCGATTGACTATGGGGAGAAGTAGGCGAACTGCGTCCGCCGCACTACCGCCTCACTTTCCGGCAGCTCCTTCTCCTTCATGTCCTTGGCTGCTCCTTTCCCCTTGCTGGATTTGGGCGACATGGCGGACGGAGAGGGCCGAGGTGTCGAGAACAACGGAGTCGCGGCGGCGGCGAGCAAGTGTGGAAGCTTGAGGAGGAAGGAGTGCGGAACGGCGGTTCCAAGATTGGGGAGAGCACAGGGGGGTAAAAGGGCGGCGTGCTCGCGGTTATTCCTTTTTATGGGGAAGGTGCGGGCCGCTTCCCTTCCCATTAACTGCGATGTGACGCATGCATGCAGCAGCCGCTCCGCGCATGACCCCCACATCACGCATGACCCACACGTCACACGCTCAGCGCGGCTCGTGGGGAAGCTCAACAGACAAAGAGTTACCATGGTAAAAAACGCACCGCCTACTCGCGCACTGTTCTGGGCCTAGCCCAACAACGCGTGACGCTTATGTGTGGCCTAGGCCCGGGGGCTCCTGTCGGTGTAGTAAAGTAGGGGCACTACTTTCTACCCCTTACTTAGTGCACAGGCAGTCGGAGCCGCGTGGCCACGACCACACTAAGCAGGGCAAAGGGAGGGGTCGAAGCCACATGACAGTCAATGCAACACCAAGACCAGAAGACCAAGAGGGCAAGATGGTTCTCCCCGGCAAGAGCCTTGCCGGGGCAGCCTCCACGACCCCGACGAGAGCCTTGCTGGGGCAACTTGCCCAACCCCACGCCAGCGGAACACGCCACCCTTGAGCCCAAGGCTTCCAACTTCATTGGAACCAGGGCTCGGGAGGCACTTCTGTGGTGACATGCAGATCTTTGTGAAGACAAAGAATAGAAGATGACGATCCTTGGCAAGATTCTTGCCAAGGAAATCCACAAGGCCTCCGGCAACACCCTTGCCGGGGACGACTATGACGCCGCGGCAAGACCCTTGCCGGGGCCGCGGCACGGCCCTTGCCGAGGACACCTGCGAGGCCACAGCCAGGCCCACGCCTGCCACGATCCCGCCACCACTCCCCTTGCAGCTGCCAACCCACCAGCTAGGCAGGCGGCTGCATGTCAACAGGAGGATTTTAGGCCAACTCAGCAACGCCTATGTGATGGCATGCAAATCTTTGTGAAGACTTCTCCACCACGCCACCTCATCTGCCTGCCAGCTTACATGGCACCACGCGCCCCGCTGTCTCGGACGCGTGTCGGAGCAGGATGGAGCGGTGATGGATGGGACGGGGGTTCACATTTAATGTGCCTTGTCCCGTATGGCTAGCGATAAGCCTAGCCACACTACCCCGATGCCACCTCCTGTGTGCCACTGTGGCGATCCCCTTTCCTATAAAAGGAGGTCCAAGGCTTACTGGAGAGGGATTCAGACCCTTGAGCAAGTGACTCATTGTAGCTAGCTCAAGAACAACAAGAACACTCAAATAGACACCTAAAGCAGGACTAGGGTATTACGCACGTCGCGGCCTGAACCTGGGTAAACATCCCGTGTGCTTTGAATTGGCCACCGAGCCTGCTCTCCTCTCAACCCCGCACCCCGCAACCGTAGTAGGGATCCCAGTTGATCCCATAGGTGTCGTTTCCACCAACAGAGACTATGGAGGAAGACTGATCCTTATGCCACAAGGAGAAGGATTGTTGTGGACTACCGTTTTCACACCATAGAAAAGCATGACTTTTGTGAGACTGTCTTGTTAGACAAGAAGCCCATAGTTTGTGATATGAAATGGGTTGATTGGAAATACATTGATGACAATGAAGACTATTTTCCCCATGTGCATGAGAGCTTCAGGCTGAATGGAGTTGACACATTTGTTGGACAGAAACTCACAAAATGGAATGATGAAATGATTATGCAATTCTATTCCACTTCCCACTTTTACCCCGATGGTAAGATTGTCTGGATGGCTGAGGGAACCAGGTACTAGTCCTCCATTTCTGAATGGGTTGCTCTCATCAAAGCCCTGGAAGAAGGAGAAGATGATAGAGATGTTTATGGGAAATCCAGGAAAGATCAAAACTCAGTGGCCAACATGTACAAGACTATTCCTGATTCAGCTCTGGAGACACACAAGCTAGGTTCAATTTGCTACCTGCTTGCTGATTTGACCACCATGAACACTATCTTGAGGCATACTTTGTTGCCCAAGTCTGGAGATCACAGGATGATACGTGGTCACTCCATCAACTTGCTACATTTGTTTGTTGTGCCCTAGAAATTCAAAGTCATGAGCTTGATTGTTGAGATAGTGAAGAGGAGAACAACCGACCAAAAGAGGTCTTGTGTATATGCCCCACACATTCAGATGATGATCAACTCCAAGGTTGGAATAGCGACATATCTACTGGACAAAGATCACCTACCTCTTAGGCCTGATTTTGAGGACAACGAGGTTGTCATGGATGCATCACATCCCACATGTGCAGAGGCCCAAGAGAATATTGAGAAAGCAAAGGCTGCAAAGCAGCAAAGACAGCAAGTGCTCCAGATGCTTCAATAGTGAATCTCAAGACCAAGAAAGATCAGCTCACCTATCTGCTTGAGGCTACCCTGAGGATTGAGAAGAGTCTGGCCAACTTAACCAAAAAACAGGAAAGTCTGGAAAGGATTGTTGAGAGCAAGATGTATGACCTTGATGTGAAGGTCACGGAGATTCAGAACACATTAGAGATGCCAAGGATAGAGATGATAGACCCACCACAGATATATTCCAGTCAGTGCCAAGGGCACAGAGGTCTTTTGCTGAGCCAGTTGCAGAATTGAGGCCTGCTCATTCTACTCCTGCCACCACAGCTACAGTTTCCCCTCCAGTGTCTACTCCACCAGCTCCATAGACTTCAGCAGAGGCATTTGCAGATGGACTCCTCTCCGTGCCATCTATGCACACCGGAGCTACAAGCCAGAAGATCCCTTCAGGAGCTCCCGGAGATCGTGCCTAGAGTGTCGTATAGCACTATACATTTTTGAACTTTTTGGTAACTTGTTGCCAAAGGGGGAGAAAGTGTATAGATCATAGGCTTCGAGAGAGAGTGTCTTTTGCTTTTGATGGTTTTTCAGTTGCCTTGCTTATTGCTACTTGTGTTGGTTTGGTTGTTGCTACTTGTGTTATGCTCGTGAGATACTTTATGTGATCATGTGTTTGATCATACTTTGCTTAATGTGTGCTTGCATGTCTATCTCTATGAATATTTGTGTATGATCAATCACTTGTATCTTTCGTGATGAGTGCATGTTTGTTTAATTCCTATAATTTTGTGTGCTCCACCAAGATGTATGTGACATGGAAGAGTAAACCATGATCCTAATCGTTGTGCATTTGCATTCAAACACAAATTTGAAATAATGCACAAATTTAGGGGGAGCTCTTGCTTATCACATACTTCTCAGAGCGACAATATATTGCATTCATATTATTATTTGTCGAAGCTTTGATCTATATGTTGTCATCAATTACCAAAAAGGGGGAGATTGAAAGTGCAACTAATCCCCAGTGGTTTCGGTAATTCATAACAACATATAGCTCATTGAACTAATATCCATTAAAGTTTGATATTTCAGAAAGTTCAATGAATGGCATGGCATGGACTATAAATGTGGACCCCTCAAAATGCTAAGGCCACATATTGACAAAAGCTCAAGACTCTTCATTTTACTTTTAGTGACCCAAGATCACATTGAGTCCATAGGAAAGCCAATACTATTAAAAGGGGATGAGGTGTTGCTTAATGACTTGCTTGCTCAAAGTACTTAGTGATATTGCTCCAAAGCTATCAACCACTTTCTCATTCCAGATATGCCCAAAACTAAAAAGTCAAACTCGGCCCCGCTAAAACATCCTATCCGGAGCCACCGAGTTCATATGACATAGCATAACCACTGCTAGAAACCCTAACAGTTCGGTCACACCGATACGGATCTCGGTCTCACCGAGATGCCTTGCAAACTCCCTGTGACTTGTTGCATTCATTTCGGTCTCACCGACTAATGCAATCAGTCTCACCGAGTTGGCTTGACATTTGCTCTGTTGCTTATTGCCTCACTTCGGTCTCACCAAGTTGATGCAATCGGCACCATTGAGTTGATGTTTCCCCTAAGACCTAGCACATCGGTCTCACTGGTTGTTCCAGTCGGTCCCACCAAGATGCCTAATGTTCACATTTTGAACTAAATCAGTATCACTGAGTTCTTCTATTCGGTCTGACCGAGTTGGGTCAAATGTGTGTAACAGTTGGATTTTGTGTGGAGGCTATATATACCCCTCCACCCCCATCTCCATTTGTGAGAGAGTCATTAGAATGTGCCTACACTTCCAGGATACGTTTTCTGAGAGAGAACAACCTACTCATGTGTTGAGATCAAGATATTCCATTCCTACTGCAAGAATTTTGATTTCTAGCCTTCCCCAAGTTGCTTTCCACTCAAATTATCTTTCCACCATATCCAAATCTGTGTGAGAGAGAGTTGAGTGTTGGGGAGATTATCATTTGAAGCACAAGAGTAAGGAGTTCATCATCAACACACCATCTTTTATCTTTTGGAGAGTGGTGTCTCTTACATTGGTTAGGTGCCGCTTGGGAGCCTTCTACAAGATTGTGGAGTTGAACCAAGAATTTTGTAAGGGCAAGGAGATCGCCTACTTCATGAAGATCTACCCGAGTGAGGCAAGTCCTTCGTGGATGATGGCCATGCTCAGATAGACAAGGTTGCTTCTTCGTGGACCCTTCGTGGGTGAAGCCCTCTGTGGACTCGCGCAGTCATTACCCTTCGTGTGTTGAAGTCTCCATCAACGTGGATGTACGATAGCACCACCTATTAGAACCACACCAAAAATCTCCGTGGCTCCATTGCGTTTGCACTCTCCAAACCCTTCCCATTACCTTCATAGGCAATGTTTTACTTTCCGCTGCTACACTCTTAGAATTGCATGTGTAGATTGATTGCTTGACTTGTGCTAATTGCTAAAATCTGTCCACAACTAAAATTGGGAAAATAATAGATTTTTATTTGGTAAAGTAGTCTGATCACCTACCCTCTAGACCTACTTTTGATCCTACAGTGAGCCCGAAAAATTTGGCAGTTGATAGAATGAAAACGCATGAAACGTGCGCAACCCCCAGCCCCAAAGGTGATCGAGGGTTCCTCCTCTGCCACCGCCACCCTCTGTTGGTAGATCACCGGCCTCCTTCTCCTCTACCGCCTTCATCCGTGGAGGTGTGCAAGAAGGTCCCGATCTACCGATGGGAGTTGTAGTTTCCCCCATTTGGGGCATTAGGTAAATCTTCGTTCATCTGTCACTTCGACCGTTTTGGGGATGGTGGTTGCAGTATGCAATAATGATTCCTTCGACTTCTTTGATCCTAGTGGTATGTGTGCAATTGGATACATAAACGAGATATGGTGGTTTTTGTTGTCTGCTTCAGCACTCTGACAGTGGTGGTGGCGATGTTCAATAAGTTCTCCTTTGGCCTTTTCTCCGGCTTCGGTTGTGGGTGCACCGTAGAAAGGGTTTGCATTCCTCTACATGAAAACATGGGGAATTGGTTGTGTCTTCGTTGGGTCGAGACTACTTGTGTGGAACAAAAATGATCTGGTTATTCCATGGACTCAGAGGTCTGTCCAGGTAATTATAGACCCAACATCATCTTCTTCTCCGGATCGTGGATCCTTTAGAGTTGACATCGCCGACACTTCCCAACGACGTAGAACTCCACCTACAGCAACATCGGTGTGCGCAGGATGGAGTGGAGAGGATGAAGAATTGTCCCAAGATTGAATTGTATTTTTGGGGATATTTTTGTAATGCTGGCATTTGATTAATACAGAGCTTCGGCTCCTGCGCAAATAAAGACAGTAAGAAAAAGTGAGAATGAAATCAATGGTTTCATATGTACCCTCAAAGCTCTTAGTTACTCAATGTTGTAGCTTTTTCCTAATAAAAATGTTAAACTTAGGGTTGGGACACATGGATTAAAAGTTATGGACATACATGTCTTCTCTTGGCATCTCCAATGTAGTCCCTAAAATGGACATTAGACATTGTATCTGTCCGCAGACAGTAATACAAAAGCCGGCCATCCAACCTTATCCATCAAATATGCGGACACATTTCAAACGGAATTTAAACAAACCGGGAAAATTTCACACTTTCTTCCTAGTCTAAATCTTCGCCAGTCGTGGATGTGTACATGCATGTTCCATATTCTGCCTTCCACGTCCTGCAAGCCCAATACCTGTGAGTTCCAAGAAGTGAAGCCACCAGAGGGGAAGAGTAGGATATCGGACACAGCCACATGGGATAAGAGACATGCTCACATCTGTGTGTCATGTCCTACTCTTCCTTGCTGGAGCTTGTCGTGTGGACAATGCCAATTGACGTGGACAGACTGCCAACATGGTCGCCGCAGCAGGCGCGAACTGCACATGCGGTGTGATCAACGCAGAGCTAGCGATGTCCGCGACCGCCTGTGCCTCGTCTTCGCCCACCTCCACGTCGATCTCCGTGAATAGAGCGCTTGTCTTCGGCCGCGGGATGCGTAACCACCGTCACCAGTGGCGGACCCAGGATTGGCTGGTGCCCCAGGCAAGAAACTAAGGGCTAAAAACTAACCTGAAGAAACTTTAGTTTTCAGGCATACAAAATGTTGGGGAACGTTGCAGAAAATTAAAATTTTTCCTACGGTTTCACCAAGATCCATCTATGAGTTCATCTAAGCAACGAGTCTAGGGAGAGAGTTTGCATCTACATACCACTTGTAGATCGCGTGCGGAAGCTTGCAAGGTGATGATGTAGTCGTACTCGACGTGATCCAAATCACCGATGACCAGCGCCAAACGGACGGCACCTCCGCGTTCAACACACGTACGGAACAGGAGACGTCTCCTCCTTCTTGATCCAGCAAGGGGGAAGGAGAGGTTGATGAAGATCCAGCAGCACGACGGCGTGGTGGTGGATGCAGGGCGTCACAGCAGCAGGGCTTCGCCGAGACTACGAGGGAGAGACGTAACGGGGGGAGGTGGAGGCGCCAGGGGCTGGTGTGTTCTCCTCCTCTCCCCCCCACTATATATAGGGGTGCCAAGGGGGGGGCGCCGGCACTAGTAGATGAGATCTACTAGGGGGGGCGGCGGCCTAGGGGAGGTTTCCCTCCCCCCCAAGGCACCTAGGGGTGCCTTCCACCACTAGGACTCCTCCTAGGGGGAAACCCTAGGCGCATGGGCCTATAGGGGCTGGTGCCCTTGGCCCATGATGGCCAAGGCGCACCCCCTACAGCCCATGTGGCCCCCCGGGACAGGTGGCCCCACCCGGTGGACCCCCGGGACCCTTCCGGTGGTCCCGGTACAATACCGATAACCCCGAAACTTGTCCCGATGCCCGAAATAGCACTTCCTATATATAATTCTTTACCTCCGGACCATTCCGGAACTCCTCGTGACGTCCGGGATCTCATCCGAGACTCCGAACAACATTCGGGTTTCTGCATATCCATATCTTCATAACCCTAGCGTCACCGAACCTTAAGTGTGTAGACCCTACGGGTTCGGGAGACATGCAGACATGACCGAGACGCTCTCAGTCAATAACCATCAGCGGGATCTGGATACCCATGATGGCTCCCACATGCTCCTCGATGTTGTCATCGGATGAACCACTATGTCGAGGATTCGATCAAACCCTGTATGCAATTCCCTTTGTCAATCGATACGTTACTTGCCCGAGACTCGATCGTCGGTATCCCAATACCTTGTTCAGTCTCGTTACCGGCAAGTCACTTTACTCGTACCGTAATGCATGATCCCGTGTCCAACACCTTGGTCACATTGAGCTCAATATGATGATGCATTACCGAGTGGGCCCAGAGATACCTCTCCGTCATACGGAGTGACAAATCCCAGTCTCGATCCGTGTCAACCCAACAGCTACTTTCGGAGATACCTGTAATGCACCTTTATAGTCACCCAGTTACGTTGTGACGTTTGGTACACCCAAGGCACTCTTACGGTATCCGGGAGTTACACGATCTCATGGTCGAAGGAAGAGATACTTGACACTTGCAAAGCTCTAGCAAGACGAACTACACGATCTTTTATGCTATGCTTAGGATTGGGTCTTGTCCATCACATCATTCTCCTAATGATGTGATCCCGTTATCAACGACATCCAATGTCCATAGTCAGGAAACCATGACTATCTGTTGATCACAACGAGCTGGTCAACTAGAGGCTTACCAGGGACATTGTGTGGTCTAAGTATTCACACGTGTATTACGATTTCCGGATAATACAGTTATAGCATGAATAAAAGACAATTATCATGAACAATGAAATATAATAATACTTTTATTATTGCCTCTAGGGCATATTTCCAACAGTCTCCCACTTGCACTAGAGTCACTAATCTAGTTACATTGTGATGAATCGAACACCCATAGAGTTCTGGTGTTGATCATGTTTTGTACGCGAGAGAGGTTTAGTCAGCGGATCTGCGACATTCAGATCCGTGTACACTTTACAAATCTCTATGTCTCCATCTTGAACATTTTCACGGATGGTGTTGAAACGACGCTTGATGTGCCTAGTCTTCTTGTGAAACCTGGGCTCCTTTGCGAGGGCAATAGCTCCAGTGTTGTCACAGAAGAGTTTGATCGGCCCCGACGCATTGGGTATGACTCCTAGGTCGGTGATGAACTCCTTCACCCAAATCGCTTCATGTGCTGCCTCCGAGGCTGCCATGTACTCCGCTTCACACGTAGATCCCGCCACGACGCTCTGCTTGCAGCTGCACCAGCTTACTGCTCCACCATTCAACATATACACGTATCCGGTTTGTGACTTAGAGTCATCCAGATCTGAGTCGAAGCTAGCGTCGACTTAACCCTTTACGACGAGCTCTTCGTCTCCTCCATAAACGAGAAACATGTCCTTTGTCCTTTTCAGGTACTTCAGGATATTCTTGACCGCTGTCCAGTGTTCCTTGCCGGGATTACTTTGGTATCTTGCTACCAAACTTACGGCAAGGTTTACATCGGGTCTGGTACACAGCATGGCATACATAATAGATCCTATGGCTGAAGCATAGGGGATGACACTCATCTCTTCTTTATCTTTTGCCGTGGTCGGTGACTGAGCTGAGCTCAGTCTCATACCTTGTAACATAGGCAAGAACCCCTTCTTGGACTGATCCATTCTGAATCTCTTCAAAATCTTATCAAGGTATGTGCTTTGTGAAAGACCTATGAGGCGTCTCGATCTATCTCTATAGATCTTGATGCCTAATATATAAGCAGCTTCTCCAAGGTCCTTCATTGAAAAACACTTATTCAAGTAGGCCTTAATGCTGTCCAGAAATTCTATATTATTTCCCATCAGGAGTATGTCATCTACATATAATATGAGAAATGCTACAGAGCTCCCACTCACTTTCTTGTAAACGCAGGCTTCTCCATAAGTCTGCATAAACCCAAACGCTTTGATCATCTCATCAAAGCGAATGTTGCAACTCCGAGATGCTTGCACCAGTCCATAAATGGATCGCTGGAGCTTGCATACTTTGTTAGCGTTCCGAGGATCGACAAAACCTTCCGGCTGCATCATATACAGTTCTTCCTTAAGATGCCCGTTAAGGAATGCTGTTTTGACGTCCATCTGCCATATCTCATAATCATAGTATGCGGCAATTGCTAACATGATTCGGACGGACTTTAGCTTCACTACGGGAGAGAATGTCTCGTCGTAGTCAATCCCTTGAACCTGTCGATAACCCTTAGCGACAAGTCGAGCTTTATAGATGGTAATATTACCATCCGCGTCCGTCTTCTTCTTAAAGATCCATTTGTTTTCTATCGCTCGCCGATCATCGGGCAAGTCTGTCAAAGTCCATACTTTGTTTTCATACATGGATTCTATCTCGGATTTCATGGCTTCAAGCCATTTGTTGGAATCCGGGCCCGCCATTGCTTCTTCATAGTTCGAAGGTTCATTGTTGTCTAACAACATGATTTCCAGGACAGGGTTGCCGTACCACTCTGGTGCGGAACGTGTCCTTGTGGACCTACGAAGTTCAGCAGTAACTTGATCCGAAGTACCTTGATCATTATCATTGTTTTCCTCTTCAGTTGGTGTGGGCATCACAGGAACGGTTTCCTGCGCTGCGCCACTTTCCCGCTCAAGAGGTAGTACTTCATCGAGTTCTACTTTCCTCCCACTTACTTCTTTCGAGAGAAACTCTTTTTCCAGAAAGCATCCGTTCTTGGCAACAAAGATCTTGCTTTCGGATCTTAAGTAGAAGGTGTACCCGATAGTTTCCTTAGGGTATCCTATGAATACACATTTTTCCGACTTGGGTTCGAGCTTTCCAGGTTAAAGTTTCTTGACATAAGCATCGCATCCCCAAACTTTCAGAAACGACAGCTTAGGTTTCTTTCCAAACCATAATTCATACGGTGTCGTCTCAACGGATTTAGACGGTGCCCTATTTAAAGTGAATGTAGCTGTCTCTAGAGCGTATCCCCAAAATGATAGCGGTAAATCGGTAAGAGACATCATAGACCGCACCATATCCAATAGAGTGCGATTACGACGTTCGGACACACCGTTTCGCTGAGGTGTTCCAGGCGGCGTGAGCTGTGAAACGATTCCACATTTCTTTAAGTGTGTACCAAATTCGTGACTTAAGTATTCTCCTCCACGATCTGATCGTAAGAATTTTATCTTTCGGTCACGTTGATTCTCCACCTCATTCTGAAATTCCTTGAACTTTTCAAAGGTCTCAGACTTGTGTTTCATTAAGTAGACATACCCATATCTACTTAAGTCATCTGTGAGAGTGAGAACATAACGATATCCTCCGCGAGCCTCAACGCTCATTGGACCGCACACATCGGTATGTATGATTTCCAACAAGTTGGTTGCTCGCTCCATTGTTCCGGAGAACGGAGTCTTGGTCATTTTACCTAAGAGGCATGGTTCGCACGTGTCAAACGATTCATAATCAAGAGACTCTAAAAGTCCATCGGCATGGAGCTTCTTCATGCGCTTGACACCAATGTGACCAATGCGGCAGTGCCACAAGTATGTGGGACTATCGTTATCAACTTTAAATCTTTTGGCATCTACACTATGAACATGTGTAATATTACGCTCGAGATTCATTAAGAATAAACCATTGACCATTGGATCATGACCATAAAACATATCTCTCATATAAATCGAACAACCATTATTCTCAGACTTAAATGAGTAGCCATCTCGTATTAAACGAGATCCAGATACAATGTTCATGCTCAAACTTGGCACTAAATAACAATTATTAAGGTTCAAAACTAATCCCGTAGGTAAATGTAGAGGCAGCGTGCCGACGGCGATCACATCGACTCTGGAACCATTCCCGACGCGCATCGTCACCTCGTCCTTCGCCAGTCTCCGTTTATTCCGCAGCTCCTGCTGTGAGTTACAAATATGAGCAACGGCACCGGTATCAAATACCCAGGAGTTACTACGAGTACTGGTAAGGTACACATCAATCACATGTATATCAAATATACCTTTGGTGTTGCCGGCCTTCTTATCCGCTAAGTATTTGGGGCAGTTCCGCTTCCAGTGACCCTTCCCCTTGCAATAAAAGCACTCAGTCTCAGGCTTGGGTCCATTCTTTGACTTCTTCCCAGTAACTGGCTTACCAGGCGCGGCAACATCTTTGCCGTCCTTCTTGAAGTTCTTCTTACCCTTGCCCTTCTTGAACTTAGTGGCCTTATTGACCATCAACACTTGATGTTCTTTCTTGATTTCAGCCTCTGCTGACTTCAGCATCGAGAACACTTCAGGAATGGTCTTTTCCATTCCCTGCATGTTGTAGTTCATCACAAAGCTCTTGTAGCTTGGTGGGAGCGACTGGAGGATTCTGTCAATGACCGCCTCATCTGGGAGGTTAATGTTCATCTGGGTCATACGGTTGTGCAACCCAGACATCTTCAGGATGTGCTCACTGACAGAACTGTTCTCCTCCATCTTACAACTGTAGAACTTGTCGGAGACATCATATCTCTCGACCCGGGCATGAGCTTGAAAAACTAGTTTCAGCTCTTCGAACATCTCATATGCTCCGTGATGCTCAAAACGCTTTTGGAGCCCCGGTTCTAAGCTGTAAAGCATGCCGCACTGAACGAGGGAGTAATCATCAGCGCGAGACTGCCAAGCATTCATAATGTCTTGGTTCTCTGGGACGGGAGCGTCACCTAGCGGTCCTTCTAGGACATATTGTTTCCTGGCAGCTATGAGGATGATCCTCAGGTTCCGGACCCAGTCCGTATAGTTGCTGCCATCATCTTTCAGCTTGGTTTTCTCTAGGAACGCGTTGAAGTTCATGTTGACATTAGCGTTGGCCATTGATCTACAAGACATATTTGCAAAGGTTTTAGACTAAGTTCATGATAATAAAGTTCTAATCAAATTATGAACTCCCACTTAGATTAGACATCCCTTTAGTCATCTAAGTGTTACACGATCCGAGTCGACCAGCCCGTGTCCGATCATCACGTGAGACGGACTAGTCATCGTTGGTGAACATTTTCATGTTGATCGTATCTTCCATACGACTCGTGTTCGACCTTTCGGTCTCCGTGTTCCGAGGCCATGTCTGCACATGCTAGGCTCGTCAAGTTAACCCTAAGTGTTTTCGCTATGTAAAACTGTCTTACACCCGTTGTATGTGAACGTAAGAATCCATCACACCCGATCATCACGTGGTGCTTAGAAACGACGAACTGTAGCAACGGTGCACAGTTAGGGGAGAACACTTCTTGAAATTTTATAAGGGATCATCTTATTTACTACCGTCGTCCTAAGTAAACAAGATGCATAATACATAATAAACATCACATGCAATTATATAGTTGTGACATGATATGGCCAATATCATATAGCTCCATTGATCTTCATCTTCGGGGCTCCATGATCATCTCGTCACCGGCTTGACACCATGATCTCCATCATCATGATCTCCATCATCGTGTCTTCATGAAGTTGTCACGCCAACGACTACTTCTACTTCTATGACTAACGTTTAGCAATAAAGTAAAGTAGTTTACATGGCGTTATTCAATGACACGCAGGTCATACAAAAAATAATGACAACTCCTATGGCTCCTGCCGGTTGTCATACTCATCGACATGCAAGTCGTGAATCCTATTACAAAGAACATGATCTCATACATCACAATTCATCATTCATCACAACTTCTGGCCATATCACATCACATGATCAATCGCTGCAAAAACAAGTTAGACGTCCTCTAATTGTTGTTGCATCTTTTACGTGGCTGCAATTGGGTTCTAGCAAGAACGTTTTCTTACCTACGAATCACCACAACGTGATTTTGTCAACTTCTATTTACCCTTCATAAGGGCCCTGTTCATCGATTCCGCTCCAACTAAGGTGGGAGAGACAGACACCCGCCAGCCACCTTATGCAACTTGTGCATGTCAGTCGGTGGAACCGGTCTCACGTAAGTGTACGTGTAAGGTTGGTCTGGGCCGCTTCATCCCACAATACCGTTGAGCAAGAAAAGACTAGTAGAGGCAAGTAAGATGACAAAATCCACGCCCACAACAAAGTTGTGTTCTACTCGTGCAAAGAGAACTACGCATAGACCTAGCTCATGATGCCACTGTTGGGGAACGTTGCAGAAAATTAAAATTTTTCCTACGGTTTCACCAAGATCCATCTATGAGTTCATCTAAGCAACGAGTCTAGGGAGAGAGTTTGCATCTACATACCACTTGTAGATCGCGTGCGGAAGCTTGCAAGGTGATGATGTAGTCGTACTCGACGTGATCCAAATCACCGATGACCAGCGCCAAACGGACGGCACCTCCGCGTTCAACACACGTACGGAACAGGAGACGTCTCCTCCTTCTTGATCCAGCAAGGGGGAAGGAGAGGTTGATGAAGATCTAGCAGCACGACGGCGTGGTGGTGGATGCAGGGCGTCACAGCAGCAGGGCTTCGCCGAGACTACGAGGGAGAGACGTAACGGGGGGAGGTGGAGGCGCCAGGGGCTGGTGTGTTCTCCTCCTCTCCCCCCCCCACTATATATAGGGGTGCCAAGGGGGGGGGGCGCCGGCCCTAGTAGATGAGATCTACTAGGGGGGGCGGCGGCCTAGGGGAGGTTTCCCTCCCCCCCAAGGCACCTAGGGGTGCCTTCCACCACTAGGACTCCTCCTAGGGGGAAACCCTAGGCGCATGGGCCTATAGGGGCTGGTGCCCTTGGCCCATGATGGCCAAGGCGCACCCCCTACAGCCCATGTGGCCCCCCGGGACAGGTGGCCCCACCCGGTGGACCCCCGGGACCCTTCCGGTGGTCCCGGTACAATACCGATAACCCCGAAACTTGTCCCGATGCCCGAAATAGCACTTCCTATATATAATTCTTTACCTCCGGACCATTCCGGAACTCCTCGTGACGTCCGGGATCTCATCCGGGACTCCGAACAACATTTGGGTTTCTGCATATCCATATCTTCATAACCCTAGCGTCACCGAACCTTAAGTGTGTAGACCCTACGGGTTCGGGAGACATGCAGACATGACCGAGACGCTCTCAGTCAATAACCATCAGCGGGATCTGGATACCCATGATGGCTCCCACATGCTCCTCGATGTTGTCATCGGATGAACCACTATGTCGAGGATTCGATCAAACCCTGTATGCAATTCCCTTTGTCAATCGGTACGTTACTTGCCCGAGACTCGATCGTCGGTATCCCAATACCTTGTTCAGTCTCGTTACCGGCAAGTCACTTTACTCGTACCGTAATGCATGATCCCGTGTCCAACACCTTGGTCACATTGAGCTCAATATGATGATGCATTACCGAGTGGGCCCAGAGATACCTCTCCGTCATACGGAGTGACAAATCCCAGTCTCGATCCGTGTCAACCCAACATCTACTTTCGGAGATACCTGTAATGCACCTTTATAGTCACCCAGTTACGTTGTGACGTTTGGTACACCCAAGGCACTCTTACGGTATCCGGGAGTTACACGATCTCATGGTCGAAGGAAGAGATACTTGACACTTGCAAAGCTCTAGCAAAACGAACTACACGATCTTTTATGCTATGCTTAGGATTGGGTCTTGTCCATCACATCATTCTCCTAATGATGTGATCCCGTTATCAACGACATCCAATGTCCATAGTCAGGAAACCATGACTATCTGTTGATCACAACGAGCTGGTCAACTAGAGGCTTACCAGGGACATTGTGTGGTCTAAGTATTCACACGTGTATTACGATTTCCGGATAATACAGTTATAGCATGAATAAAAGACAATTATCATGAACAATGAAATATAATAATACTTTTATTATTGCCTCTAGGGCATATTTCCAACACAAAAGTCAATCTATGATGCATAACTAATAAGAAACTGAACATAATATTCAATGGCAGCATTTGTTCCATGATGGGTCAACTGATAAAGCAAAACAAATCAAAAGACAATATGTAGCATAGATAGACGATACAAAAGATTGATACCAAATCAAAGGATTGGTTCATCTGAGCCTCCCATGATTACATCTTCAATAGCAGAAGAAGCTAAACCTTAAATCATCAATTTTGAAATGCAAGTCAGTGCATAATATAGCATGTAAAACTAGTTAATGATATTGATACATGCAAAATGTGAAAACTTACATATAGGACGAGGCAAAATACCTTTACGTGTGCGATAACCTTGAAATCGCTCGATGATTTTTGATTCTTCAATACTAACAAATACATCTCGCTCAATGTAACATACCATTCTATGATTCATCCAATCATCACCCATTTTGTTCCTCAATCCAGTCTTGATAATGCTCATTGCTGAGAATGCTCTTTCCGCTGTTATAGTTGCAACAGGTAGAATCAATGCTAACTCAACCATACGGTAAACGAAGGGAAAAGTTGTGTGCATATCACTTTTAACCATATTCATGGCAAGATGACCAAGATCATTGCAATTCATCAAATGTGGATCAACTCTTGCATTCTGAATGAATGAGTCTAGTTGGTTTCTAAGGACGAAAGTAACTTCATATGTAGAAAAGTCAGCAGCATACATATTAACAAGATCTACTAGCTTGTCTTCATTATAATTGGCAAATGAATTATTAGGATCAAGACAAGCAATGCATCTCAACAATTGAGTAGACCTTTCAGCAAAGCAGTTGTTTAACTCCACAATAAGTTGATCATGCAACACATTGAATATTTCAATTCTGAAATGATGGTTGTAAAGTACCGATTTCCCACACCAAGTCTTGAACGTCCATTCACAGTTCTTGTATCTTCCATATTTGGCACTACAATGTTGTATTTGACGCATAAGTCGGTTACCTCTTTAAAAAGCTCATCCCAACCATTCCGCCTTATCTCTTGAACATCCTCTAATGTGGTTTTAATCAATCCCACAACACGTACAATATTCTGATTTTTCAATTGCAAGCATTGTGACAGATTGTTAGTCTTGCCCAATAATATAATCATAAGATGCAATATGAGAACAAATTCGAAGGACTCCATGTGCTTTATCAACCCCGCGACTGTGGTTCTTTGGGAAACATTATCTGCATCATTGTGTAGATTTTCTAATACCTTTAGAACTAGTTTCGACATCTCAACAAGACGACACAATGTTTTGTGATGTGATCCCCACCGTGTATCACAAGGTCTTGCAAGGTTAGTTAATTGGTTTTTACCTCTTCCCTCAAGAAGTTCCCCAACCTCTATTTGACGCAGTATTTCATCATGTTGTTCTCGGGCTAACTGATCATGTCTTTTAAAAGATGCATTAACAATGTTAACAACCAGGATTTGCCACCTTGTAGCTGGCGCCCTCGCTGCCCCGCCGGACATGGCGAACAAGGCAGCAACCGAAGCCTACAGCCCTGCAGGCCCACAGCGGCAGCAGCGCAACCGAGGGGAGGGGGCGGCCAGGCGGGCGCTGGAAGAGGGATTCGGGGGGAGCTGCCGGACGGAGGGTGGCGACCGGTTATGGTGGACGGCGACCGGCGACGGCAGGCGGCGACCAACGACGGCGGGCGGAGTTAGGGTTCGTGCAGTCGGGGGCAGAGGCAGTGCGTGATTGCGAGTTCGTGTGGTGCGGTGAGTTCGCCTGGGCAGCTGCCGGCTGGGCCAGTTGGCCTGGGCCCTGGGCTGCCTGGGCTTGGAACTGGGCCGCGCCCTAGGCCAATTTGTTTTTAGAAATACATGCCTACGATTTTTCCCATGCCCCAGGCAATGGCCTGGGCTGCCTGGGGCCCAAATCCGCCCATGACCGTCACTCTCAGCGGATATCGCGGGTGCTTCATATGGACTGGTACAGTGGCCACCCCTCATCCAGGAAACCCTGATCTTCCACGATCATGGTCGCGGCGACATCGCCGTTCCTTGCTTGCCGGTGATTTGTCCCTCCTCGAGCGGTGCTCATCGAGGAGCTATAGGTTGTAGCATGGTCCTCCTGTGCCTTTCAGAACACGGACATAGGCGGTGCTGACAGCTCTTCCGCCATGACGACTTTGAGTGCATTTGCGCCTGCTCCATGCTAAAGCTAGCATGGACCAACATGGGCGGGATGCCTCCTCCATCGCGTGATCATTGTCGCTGACCTCCGGTGAGCTCGCTGGCAAGCCACCCACTATCCGTCTCGCACGAAGGGCCTGCCAACCACCCACAAGGCCGGCAGACTCTTGTTTCTGCACGGCCAAGACGCTCTCCCACATCGCCCTAGAGCCCGAGGTCATGGAGAAGATGGTGCGGTACAGATCGTGACAGGCCTGGACATGTATAAATAGCGGGCGTCAGCCTGGCCAATCGGCGCTCACTGTTCTAATGTAGGCGTTGGAGTGGGTTTATTCATTCGTCGTCTCTGTATAATGCTGGCAGGCAGACGAACGGGCAACCGCTTTGGATTTGGTAGAGAGTCATCTCATCCCGTCCGGTAAAATCTCTCAGGCATTGAACAACCACGAAGACTGGGACGCGGAGCGGGCGGCGCTCCGCTTCAATAGTGGCTCCAGTGAACGGTCTGTGTCTGCTCTGGTCTGACATAAATGCGGCATGGGACGGAGGTACATTCGTGCGGGAGAGGATGTGGGTGCGGGAGAGGTTTTTGGATGGGATTAGGATGTCGGCAGCATACATGATGGCGGTCCAGATGCCGCAAAGCTCCCTCTGGTTTGCATCCGGTTTGTGAGATTTGAAACAATCGTATGCGTCCATGGATCGATTTTTTTAGAAAAGGAGGAATACCCCCAGCCTCTGCATCTAGGCAATGCATACGGCCACTTTGTTAATTATTAACACAAGACCTTACAAAGTCGTACAACATAAGACCAAATCCACCATCTGAGCAACATCTGTCGCTACTCCTATCCAGTTGATGAAGGGCGCTGATAGTCTGGTCCTAATACCAAACAGACCTCGCAGCCAAACCTAACATCTAAGACCTGAGGTCCCAACCAGGACGCCTGCCAGGTATGGGCACCCACCAGTCCGGCATGCTCCTCAACCAGGACGCCTATCGGGTATGAGGCCACCGCCGCCACCTGCCACCAATCCATCTTCAGAGATGTACTCCTGCATCGACCTTGCCCGGTCTAGCTGTCACCGATGCCACCATGATGCCAGACATCTTCGACCTCCTACGTGTGTCCATCACCACACATCTGACGCCAAGCCTCCGCTGCTCCATGCCGCTAAGAGCCGTCGCCATGAATATGTAGAAAGAAACACCGCTCCACCGAAGAAGCCACCCGCTGGTCCCTCAAGCCCAAGTGCATCTCCAAGAATGCCACCCCCAAGGGGGTAACAACACATGAATCCCGCCAGCATCCGATCAACTAATCTAGGGTTTCCCTGGGAGGTATTGGGTGGGTTTGGGATTTGTACCTCGATGATGCCTTCATGAAGGAAACGATGATAAGGTGATGCGGAGCATCCCACGCTCATCACCATGTACACTCCGACTACTCTCCAAACCCCAAGAGGACATATGACGAGACCTCTAACATACACCTTTGGACACAAGGTGAACCCGTTCCTAAATGCTTCCCCTTTCCACTTGTGCGAGACATGGTTGCTACCTAATGCAAAGACACTATGTATGCTCAGGAACCGAGGAGACAACCATGGAGATGCTCGAAGCATAGGACAAGTCCACACGGAAGGGGATCAAGAAGTGCCTCAAGTGGAGTCTCCGCGGAGCGACAGCGGTCGTACATCCAGCGCCACCAACCATAAGAAAACTAGAGAGAGACGAACGCCAGGCGACTCTACAGCGGTCGGACATCCGGCCGCTCCCCGGACATCCGGCGCCCCGCGACGGGCCGGACATCCAGCACCTACCTGGAAATCCGATGCAGGCTATCCAGAGAGCACCGAGACCGTCTCCACCAGCCCGGACATCCTGCCCTCTAGCCCGGACATCTGGCATCTCGGGAAGGCCCGGACATCCGACCCGACTGATGTCTACTACACAACCTTCTTCTTGTAAACGTTGTTGGGCCTCCAAGTGCAGAGGTTTGTAGGACAGTAGCAAATTTCCGTCAAGTGGATGACCTAAGGTTTATCAATCTGTGGGAGGCATAGGATGAAGATGGTCTCTCTCAAGCAACCCTGCAACCAAATAACAAAGAGTCTCTCGTGTCCCCAACACACCCAATACAATGGTAGATTGTATAGGTCCATTAGTTCGGCGAAGAGATGGTGATACAAGTGCAATATGGATGGTAGATAAAGGTATTTGTAATCTGAAATTATAAAAACAGCAAGGTAACTAATGATAAAGATGAGCGTAAACGGTATTGCAATGGTAGGAAACAAGGCCTAAGGTTCATACTTTCACTAGTGCAAGTTCTCTCAACAATAATAACATAACCGGATCATCTCAACATGCAACAAAGAGTCACTCGAAAGCCACTAATAGCGGAGAACAAACGAAGAGATTATGGTAGGGTACGAAACCACCTCAAAGTTATCCTTTTTGATCTATCTATTCAAGAGTCCGTAGTAAAATAGCACGAATCTATTCTTTCCATTCAATCTATCATAAAGTTCATACTAGAATAACACCTTAAGACACAAATCAACCAAAACCCTAATGTCACCTAGATACTCCATTGTCACCTCAAGTATCCGTGGGCATGATTATATATATGCATCACACAATCTTAGATTCATCTATTCAACCAACACAAAGTACTTCAAAGAGTGCCCCAAAGTTTCTACCAGAGAGTCAAGACGAAAACGTGTGCCAACCCCTATGCATAAGTTCACAAGGTCACTAAACCCGCAAGTTGATCACCAAAACATACATCAAGTAGATCACGTGAATATCCCATTGTCACCACAGATAAGCACGGCAAGACATACATCAAGTGTTCTCAAATCCTTAAAGACTCAATCCGATAAGATAAGTTTAAAGGCAAAACTCAATCGATTACAAGAAAGTAGAGGGGGAGAAACATCATAAGATCCAACTATAATAGCAAAGCTCGTGATACATCAAGATCGTGCCATTAAGAGAACACGAGAGAGAGAGAGAGAGAGAGAGATCAAACACATAGCTACTGGTACATACCCTCAGCCCCGAGGGTAAACTACTCCCTCCTCGTCATGGAGAGCGCCGGGATGATGAAGATGGCCATCGGTGAGGGATCCCCCTCCGGCAGGGTGCCGGAACAGGGTCCCGATTGGTTTTTGGTGGCTACAGAGGCTTGTGGCGGCGGAACTCCCGATCTATCTTCGTCCCTGGAGGTTTTAGGGTATATGGACTTATATAGGTGAAAGAAGTCGGTCAGGGGACGCTCGAGGGGCCCACGAGAGAGGGGCGCGCGCCTAGTAGGGGGGGCACCCCCACCCTCGTGGACACCTCGAAGCTTTGTTGACTTGATCTCCAAGTCTCCTGGATCATGTTCGTTCAAAAAATCACGCTCCCGAAGGTTTCATTCCGTTTGGACTCCGTTTGATATTCCTTTTCTTTGAAACACTAAAATAGGCAAGAAAACAGCAATATGGGCTGGGCCTCTAGTTAATAGGTTAGTCCCAAAAGTAATATAAAAATGTATAATAAAGCCCATAATCATTCAAAACAGATAATAAAATAGCATGAATGCTTCATAAATTATAGATACATTGGAGACGTATCAACATCCCCAAGCTTAATTCCTGCTCGTCCTCGAGTAGGTAAATGATAAAAGAAAGAATTTAGGAAGTGTGAATGCTAGCAGGTGCATAAGTTTGATCAATGATAATTTCAATCACCTTTTCTAGCATGTTTATAAGTCATAACAGTAGTTCATCTCATAAAACTTCTCACGATCAAGTAACAAGCTATTCACATGTTAAAGCATAGACCATAAACTTTCTTAAAAACTAGCAAACTTCATTCGCAGTCATCAAACAATTACAATTCATCTTATTTTCAGGAAGGGTCTATGTCAGAGCTTTGATTTAGCAAACTCCACGTACTCAACTATCATATAGTCTTCTACAATTGCTAACACCATGCAATACTTATGGTTATGAAGTTTTAATCGAACACTGAGAAAGATAGGGGCTTATAGTGTTGCCTCCCAACGTATTCACCTTTGGGTGATGTCAACAATAATATTTCATGCTAACTTACATCCAATTGGATATATATATCAGGATCTTTCCAACACGAGGTGCTTGCCAAAGGATTAAATGAAAAAGGGAAAGGTGAAAATCACCTTGACTCTTGCATAAAGTAAAAGACATAAGGTAAAAGATAGGCCCTTCGCAGAGGGAAGCAGAGGTTGTCATGCGCTTTTATGGTTGGGTGCACAAAATCTTAGTGCAAAAGAATGTCCCTTTATATTGCCACTTGTATATGGACCTTTATTATGCAGTCCATCGCTTTTATTGCTTCCATAACAAGATCGTATAAAGCTTATTTTCTTCACACTAATAAGTCATACATATTTAGAGAGCAATTTTTATTGCATGCACCGATGACAACTTACTTGAAGGATCTTACTCAATCCATAGGTAGGTATGGTGGACTCTCATGGCAAAAACTGGTTTAAGGATATTTGGAAGCACAAGTAGTATCTCTACTTGGTGCAAGGAATTTTGGCTAGAATGAGGGGGAAAGGCAAGCTCAACATGTTTGAATGATCCATGACAATATACTTTAACTGATATGTGAGAAAACATAACCCATTACATTGTCTTCCTTGTCCAACATCAACTCTTTAGCATGTCATACTTAATGAGTGCTCACAATTATAAAATATGTCCAAGATAGTATATTTATATGTGAAATCTCTCTTCCTTCAATATTATTTCATGAATTGTTCAAATGACCAATACAATTCTTACTAACCTTCAATAAATTTACAACCTCTACTTCTTAGATGTGAAGTCATTACTCCCCATGGGATATGCATATGAAACATATATGATTTCAGATTTATGACATTCAACCATTTACTCATAGGATATAAGTGAAGCAGACGAGTAAATGACAAACTACTCCAACAAGATATAAGTGAAGATCAATGAGTAGCTAAATAATTATGTAACTATGTGAAGACTCTCTCTCATTAAAGAATTTCAGATCTTGGTATTGTATTCAAACAGCAAGCAAAACAAAATAAAATGGCATTGCAAGGATAGCACAACTCATGTGAAGAAGCAAAAACTTAGGTTCAACCGACACTAACCGTTAATTGTTGAAGAAGAAAGATGGGATGCCTACCGGTGCATCCCCAAGCTTAGATGCTTGAGACTTCTTGAAATATTATCTTGGGGTGCCTTGGGCATCCCCAAGCTTGAGCTTTTGTGTTTCCTTAATTCCTTTTATATCTCGGTTTCCTAAATCTCGAAAGCTTCATACACACCAAACTCAACAAGAACTCGTGAGATAAGTTAGTATAAAACAATGCAAAAACCTTATCATTTTCTACTGTAACAAATTACTAAAATTATTATTATACATTGCATACTAAATGTCTCTGCATATTTAATACTCCTATCCTAAAATAGAATCATTAAACAAGCAAGCATATGCAAACAATGCAAACATAACAGCAATCTGCCGAAACAGTATAGTCTGTAAATAATGCAAGATTCATCATACTTCCCTAACTCCAAAAATTATAAGAAAAATATTAAGCTATAAAAGATTTATAAGTGCTCATTGTTCAAAAAGATTCAACATTATATCACTCTCTGACTTTTCTAGGGAATTTTTGCAACAACGGTAAACTTTCTGTTTTGAAACAGCAACATGTATACTTGCAAAATAAGCATGGTAAAGGCTATCCTTGACATTTTTATTGAAAATAAAGATGCAAAAAATTATTAGAAATAACATCAAGAAAATACTAACAAAATAAAATGACGCTCCCAGCAAAACACATATCATGTGGTGAATAAAAATATAGCTCCAAGTAAAGTTACCGATGAATGAAGACGAAAGAGGGGATGCCTTCCGGGGCATCCCCAAGCTTAGGCTCTTGGTTGTACTTTGATATTACCTTGGGGTGCCTTGGGAATCCCCAAGCTTAGGATCTTTCCATTCCTTATTCCATAGTCCATCGAACTTTACCCAAAACTTGAAAACTTCAACCACACAAAACTTAACAGGACTCGTAAGCTCCGTTAGTGTAAGAAAATAAAAACCACCACTTAGGTACTGTTGTGAACTCATTATAAATTCATATTGGTGTAATATCTACTGCATTACAACTTATCTATGGTTCATACCCTCTGATACTACTCATAGATTCATCAAAATAAGCAAACAACACATAGAAAACAGAATCTGTCAAAAACAGAACAGTCTGTAGTAATCTGTATCAAACGTATACTTCTGGAACTCCATAAATTCTGAAATAAATTGTTGGACCAGAGGAATTTGTCTATTAATCAGATTCAAAAAGAATCAACCTAAAAGAACTCTCCTGTAAAAAATGGCAGCCAATCCCGTGAGCGCTAAAGTTTCTGTTTTTACAGCAAGATCATAAAGACTTCACCCAAGTCTTCCCAAAGGTTCTACTTGGCACAAACACTAATTAAAACTAAAACCACATCTAACCAGAGTCTAGACGAATTATTTATTACTAAACAGTAACAAAAAGCAAGTAACAAAAATAAAATTGGGTTGCCTCCCAACAAGCGCTATCGTTTAACGCCCCTAGCTAGGCATGATGATTTCAATGATGCTCACATAAAAGATAGGAATTGAAACATAAAGAGAGCATCATGAAGAATATGACTAGCACATTTAAGTCTAACCCACTTCCTATGCATAGAGATTTTGTGAGCAAATAAATTATGGGAACAATAATCAATTAGCATAGGAAGGTAAAACAAGCATAGCTTTTCAAAAATTTCAACACATAGAGAGGAAACTTGACATTATTGCAATTCCTACAAGCATATGTTCCTCCCTCATAATAGTTTTCAGTAGCATCATGAATGGATTTAATAATATAACCAGAACCTAAAGCATTCTTTTCATGATCTACAAGCATAGAAAATTTACTACTCTCCGCATAAGCAAAATTCTTCTCATTCGGAATGGTGGGAGTATCATAAGAGACTTTAATACTATAAATTGTTTCCACATTAAAAGAGTAATGTTCAGAAAAAGGGTAATAATAATCATGACAAGTTTTATAAATATAATCATCACTACTTTTTATAGAATAAGTTTCATCACAATAATCATCATAAGTAGCAACTTTGTTCTCATCATAATCGATTGAAACCTCTTCCAAGATAGTGGAATCATCACTAAATAAAGTTGACACTCTTCCAAATCCACTTTCATATTCATCACAATAAGATTCAACATCCTCCAAAATAGTGGGATCATTACTTCCTAAAGTTGACACTCTTCCAAACCCACTTTCATCAATATAATCATCATAGGTAAGAGGCATGCTATCATCATAAAAACTTTGCATATCAAAACTTGGGAGGCTAAAAATATCATCTTCATTAAACGTAGAATCCCCAAGCTTGGGACAAACATTAATTTCAGCAAATATATTGCCAAATATGTTATCCTCATCAAACATAGATTCCCCAAGCTTGGGCCTTTTCATATCATAAGCATAATCACTCTCATCATTAATAGTATGGATAGCACCAATAGTATAGCAATTATCATCATCACAATGAGTAGTAGGAGCAACATCATTTGGGAGAGATACCTTTCTACCTTTGCTTCTCCGTCTTTTCTTTTTCTTTTTCACATTATGTGTGGGTTCAACCTTCTTATTTGTGCTCCTTATTGATGAGATTGGTTGAATAGAAGGCTCCTCCTCGTTACCTGATTCATCATAAGCAATAATAGGAGGATATTGGGAAGTCTCTTCCCCTTCATTAGTATTCTCATCATATTCTATTTGCTTTATTTTCTTTATGTAATTGGCAATATAAGGATTTTCAATGCAATTCACCGCACAATACATATAAATTTCTTCTAGATCAAAATCAAGAAATTTATCAAGATTAAATTTTGGAATACCCTCAGTTATACGTTTCATTTCTTCATACCCCAAAAGAAGACTAAGCTCTTTATGATGCTCAAGGGTAATCAAGTTATCACAACTTTTGGACATGATTCGGTCATCAAACAATTTGCATTGGAGATTTAAATGACCATGTTCATTGCAAAGTTCACAAGGATGGCGAAAAATATTGAATTTTTCAGCACAAATGTCTAGCCTTTCTTGCAACAATTTAGTTTCTAAATGCTTATGACTCTTGCAATATCTATCTTCCGTATTTGGTGTGTACTTGCAAACCCAATGCACTCCACAAAAATCGACATGCTTATAGGAGACATTTTCATCATAACTAGTGCAATCATCATTAGTACTATGGATATTCAAAGAGTTCATACTAACAACATTGCAATCATGCTCATCATTCAAATGTTTATTGCCAAACATTCTAATGCATTCTTCTTCTAGCACTTGAGCACAATTTTCCTTACCATCCATCTCACGAAAGATATTAAAAAGATAAAGCGTATGAGACAAACTCAATTCCATTTTTTTAGTTTTCTTTTATAGACTAAACTAGTGATAAAACAAGAAACAAAAAGATTCGATTGCAAGATCTAAAGATATACCATCAAGCACTCACCTCCCCGGCAACGACGCCAGAAAAGAGCTTGATGTCTACTACACAACCTTATTCTTGTAGACGTTGTTGGGCCTCCATGTGCAGAGGTTTGTAGGACAGTAGCAAATTTCCCTCAAGTGGATGGCCTAAGGTTTATCAATCCGTGGGAGGCGTAGGATGAAGATGGTCTCTCTCAAGCAACCCTGCAACCAAATAACAAAGAGTCTCTTGTGTCCCCAACACACCCAATATAATGGCAAATTATATAAGTGCACTAGTTTAGCGAAGAGATGGTGATACAAGTGCAAAATAGATAGTAGATAAAGGTATTTGTAATCTGAAATAATAAAAACAGCAAGGTAGCGAGCGATAAAAGTGAGCGTAAACGGTATTGCAATGATAGGAAACAAGGCCTAAGGTTCATACTTTCACTAGTGCAAGTTCTCTCAACAATAATAACATAACCGGATCATATAACTATCCCTCAACATGCAACAAAGAGTCACTCCAAATCCACTAATAGCGGAGAACAAATGAAGAGATTATGGTAGGGTACGAAACCACCTCAAAGTTATCCTTTTTGATCTATCTATTCAAGAGTCCATAGTAAAATAGCATGAAGCTATTCTTTCCGTTCAATCTATCATAGAGTTCATACTAGAATAACACCTTAAGACACAAATCAACCAAAACCCTAATGTCACCTAGATACTCCATTGTCACCTCAAGTATCCGTGGGCATGATTATACGATATGCATCACATAATCTCAGATTCATCTATTCAACCAACACAAAGTACTTCAAAGAGTGCCCCAAAGTTTCTACCGGAAAGTCAAGACGAAAACGTGTGCCAACCCCTATGCATAAGTTCACAAGGTCACTAAACCCGCAAGTTGATCACCAAAACATACATCAAGTTGATCACGTGAATATCCCATTGTCACCACAGATAAGCACGGCAAGACATACATCAAGTGTTCTCAAATCCTTAAAGACTCAATCCGATAAGATAACTTCAAAGGGAAAACTCAATCCATCACAAGAGAGTAGAGGGGGAGAAACATCAAAAGATCCAACTATAATAGCAAAGCTCGCGATACATCAAGATCGTGCCATAGAGAGAACACGAGAGAGAGAGAGATCAAACACATAGCTACTGGTACATACCCTCAGCCCCGAGGGTGAACTACTCCCTCCTCATCATGGAGAGCGCCAGGATGATCAAGATGGCCACTGGTGAGGGATCCCCCCTCTAGCAGGGTACCGGAACAGGGTCCCGATTGGTTTTTGGTGGCCACAGAGGCTTGCGGCAGTGGAACTCCCGATCTATCTTCGTCCCCGGAGGTTTTAGGGTATATGGAATTATATAGGTGAAAGAAGTCGGTCAGGGGACGCTCGAGGGGCCCACGAGACAGGGGCCGCCCAGTAGGGGGGGGGGCTTGCCCCCCACCCTCGTGGCCACCTCGAAGCTTCGTTGACTTGAACTCCAAGTCTCCTGGATCATGTTCGTTCAAAAAATCACGCTCCCGAAGGTTTGATTCCGTTTGGACTCCGTTTGATATTCCTTTTCTTCGAAACACTAAAATAGGCAAGAAAACAGCAATATGGGCTGGGCCTCCGGTTAATAGGTTAGTCCCAAAAGTAATATAAAAGTGTATAATAAAGCCCATAATCATTCACAACAGATAATAAAATAGCATGAATGCTTCATAAATTATAGATACGTTGGAGACGTATCACCGATGCCCGGACATCCGCCCCCCTGCCTGCGTGCAGCGCCTCTGGGCCAAGGCCCATGTACCCTATCGTCCCTTAGACTATATATACTCCCTCACCTCATCCTAGTTAGGGTCAGCATTGGTTTAGCTCATTTGAGATAGTTGTTTGCTCATCCATATGGATCTACTCCTCGTGAGAGACCGCGACCTCTTCGGAGAAGATCCATCTTCGATTCAAGACCTCCTCACAGAGAAGACCCTCTTCAAGACCTCCTCACAAAGAAGAGTTGGTTACCCTATGTATCGTCCCTTGTTGGATTTGGATCGTGTATCTCTTTGTGTTCCGATGATCTAGCACATGTGTGACTTTATTCTCGTTGGTTGAGTGTTCTCGTGTGTTTTTCTCTTGTTCCCTTCCTCGTGTTCTTCGTGCTCCTCGTAGGGATCCTCTCCAAACATGAAAGATCGGCCCCTAGGGTTCCGCCGTACATCATCTTGGTATCATGAGCCACGTTGATCACACTTTTGGAGCCCCTACCCCGTGTTTTCTAGCTTAATTTTGTTGTTTTTGTCCTAAATCCGAAAATCCCCACCAAAAATAGCCCCCAATTTTTTTTTGTGATTTGTTGGTTTGATGATGTTTTGTTGATTTTGATCCATGGATTTGCTTGGTTTCAAGTGGATCTAGCATCTCCCCAAGTTTCCCCATCTTCCATCCATGAAATCTCTCCAATTTTGCCCCCGAAATCATCAATTTCCGCCCCAAAATCATCAATTTCTGCCCCAAAATCAAGTTCCTCGAGTTCATCCTCGGATTTGGAGCCCGGACATCCGGCCAGACCCCCGGACATCCGGCCATCCGAGACATTCGACCATTAGCCCAGACATCCGGCTCCTGGAGCGCATTTTCGCGCGCGGTTCTGGACATCAGGTCCCGGAAATCCGGCCCGAGCCCCGGATGTCCGGCCCGTGGCATTTCAGCTTTTCCCGTTTCACCGTTTTGCCCATAAATTTCACATCCGGAGTCCAATTTTCGCGTTCTTTTGCTCGTTGAGTAGCTATTGACACCCCCCATCCATCTAGATAGGTTGCGACACCATTTGACTCATCAAATTTTCGAAAATTTGGCAAGTTTGCCTAGGCCCTCCACCATATCATCCGCATTACCACCACCGACTTCCGCAACCTAACCCATTTTGTTCACCATAGCATTAGTGGTTGCTTGAGTAGTGATTCGAGTCTCCTAAGGTGTTTTGGCTTCTTAAGGACGGTTGCTTCTTCATCAACCACCACCACCATTTCCGCATAACCTTGCCCACCATACACTTTCCACGACCCCAACTTAACCCAATTTTGTTTGAGCTTGTTTGAGTTGTGGCTTGTGTCTCCTAAGGTGTTTCGGCTACTTAGGGACGACAACTTCAACTCCGACACGTGTATAGCCCATCATTTCACTTCCACATTGCCAAGTGCAAACCACCACCGCTTTTCGCTACCACCATTTTGACATTTGACGTTTGAGATTTTGAGTTCGCGGTTTTTCCGCTTCCTAAGGTGTTTCGGCTACTTAGGGACGAGTCTCCATCATCTTGGTTTCTACATCAAGAACACCGCCACTCATCATCACCACGGACGGTAACCTCCATATCATCCTGGTATCATGGTACCCCTCCATTGTATATTCCCCTTGCCATTGCATTGTTAATCCCTCGCCCATTTTGCGTTACTTGCCTATCGAGACTAGCCATTTGTGTATTGCCGGCAACATTACTTGTGCACATTAGTGATCATATTTCCCATAGCATACATACCATATCATCGTGGTGCATATATTCGTATCATATCTTGTGTCACAAGTTTGTTCACGCATATACACTATTGCTATCTTGGTTTGTGCATTGTGCAAAAGTGGCCATAAAAAAGAAATAAAGCTTTTAAGAAAAAAGAAAGAGAGACAAGAAGCTTGTAAGCAAGTGCCATAGCATCATACCACATTGCATATAAGATTGTCAGACACTAGAAAAAAATACACTTCCGTGATGTTACGTGTTTGTCATAGTAGGTCGCGTTTTTTGTCATGCATGTACATCCATGACAAATTTATGATAGAATCAAGATAGTCATACCTGTGCTGTCGTAGAAATGTTCCATGACATTACCAAAATTATCATCACGGAAGTGTCCACTTCCATGACGATAAATCGCACGTCACAGAAGTGCTTTCGTCAAGGGTGACCGACACATGGCATCCACCATAACAAAACGATGTTAAGCTATCGGGTCGGGTTTTGGATCCGATAACCCGTTAACAGCCCCGACCAATGGGGATTTTCCACGTGTAAAATCTTCATTGGCTAGAGGAAACACGTGTCGGCTCATTGTTGGGCCAGATGTCATCCACTCATTGGACGGAAGGCGCCTATGATACGTGGACACGTGGCACGGCCCAACAGTGGCCCATTCCTGTGAAAAGGCCGACCCGTTTGACTTGGTCAAAAGGTGGCGGGCCGGCCCATGGAAAGCCTGTTAACGGCTTGTTCGTGTATAGCCCATTTACAGCCCGCTAACCCAAGGCCCGTTACGCCCTATCCGAATTAGGCCCAGTAGCGTCATCTGGGCCATCAAATATGATTTCAGCCCATTTTCACTTCTGGCCCATGTATGGCCCATGACGTCTTTCCGCCCATATGAGGCCCTTTGTAACTATTGGTCCATTAACGGCCCGTGTTGAAATTGGCCCATAATGAACAGTGTATCACTTTACACCCATAAACGTCCCGTGGTGAAACTAGCCCATAATGAACAGTGTATCACTTTATACCCATTAACGGCCCGTTATTCCATTGGGCCATTTCTAGCCCAAGTTATCTTTCGGCCTTCTGAGGGCCCATTTATTCTTGGGCTCATTTGCAACATTCGGTTACTTACGGCCCGTTACTGTCATTTTCTGCTTGTGGGCCAAATTCAGCCCGTCATTACAGTCGGCCCATTTGTGGACCGTAATCTGTTGGGCCATTTTCACAGCATCACCAAATATGGGCTATTAACGGCCCGCTATGGTCAGCCCATAAAACGTACAATTTCCATTAAAGGCCCGTGTACGGCCCATTAAAGGCCCGTACAATACCCATAAATGAGTCGGCCCTTACAAGGCCCATGGATCCTACGAGACGTAGAAGGCCCATGATCCTACGAGACGTAGAAGGCCCATGGACCCGACGGCCCATTGAAGGCCCATGGACCCGATGGCCCATTGAAGGCCCATGGGTCCAACGGCCCATTGAAGGCACATGGGTCCGACGGCCGATTGAAGGCCCATGGATCCGACGGACCGTATATGACCCATGGATCGTACGGCCCGTGAAGGGCCATGGTCGGGCGAGTTGGCCCCCGTTTGAACGATATAGCATATTCAAAGAATTATCCTACTCAATACTATCACCTCTAAAAAGCATACAGTATACAACAAAGAGATCAAGGCATAGAAAGGTAGAATAATCCTACACTATACAATAAAGAAATTACAGCCGATTATACCCACTGGGCATTATGGTTTGGCACAAGTGTTAATAAAGCATACACAAATAGCAAATTACATACACTGGGCAAATACAGCTCATACATCTTGGACGCGCATCAACTTAACTCCATTTGAACCACAATCGATTGGCCAGATTCAGGTAGCACAAATTTCAGTCTGCAAAATCTCCAATTCCTTCATGGTTACCGCAGTGTCTTGTTTCATTTTTTTGACTCCTGCATCTAATACCTGCATGTCCAGTCTCAACTTGTTGATTAAATGTTAACAATCATGTACACGTTGTCTTGCCACCTCTAGTTGATGCTCGAGAACATCAGCACATTCCAATTCCAATCCATAATCATCCGGTAACGGCCATGCCGCACTGCTCGCAGATCTTTGTGTTGATGTCACTTCATCCTGAAATGTTTCTGTAAGTACACATGACTAGGGAAAAAATATAGTTACAACAGTGAAGCGAGCAAGACACTATTTTGTACTACATGGCAAAACAGGACTAACAATAATGTTACACGTCATGAAGCATAAGAAGGTGATATTTAAAAATTATAAGAAACATAGTTTGTGCAGCCTGCATACAGAAATCCCTCTTAGTTCACAAGAGGAGTATGATGTTGGGGCCCAATCAAAAACGCGGACAAGTTACAAATTTAGACAGCATGTTGCGTATAAGCAAGCAGTTGGCCATTCTGTATCTCAATTAATGTCTTAGGGAGCATAATGAACAGCAGAGGGCTTCATACGAACATACTACAGCAGACAAAACTATGCAATCATGAGCGTAGTATAAACTATATTGTGAGCCTCATGCAATAATAGTTGGTTAATAGACTTCAAAGCTTCAGGCACACTTTGGCAGAGTAATTAAATGGTAAGGCCTTTAATTATGTCAACTAATAGTTATACAAGTACCAAACATTAGGCATGATTATTTGGGCATCTAATTAACTGAGGACAAATAAAGCAATTGAAAAGAGCAAATCAACTATGCCTGAAACAAGCAAGGAATTGAACTGTTGAGTTGCATACAGTGACTTACCTTAGCAGGTTGAAGAGGCTCAGTGCAGCTCCTACTTATCTTGCAAGGCTCCTTCCTAACATCTTGTACTTGGAAATCCTCAATCTTATCTTCATTGCACCCCCTCTGCAAGGTGACACAAACTAGTTACTCGTCTCCTTGGAACATAAATGTGCATACTTTCCAGTCTGTGAACACAAAAGGATGAGATTATAACGAAACAACACCACATAATGAAACATGCCGCATCTCTTGCACTTGCACACAATGAAATGAGCATTTACTATGTTTGCACTATGTAAAAACTAGGCATACCTTCGAACTGGATCTCCGGGTACTCTTGGAGAGCCTACTATAGTGTACAGCGAAACCTTTATGTCACCTATGAGTTAGACAAGGCCCCACTACAGCAGCCCTTGGTGTTTAAATCGTTGACAAGCTCTATTAGAGTGTTAGGTCAAGAACAGCAAGTAATCAAAGCAAACAGTCCTAGTATGGCTGGCTGATGCAAACAAGCAATTGAACAGATGTGTGCGCAAATCTTACATATCAAGAAAAGAAGCAAAGAAGGAGGCTTAAAGACCATCACTTGACTGACCAGATTTAAGGGGCATTTAAACATCATGTGCAACATATGAACTAACATAAACATTGCATATTCTAGATTCTACAATGGAATGCACATGTATTAGGTTATGCCATGTATGATGATGCCTAAATGTACAGATAGCAGGCAGGACTGATTCATCATTGCACGCACAACTGAATTACAGGTTAAGTGCCAGTTCGATTCCGCCTTTTCAGGGCATATTGTCAAAATAAGCCATAAAAGATGTAAAGAAGTCATTTTTGAGTTATGGGCTTGGGCTTACCTAATTTCTCTTTGGAGGGGGGTGTTTCGGGTAGAACCTCACTAAAAATTGAAGGGAAGGGCAATAATGAAATGACTCTGTTGTCTGCCTATATTACACTCAAAATGCAACTACTAACGCCCGTATCACACCTGACCCTCAAGTAAAAACAAACACGCAAGCATTCATTGGCTGCCCGCTTGCATCTCCTCTCCCCTTTCCCTCTACCTCGATCCCCTGCATGCAGCACTAGGGTTCCTCCAGCGAGCCATCGCCACTGGTCCCATCTGGCCTGGTCCTCGACAATGCTATGTCCAGCTAGGCTACATAGCCGGCGGGTAGGGGCAAATCTCCCGCACTGCTCCTCCCTCTGGCGCCGCCCCTCATTCTCATGGTCTCCAACAGCTGCTCCACTATGGTTCGTCCAGCACACTACTCCGGCGGGCGCTGCACAACTACGGCTGATGCCACACTACAGCAGAAGCCACCTTATTCCCCCTCCCCTCCTCCTAGGCCATGGGCTTGAGGTGCTGTTGAAGGATGAGCTCATCCAACAAGGTGAGGATCTCCTCTGATTTTTTGCCAAATTTTCATTCTGATCCACTATACGATGAATTGCTATGAGCTGCTTCTGCTGCTGCTATATGATGCATTGCTATGAGCTGCTCCTGCTGCTGCTATATGATGAATTGCTATGAGATGCTGCTGCTGTATGATGAGTTGTTATGAGCTACTGCTCCTGCTATATGATGAATTGCTATGAGCTGCTGCTGCTGCTATATGATGAGTTGCTATAAGCTGCTCCTGCTGCTGCTATATGATGAATTGCTATGAGCTGCTCCTGCTGCTGCTATATGATGAATTGCTATGAGCTGCTCCTGCTGTTGCTATATGATGAATTGCTATGAGCTGCTCCTACTACTGTTATATGATGAATTGCTATGAGTTGCTGCTGGTATATGATGAATTGCAGACTGCTGCTGATGTATGATGAGTTGCTATGAGCTGCTACTGCTGCTATATGATGCTTTCAGGTGGTGCTGCTATATGATAATAACCAACCACTTGGACCATCGAATTTCAATAAATAATTGTTCTTCATTTTAATGTGGGTCATGCGTTCTTCGTTTAAATTAGGCAATGGGATCTCTATGGGAAACATTGACCAAAGTAGATTGTGCCAAGTAGATGGTATCTTTGTATTTGCATTTTGAGCAAATAGTGATAGTCTGTTTTCCCATCATATTAATCACTGCACTGGGTTTAATTTGTGATGTTTGCAAGTCAAATTAATTTCCATATGGGCAGCAAAATGAAAAAATATAATGCAATCTAGACTTTCCACTGATCATACCAAAGATAAGCTGAAAACGCAATGAAAAGAACTGGTTGGCTTATTACATGGAGCTTATATTCACAGGTGCTTATTTTCTTAGGATAACTCGTAATAACTGTCCCTAAGAAACTTGGCTAATAGAACTGGCATACAAATAACTACAATGGAGGAGTGACATACCATAGCAAACTGTATAGGCTCACCGCTGCCTCTCCTTTTTTTGCGATGTTCCATGAAATTGCCACATACATGTTGTACTTTTTCATTGTGTAACCCTATCTACAAGTTGACACGGCTAATTTCAGACATCTCTACATGATACTACATTGCATATCCCTTGCGCATATTTAAACCACCAATTAACGATTGTGTGCGTACCATAAACTAGTCATGACTCTGTATGCTGGACTAGCAGGCACTCTAAGGGAGCCTAATGTAGTGCACTGGAATTCCTACATGCCACCTACGATTTTGTGTAATGTACTGCCCCTGTTCCTAAATATATGTCTTTCTAGAGATTCCAGTATGGACCACATACAGATGTATATAGATGCATTTTCGAGTGTAGTTCACTCATTTTGATCCGTATGTAGCCTATAGTGGAATCTCTAGAAAGACTTATATTTAGGAACGGAGGTACGAGGTAGTATCATGTATGACATCTACATATCTAATTTAGCAGCCAGTGGTAGAAATCATTGTCTGCACAAAGGGATTACTGGTGGAAAATCCTAGCAAAGCACGCTGGCAGGCACAGAACAATACAAGAGAGAGAGAGAGATGCGCTTACAAGATCATAGCAATGCCTCAGTCCAGGATCTTGGTTGGCCAAGCTGTTAGGTCCAGAATAAACATCGTCCTTGTAGTTTTTGCCAGCTGCATAACAGGTAACAGCGACCGGTTAGTGTATTTGAAGTACATCGGGCAGGTGATGCTGGACGGGTTTAAAAGTGACAAGTACCTAGGCCGTGGAGGGTGCTTGGCATTTCTCCAGACGGTGGGAATCAGGTTAGAAACGTCAAGGGTGATGACGCTGCGCTGGCTGTTGGAGTCCGGTAAGGAGATCTAGAACCGTCGAGTAGGGTGTTTGTGGAGCAGCTCTGGTAGGGTGGACTACGGTGTGGGCGAAGCAGATCTATGGCCATGGACGAGGGCGTAGGTGAAGCTGCTCCGATGGTTGGGTTAAGGATGGTGTCGACGACACGAATCTGCGGCCGTGGACGGGGCGTCAAAAGCTGCTCCGGTGGTTGGGTTAAGGATGGTGTCGACGACGCGGATCTACGGCCGTGGACGAGGCGTCCGAAGTTGCTCCGGTTGTTGGGTTAAGGGTGGTGTCAACGATGTGGATCTGTGGCCGTGGACGTGGCGTCAGAAGCTGCTCCGGTTGGTTGGATGAGGGTGCGAGGAACCGGATCTGAGGCCGTGGACTTGTGAGTTGGCAAAGCGGCTTCGGTAGGGTTGAGAATGGTATAGGCAAAGCTACTCCAGTAGGGTTGACGATGGTGTCGGCGAAGCGGCTCCGGTAGGGTTGAGGAAGGTGTCAGCGAAGCGGCTCCGGTAGGGTTGAGGAAGGTGTCAGCAAAGAGGATCAGAGGCCGTCGACGGGGGCATCGGTGGGGCGGCTCAGGGGGGTGTGGACGAAGCGTCTCCGGTGGGGAGTACGAATGAGCTGCTGCAGATGCGCGGCGATTGACGAGAGTACCGGCGAAGCAGATCCGGCGCCGTGGACAAAGACCGGCACTGAATGGGTTGTGGTATAGTGCTGGATGAGAAGTCTACTTGTTTCTAGGGGAGGTGGGAGGGGTAGATGCGGCCGTAGAAGCATATCCGACAAGGTGGACGCTTCTGGCAGTGAATGGGCTATGGTACGCCGGTGGATGAGCAGTCTAGGGTTTTGAGAGGGGAGGGGAGAAAGGGCGATGAAGTACGGACGGCATGATGTAAGATGCTCTGGTGATGTGGAGTTAGTCGTTTTTGCAGGAGGGGGAGAGGAAATGGGGGTGCCGTGTAGTGGGGGGAACCGGAAGTTACCAAAGCAGCCCCGACCTATCATGTAGATGAGGGCGGTATTGTAACTGTTGGTCTCCGTGCACCAAGGACAAAAGGGGAATTTCGCATGCTAAAGACTAAGGTGTCGGAAATTTTAGAAGGAGGCGGGAGATTTTGCCGCCCGCGGGATCGTTCGTATCTGGTTTCAACTAATTTTGGACCGTGCCAGCGGGAAGGTCATGCTAGACTGTGTACACGGGGCACACGTCAGCAGTTAATAACTGGTGTGAAGTCCACACTAGAAAAAAAGACAATAACTCGGGATGATGCGCCGATAACTTGGACGTTCACACAGGCGTGGCCAATCGTACGGGTGTAGTGGCGCGTTCACAAAAAAAGGGATCAAACGCTCAGCCTATGTATTTCTCGTGTAAATAGATAATTTAGTGCCATTGGTTATTTACTTTAAACATAATGCATTGACGTGTTAGTGTAGAGGCGCACAAAAACAAATGGATATTGTATTATGCTACTTAAAAGTGTTACCTCATATTATTACATAGCCTCCATTTCATAAATTGCATACCCGTTGAATTCATATATGAATATTACATAAATTACTTCAAAATAGAAACTTAAATCATCCAAGACTAATGAATTTGAATGCAAGAGTAACAATGGTGCATGTACATGATAGCTACATTGGTTGTTTGAAGAAACATCACTGTAACTTTGGCATGCACAACTGAAAAGGTTTATTTAAGGTGATATGTGAGTGTCCAATCTTTACAGCGTTGAATCGATAGTGTACCTTTGGCCACGATACGAAGTAGATATTGACTTATGTTCAAGCGATGCACGTCCACGATCGCTAGATAGTGATACGTGAATGAATTGTGCAATCTCTCTCACATCATACATATCTCATTTCCATGTGGGCATCGGAATCACGCACACGCACTTCATGTATTTCTCTCCCTTCGTCAGGGTTAAATTCGTCTTTCTACCCCGTCCTACAAGACTCTCACACAGAAACACACACGCTCTCTATGTCTAACATGCCCACCCCTTTAATTCCGCCCACCCACAACCACTAATGTCTCAAAGTATAATAATGTCTCTCACACATATGCTATCTACCTATCCCTTAATATAGCTAGATATGTGTCACACAAACTCCTTCTCCCTACTAGCAATATGCCCATGCGTTGCACGGAACATCAAGATGCATTTGTATGAGAAGTTTATCTTGTGGTACAAAAGGATGAACGACGGAATGCCTTATTTGCAAATGCGGAGAGGGGTGTGGGTATCTTTTTGCAAAATTGCCATAGTTTCCTTACTATCCGTCGGATATAAATTGGATGGCCTATATTGCGGGATGGCAGGAACACCATCATCACCAACTCTGTCTTTTTATAAGAGTAGAGATATGTGAGTGGAACTGCCCCCCCCCCACACACACCCACACTTCCCAACACCGAAGGAGTAGGGTGACACCTCGATCTTGATACTAATCTATCGACTGGCTTCTCTCTCAAACATACACACACACACGCACTACCCGACACCGAAGAAGTAGGGTGGCACATTGATCTTGATAATAATCTATCTACTCCTCTTTCAAACACACACACACACACACACACTCGCTAGTTGTGCCTATGTGCCTACCGCGCACACTCTCGATACGTCTCCCCCCCCCCAACAATGACAGCAGAAGGGTGACAACTCGATCTGATCATAATCTGTCAATTGGTTTCTCTCTCAAACATTATGTCTCGGTGCCTCGCTCGGTAGCCCCCTCGATATGTAGACTTCTCGCGCGCGCACAGCTGTAGTGACGATGACGCTGAACCCAGTGTGCCTTGTTTTTACCGGCCTCATGTGATAGTTTTCACCCTGTTTTCTGTTAATTAACAAGGCAACCTTTTCTTTGTTACTACTAGTGAATCTGAAATCATTCGGGCAGACATAAAATATATCACTTCAACCCAATTATCGCAGCAACTATTTTAAAAGAAATTAGCTAGCTGCCCGTGCGTTGCACGGAACATCAAGATGCATTTGTATGAGTAGTTTATCTTGTGAGAGAAAAGGCTGAACGAGGGAAGGCCTTATTTGCGAACGTGGAGAGACATGTGGGTATATTTCTACAAAATTGCCATAGTTTCTTTCCTATCCGTTAGATATAAATCCGACGGCCTATATTGCAGGATGTCACGCACACCATCATCACCAACTCTGTTTTCTACTCCCTCCGTCCAAAAATACTTGTCATCAAAATGGATTAAAAGAGGTGTATCTAAAACTAAAATACGTCTAGATACATTTCCTTTTATCCATTTTGATGACAAGTATTTCCGGACAGAGGGATATTTGTCTTTTTAGAGATTTCAACAAGTGACTATGACCGGACCTTACCAACATACTCAAAAAAGTAGTCCATAATTTTGATGTTACCCTCTTTTCTTGGCGGTGCAGTGCCATCTGGATACCTCATAAATAAATCAAGGACAAATCTGACCCCTTCCTGAAAAGACATACAGAGCAAAATGAGTGAATCTACACTCTAAAATATGTCTACAGCATTTGAAATCTGAAAAAGACAAATATTTAGGAACGAATGGAGTATATATAAGAGTAGACATGGAGATATATCTCCAGCATGGTATACAACAAAAATATGCGCCGGATGCTCGCAATGCGATGACATGAGTTTGAATTCTGTCTTTTAACTTTAGATTTTTATATTATATATGACTCTACTTATTTAATATATACTTCTTTCGCTACTGTACTGACAGTGAAACCCACAAAGTACTTAGAATACAAGATTAAGGATGGAGTTGTTTCTTTTTAACTTTCTGTACGAAGCTGTAGCCACCCTGCAAGTCACGTGTACACTGTACATGCAATTAACATTTTATAGAGGGACAATCATACAGGCAATTAACTCAAATGGATTGGATGTCACTCTATTATTTCCAGCATAAAGAACATCTCCAACGGCAGCCGGCAAATTTCCTCTCGCTTCCTTCCGCGGAGGACGACATCAAACGCCAGCGGCATACATTTTTACAACTCTAACCAACCAGATGAAATTCGTGCAAACACGGACTGATTTCATATAAGCATGAAGGATTTCGTATAAAAAGCCGGATCTTCATATAAACATGATGGATTTAATTACATTTACATGAACTAAGAGGTGCCAATCCGGCTCTCTTATATAATTAATACTCCCACCATCCGGAAATACTTCTCCTAGAAATGGATGTATCTAGACTTATTTTAGTTCTAAATGGCCGCCTGCGGATCCCTTTGTCTTCCTCATGTCCGTCAGACACTTGCGGGATCGACGAAGGTCCTCGGAAGAGACGAAGCAGCAAAGAAACCAGCTGAATCCGCGGTCGTCGCCTCGGCGGTGGCCTTCATGGGTCCCAAGTGGCGGCGGCCTCCCGTGTTCTACTTCTCCTCGATGATTGCGGCGGACACGGATAAGGTGGCCACCCACTCGTCGCTCTCCACGCACCCGGCTTCTGTCTCTGCTTGCATGGCGCTGCCGCAGGCACAGGAGGCGCGGCCACCACAGACATTGGTGGCACGGTACGATGCGGCAGCGATGATGCTCGTACCGGCGTGCTCGCTGCCGTGCCGGCGTGGAGCAACTCGGCACTCCTCATCGAGCTGAACTGGAGCGGCGAGTTGCTGAACCACGCGCCTGGTTGGGGCGGCAACTGGCTCTGTCGGGCCAAGCGAGGTTGGTGAAGCACCGAGCGGCCTCGCCCATATCCGGAGGGCTCGGCGGGCCACCCAGTCAGGTAATATGCCGGAGAACAGCTCCTCGAAAGCAATCGGAAGAGTGGAGAAAATGGTGAAGGAGGAGATGGGGGAGCAGCGGAGGGGTGCGATTCTTGCCCGTTGTCTGTCTGGCCTCGTGTAAATAGAGGGTGGACTGTAGGAGCTTGGCCGACGTCTGGCCTCGCTTAAACTGAGGGCGGATGGGAGGAGCTCGGCTGGTGTTGCGTTTAATTCCAGCCCGCTCATGAATGGACGTGTGGCCGGAGTAGGATTCTCGGTTTGCATGCAGGTTTAATGGAGGGGTTTAATGGAGGCGCCGGGCGTGCAGCGGGCGGCGCAGTACTATTCGATTTGACAGCAGTAATGAGCCGTCAAATCACAAAGGCACTCGCCTCTCGTGAAACCAACCGATCTAGACTGCCCCGCCCTCTAGCCTTTTAAAAAATGTATACTTTTGTACAACGGTAGTATCGATGGATTGCGTCATGGAGCAAAACTTGAAATTAAAAAAAAGGTGGTACATATAAAGAGCGCTCGTCGCCAAATTATGCATATAGTATACTATTAAAAAGGCTAGTCACAATAATGGTGTCCAGCACAACCCACCCCTCAAATAAAACTAAGCATCTTGAAATTCTTTGACAAAACTAAGCACCCTGAAATTCTTTGACAACTAAACTGCTGGCTATATGATGTTGGCCATATATATTGTACATATATAATGTGAAGAAACGAGTGGTAGTACTATACCAACTAAAAGATGAAATGTAAGAAATACTAGTATGTACGTACTGAAGAGTTAAAGTGACGAGAAGAAACATAACATACTTCTGCTGGGGGCTCAACACAACACACCCCTCAAATTAAATTAAGCACACCTGAAATTAAACTTTGCAACTATTCCAGAGACACTGCATTAGAACCACCATGAGCAACGACACTGCCACCTTACTCGGAGTCCTCGTCCACGTCCTCGACTTCATCCTTGTCCCTCTTCCTCTTGGCCGATACTTCTTTGCTTGAACTGCACACTTGGCTCTTGCTCTTCATCCAACCCTTGTAGATATTGAAACAAAGGTAGCCATCCGTTGAAGCATAGTGGATGTGGTCTATATCTAGTACATTCCCCTGCCATGCATAACGATGAAACGTGTATGGAGGTTTCTCTAGTTTATCGTATGAAGGATGAACCATGGCTCCTGCCAGGTCAGCATTGAAGGCTGACGAGAGGACACCAGCCGATTCTTATGGAGGTTGAAGGTGTTGCCTACAATGAGGCCTATCCGACCTAGGACTTCTTTGTCATTACCAAAGTCTACAGTAACAAATTTGACTAGGTTGCTCTCGAGGAAGTCCTTAAAATCCAGGCATTCAACGTCGGCATGGCATATGTGGTAGACCAAGCATAAGTCATGCACGCAAACTTGGATCACGGCGGGCTTCTTCCTCTCTTCATCCTTTAGATCCTTCTCTCGTCCCAAGACTGTGGTGTACTCAACATCTAGCCCAGCGACCCGCTCATCAACTGAGTCTTCGAACATGCGTCTGAAGCAAGAAAGGCATCCTTTCACCGTCGCGGAAGAACGGGTGTAGATGACGTCGAACTCATCGCCGGTGATGGTTCTCACCTTGTACTCACTGCCGATCGTGGAGTTTTGGGACGCCATGGATTTGGGAGGAGGGTTAGGATTGGTGGAACTGTCGTAATGTGAATGGATGGCACGACTAGGAGCGAACCGCCGTAGTATTGAAGGACGTGCGGGGACGAGTAGGAGCGAACTGCTAGCGTGTGAACGGCAGGGTAATGGCTTTCCATTCTCCCATGATACGGGCTTCCGAGAGCCCTTGGATCTGAGATCAAACGGTTGCATGGCGTGATTCTAGACCTATGGGTGAATATCCTATCTTGGAGGGTTATTCTGCAATTTTTCAGCAACTTAGCATGCGACCGTTTGATCTCAGATCCAAGGGCTGCCAGCAGCCCGTATCATGGTCGCGCCTACCACAACCGTCGCGTCGCTTACGCGATCGCGCCCTTGGAGATTTAACATGGTGCATTAGGCTATCTAATGTTGGCATGTCATACATAGTCATCACTTGGTCACTCATACTACAACAAGGTTAGCTATAAGGTTGGCTATAAGTGTATTTTTTTACTCCTCTCTATCTCTTTCTTCGTACTCCCTCCGTCCCATAATATAAGAACGTTTTTGACACTAGGACACATGGAGTACTAATATTTATTGCATTTGCCAAGGAGTGACCTCTTCCAATGAAATGGTGTTGCTAAGTTTGCTTCATTTAATTAGCTATAGACTCAAAATTGTCTTTTCACCTATGTACACGCGCTTAGCACCGTTTCTTCCTTGGGTCACCAAACTAGTCTCTCTCTTCTTGATTAACTTGCCACATCATACTTTATGCCTATGTGGCAAGCTTATATTAGCACCTGTAGGAGCAAGTAAGGCTGCTTGTAATGGGAGTAGCATCATGCATGCCAACTATGCAATCTTGATGAGGTGACGCCGAATTAAATGAAGAAAAGAGAGAGTTGAGTATCATAATATGATACTACTGTAGTATCATATTAAATGATGTGCTACTATGTGTCATGCATGACAATAAATAAACTATCCTATGATACCAACACATGATACTATGCATTACGGATGTAGTATCATACAAAAGTATCATATGCATGATACTAGTATATGATACTCTCCATTACGACCAACCTAAGTACAATAGTGCGCTTTACATGGCATTTTTGCATATGTGGAGGAAAGAGATGCAAGGAAAAAGTGGAGAAGTGGGCTCTCATGTAAGAGCCAGCCTCTACTACATGGTGGAGCATTGGGAGAGGCACCTGTATGGAGGTGGTCAGGAATCGGGAGACTCACGCCGGTTGTAGCGCCACAGTTAAAATGATAATGGCCAGTCAAATCATGGGGCCCCACCTGTCCAGCAGTAACTCGATGTCAAATCACACAGACCTACATTTGCAGCAGCCTACTCCCTCGTCTTCTCGCGTCTTTGTCGAACCGACTAGGCGGAACTGCCCCGCCTCCTACCGCGCAGGAAAAGCCCGCGCAGTATACTCCCTCCGTCTAGGTGACCAAGGTGGAGAGGAAAATGAGAGAACTTAATGTTTAGGGAGTATTTTCTAAGTCTGGTTGTAATGGTACTAGCCTTAGCAATTTTGATGAGGTGTCATAGAATTAAATGAAGAAAGAGAGAGAGTTGAGTACTATGTGTCATACATGGCAATAAATAAAGTACTACATGATACTAATATATGATACATGGCGCAGGAGTACTAAGTAGTATTATTAATACAGTTTTGCTAGAACTCATCTAGATGATATATAATTTGGTCTCATTCATCTTATAGCCATTGGATGTGATGCTATAAGATGCGTGTGTGCTGACGTGGGTTATATTTGTTCTTGTGCAACAAACTGACCACTTCATGTCATGTTTGATAGTCTCAAGTCATTAAAAGCATACAAGCCTCACATCTCTTATTGGTTGATTCCTCTATTTATGTCAAAAAATAATAAACAACGTGAGAGTTAATGCATGACGCCTATTTGTTTACTATTTGGTTTCTGTAAGATGACTTAATACTCACCTAGACGGAGGGAGTATTCGATTTGACAGCGGGCGACACAGTTCCTGATACGGCTTTAATGCAGACGAGGGAGGGAGTAGCGATTCCCGATATGTTGAATGGCCAATGCATCTTCCTTCAATTAATGCATGAAGGAAGTAATGGGAGGACGTCCGGGAAAAGAGGCTGCACGATGTGAATGCAACGCAGTATGCCCTCATTGCCTTCATATAAAGGCGCCTCTCCATTCCAATGCATCTACCACATCGTACGCACCTAAGCATTTTCCTAGGCACCTACACTAAGCACAAAAGAGCTCACTCCAGACCCATGGCGGCGATGTGCGTGAGCGGCCAGCGGCTGCGCCAGATGGTCCACGATGCCGGTCTGCGGCATGGCGCCGACGATCGTCTCCAGACGGTGTTGGAGACCGGCTGGTGGATGGCCGCCGTTGATGCCAACTACGACTCTCAGTTGGACCAGATGATCGTTGACACCAGCAACAAGTTCACCGTCCTCAAGAAGCTCGCGGACAACATCGCCGTACTCCTCTAGCCCGCGCGCCCGGGCTCCTCATTTTCTACCACCCTAATCGGCCTCCATGGCCGGAACCTCTTTCAAGCACTGGTGGCCCTGCGACTGCCCGCCGACGCCACGAAGAATGTCCACCTGGAGGTCGCGCTCGCCGCGAGGTGCTTCGCCCTGCAAGAATTCGTCGACCTACACATCCATGTGTACGAGCAAATCATGTACATAGGTATCTACAAGGCCAGTGAGGACGCTATGATGTTGGCCATCCTCAACCGGATGGAAGCCTTGGATGCCTTTGCTGAGAAGCACCTCGACCTCACCACAAAAGCCGCCGCTCCTTAGCCGCCGGTCGGTGGCCCGATGCACTAAGTTGAAGAGGAGTAGGTCGTACATTCATGGATCCATCTTTCTTCTTGCCTTCTGTAACCACCACTGTATCGCATCATCATGGCCTTAATTCTTATTGTGCTGTTGCATTCTCATTCCAGTCAATACCGACATGTGCGATCCCTTTGCTTAATTATATGCATCACTGTAACTAGTACTCCATCCATCAATTTATAAGTCGTGCTTACCTTTTCCATCAACTTCGTGCAACGCGCGGGCATCTTGCTAGAAACACTAGAATATGTCTATATAATCCGTATGTGATAGTCCATTTGAAATCTCAAAAAAGATAAATATTTAGGTATAGAGAGAGTAATATATTAGGAGTATATCAAAACAATAGTGATTCCTTTCAAGTTTGTGAACAAATACTACTATTCCACTACTTTGGATCCGTCGCATGGGCACATTGCTAGTAAAAGGAAATGGCCTGCCGTGTTCGCGTCGCACCCCCACACGCCCGGGAATCGGGAGTACTCCACGGCCCGTCCAGCACGACACATAGCTTAGGGAAGGTGTGTTGACTAGCATTTTCACTTTCATGTGGGACTGTCGTTGAGCAAACAGACACCCCGCCCGCCGCTGGGTTGGAAAACAGAAACGAGGGGAAGATCTAGCTGTAGCACGGAAGCCAAGAAATTTGGTGTCAGATGGGGCTCGTTGATAGAGTAGGAGCATTCCGTACTAGTACTACTCCTACTAGTACCAAGTTTGTACTCCTAACTACTCCTATATTACTAGTACTACCACTATACAACTAGTAGGTACGTGCACGGCACAACATCGTAGGAACAAAAAATAGGAAGATCTTGTTTTGGGTGATTTATATTTTTTTCAATCAACGTAGTATGAATAATATGATGTGGGGGGCACCCATGAAGCTTATGTGGCTTGGTTGCATGGCTATGAAAGGTTAGAGAAAAATAAATAGATAATGTGTTTAGGGTGCACTCCACTAAATAGATATACTTTGGATCCATTGCAATGGACCGGCACATCTATGTCTATACCCCCTACTAGCAATGTGCCCTTGCGTTGCAACGGATCCAAAGTAGAATAGTACTTGTTCACAAACTTGAAAGAAAACACTCTTGTTTTGATATACATATACCACTCAAAATATATTTCTCAGGCTGTTTTGATGAGGTGAGGGAGGGATGTAGTTGCTTTCAAGATAATAAGGGGTTTTCTGCAAATTGGAGCAGAGAAGTGGGCTATTGTTACAAAAATGCCACAACTTACCTCACAACCGTTCGATGCAGATCTAATGGTCAGAAATGACGGATGGCAGACACACCATCATCACCAACTGAGTCTTTTATAGGAGTAGAGATATAGTGTGTGAAAAAACTTTGAAAGTTGGTCGTTGGATGAAGCCAATCCGATGGTACAAAGATGGCAAATCCGAGCACTACTGGCCGTTGGATATCATCCACCAGATTCTGCCACATGTATAATCTAGAAGACTCCATGGTTGAACTTAGGGGTTGTTTGGATTGTGACTATCTTTGCCATATATTACCACATGATTTTTGCCACACTTGCCTTAGTTGAGTTGCTCAAATTGTTAGCCAGACTTTGGCTTGCCTAAGGGAATCTTGCCACACTTTTTATGTCTATGACATGTATGGCTCACTGCTCATAAAAAAATCCTTGCCTTAGGTGTGGCTAGAACCAAACACCTACCTAACTTGGTCAAACTTGCCTAAGGTTAGGTGTGGCAAAGTGTGGCAAGGTGTGGCTAGGAACCAAACAACCCCTTAATTCATGACTAACTTTGCCACAACTAAGCTTAGGCAAAGTTATTAGTTCTTCGAAATGAGAGCCACAAGTTGGCAAGCCTAAGGGAATCTTGCCACATTTTTTGTGTGTATGTCATGTGGGGCCTTAGTGTGGCTTGCCTAAGGTGTGGCTTGAACCAAACACTCACCTAAGTTAATCAAACTTGCCTAACCTTACATTCCACCAGATTTTGCCACATGTTAGAATCCAGAAAACTCCACATGTAGAAGCATAATGCACAAACCACTAGAATCTCATGCGTGCAATGCACGTGTACCTTACTAGTACTAGTTGGTAGTAGTAAGAAACAAACTCCAGTTTTGGCATGAGCTCGTACCGCGGGAGCACCACAAGGCCTGTCGCAGGATTTACATTTCCCTCTCGGGGCCCACGGGACCGAATTTCAGTGGCTTAGTGCCCGGCCTATGAGTCAATGACATGCGGACCTTAAATGCGGTTGGCCCACCTGTCAGTGAAGGAAAGGCAGGGCAAGGCAGTGATAGCCATGTCAGAGGTCCATGTCCACGTCGGGGGACGTCGTGCCATGGGTTGGAGCGGGGTCGTGGGAATCACGTGTGGGTGTGGCAGTGGTAGAAACAAGAAACGTGATGGTCGCTGTGGTTCGACTTCCATGGACAAGCTATCATGTCTGCTGACACATGTATATCAAAACTAGAGTGTTTATATTTCAAGCATGTGAACAAGTATTATTCTACTACTTTGGATCCATTGCAACGCACGGGCCAGCACATTGGTAGTAGTAGTGTCCATCTCTATCTCTAGAGGCCTTCCCTCATTCATCCTTTTCTCTCACAAGATAAACTACTCATACAAATGCATCTTGATGTTCTGTGGAACGCACGAGGAGGTTTCCTTGGGGGTCTCTCCAGCGCGGTGTGGTCGTAGTTGCAAGTTGACGCTCCTTGAGATGCCGACGTTGAGGGGCACTCGGATTTCCTCCGATGAGCAGGTAAGATGAGTTTGATCACGTAGTAAATGCATTCTAAAGACTACTTCCGTGTCCATTTCCAAATCCCCCCCCACCCACTATTTCACAGGTTAGGCTCGGTGCGAGTGGAGATTGGCTTGCATATGTACGGGAGGGTACCAACATCAATTTGCACAACATTTACAACGGTGACACCGTTCCCGTAGAACCTTTTTCCAGCATTGGGATCAGCCATGCAATGGGCCACCGCATGATTTTTTTTGTGGATTGGCCACCGCATGAATTGGTACGATGGAACCACAGTGAGATTGAATAAGATAGCACGAACCTTGCACATGGCAGTCAAAGGCGGACCATGCTGTCTGCGGCCGATTTGTTGCCGTACGAGTAGGAAGACGTTGTGCTCCTTTCTAACCGCATCTTAGCGGTGACAAACCAGGGGACTTATTTTGTATGGGACACATCCTACGATATACTCCCTCTCTCCCAGTTTATTTGTTTTCAATCTTTTCGTTTTATAAGTTTCAAATTCAAATTTTGAGCTCCCCATCACATGTTGAGATTACAATGTCCATTAAATCGTTGCGTGCATGTATAGTAAAGAAACAAATCTCGAGTTTGGAACGAGCTCGTGCTGCGGGAGCACTACAAGCCCTGGCGCAGGAGTTACATTTCCCTATCAGGGCCGTCGGGACTGAGCTTCAGCGCCTTTGAGTCAATAACATGTGGACCCGATAGGTGACTGGTCCACATGTAATGCTCCCGAAGACAGAGGGGCAGTGGGGCCAAGAGGGGTGAGCCGCAGGTCAGGGGACGTGTGGTGTCATGGGTTCGAGCGGCATCGTGGGAATCGCGTGTGGCTGTGGTAGAAACTTGATGCTCGCCGCATTTTAGGTGGCCCACATGTCATGCACACAAAGGCAGAGGGGCGGTGCGGCCAAGAGGGGTGAGGCGCACGTCGGGGGGCGTGGTGCCGTGGGTTGGAGAGGCGTCGTGGGAATCGCGAGATGAAATGTGATGGTCGCCGTAGTTGAACTTCCATGGACAAGCTGTCATGTCTATGGACACATGCACTGCATACCGATCACTGGAAGAAGTAGCGGAGAAAGCTATATATGCAGATAAATAGTTCCTTATAGTCAAGTGGAACCATGCTACTACTATGTTCCAAAGACATGCACACCATCGAAATAGTCCATCTATATCAATATACACCAAGAGGGAATATTTTTTTTTACAAGAGAGGAAATAGTTCATCCATCCATAATGCCCTCCTGCTAGTGCAGCCTTTTCTTCTTCTTCTTCTTCTTCTTCTTCTTCTTCTTCTTCTTCTTCTTCTTCTTCTTGTTCTCATTCTCCATGGGAGATGGCTTCGCAACAAGCTCTTTGGACCTTGCAGCTATCTCGAAACTCACACGGGCGTTGAGGGTAGCATATTTTATCTGCTCGTACATCAAGGGATAATTCTCCCATCCAGAAGACCTTAATGCCAACGTCTCGTCACCCTTCTGAAGATTTGTACCGAGCACAAAATTTCCTACGTTGAATAGGGATGGTGTCTGTTTATCACAATCTTCTACAAAAATTTTGATTCTGGTTTGTAGGTCAGCGATGCTTTTCAAATCAAGGTTGTGTGGCTCCAGCTTCTGTTGGTCCCCTTTGATGGCTGCCCCATAGAAGTATACGTCCTCCCGAGACAAGAAATCGTGAAGCTCACCTGGTATGGAGGGCGAGTGTATGATGTGGTACACCAAAACATCATCTTCGAGGCACAGCTGAAGGACGGCGGCACGCTGGATCTTCCCAGGGGCACGCTCCGTGTACTCTGCGTCGAGACCAATGACCCTCGTCTCTACCTTTTCGAGGGAGTTGGATACATTGTTGATCCACTGCCGAACAACCCTTGGGTGGACGGTGACGGTGGCAACTATGTGCATCGATCCTTCGACGAGGACATGTTGGATGCTAAAAACCTGCATCTTGATCTCTTTCGCCATTTGGAACCGCTGGAACGGAGGGCTATGGTTTGGAGAATTAGGATTAGATGGCTAGTCTAACTAAAGTAGTAGATGATTATTTAAAGAGGTTAAAACAATGTGAATGCAGTGGGGTTTGGATGCAAATGAAGATGAAGGGGAGGTGAAGAAGCCGAGGAGAATCGGTTCCCAATGGACAAGTAAATGGGAGAAGTGGCGTGCAGGCAGTTGATTAGACGGCTAGGTAGACTAAACGAAAAGGCTATGCGGGTAGACTGATGAGTCGTACCTGTTCGTGTACGTGCCCATCCTTCCTGATAGGTGGGACCTATGCAAACAGATAAAAAAATGTGTCATAGCTTCTTTTTTTGAGCGCGTGAGTGGGAGACACAACATTCTCTGGTTAAGGAATACTCCCTCCGTTTAGGTGAGTATAAGTCACCTTATGAAAATTAGGTTTTCCCAAAACCTTTAGGCGTGGAGCATTAACTTCTTGCTCAATCCCATCCCAGACTCGTTAGTCAGCGTTCTCTTCATCTGCTGTCGCGTTCTACCTTTCCATTTTTCCTCTTCTCAAGTGTGGAACGGTCTGCATGTCGTCCTTGATGCACCAGAACGACCACTGCATGCATCGCGGCAGGGCGTTGATTGGGCATGCATGAGAATTTGGTTCTGATCGCAATATGGATGATACCTGAACGATGAAGTGAACAGGCATGCTAGCATGGGAGACCTATTTCCGCTATACAATACTAGAGTACTCATGTTCCTACTAGTAGTAGTAGTAGTACAACTGTGGTACACTTCATCGTCAAAATACAATTCATCCGGTCCTCATAGTGAAGTGACAACACCCTGCGCCTGACACTAGTCCAGGCGGCGTGTTCGGGTTACCAAAGTCAGCCTCACCCTATGCACTGTGCAGTCTGTCACCGCCGTTGTACATCACATTGGCGCCTCGCCTCGTCTCCCTCTCCGCTCCCATAGCACCAATCCATCTCCATCTCCTTCTCCATCTCCTTCTCCGTCTTCGTCTCCATCTCACTGTGCCCCTGTGTATCGTCGCCTCACTCGCCTCCCCCAGTACCACTATTCCCTCGCTAGCCACTCCAGCACCGACAGCCTTCTCCCCCGTAAATCAAGCCCCCCAAAACCCCCACCTTTCAAACTCCACCATGGCCGAACGCGAACCGCACAGCATCCATATGAGCCGCGATTGGAGCAATCTCCCCAGTGACATCCTCGACCTCTGTTGTTCATGTATGGATATGTTGAGCGCCCTGCGGCTGGCTGCATGCTCGAGGGACATGCACACGGCCATCGTCGAAGCGAGGCCTAAGCTTTTCAAGACACCCTGCTTGCTGCTATCTAGTCTTGCGAGATTGGTTCACCTTCATACGGAGGCGCACATGATGCCCCTCGACTTCAACCCGATCTCCATTAGCCGAAACTTCTTTGCAGGTATGTAGTGGGTCGCCGTACATCATTTCCCTCGACATCGATCCGATCACCATCGCCCGAAACTTCTTGGCAGGTATGTACTGGGTCGGCATGAACTCCCACTGGATGGCTGCCTTCAGAGAAGACGGTAAAAAGTTGGTGCTTGTGAACTTCCAGACCTCCCATGAGATTATCCTTCCTCCATTGTATTATATAGAGTATTACCATCGTGGTCCAAGTCATCTAGATTACCACGTCAGTTGGATGGACCTTGTTTTGCAGAAGATTGTAATCTTCCAAGTGCCCACACGACATGCGAATTACGCAGACTTCAAGCTAATTGCCTTGTTCGACCGCAGACTTGCCTATCTTTGCGCCGGTGCCTTCTTTAGCTGGAGAGAACCCAGCTCGCAGTGGATCATCGTCAAAGCTGATACACACTTCTGTGATGCTATTGAACACAATGGCATCATCTACGCGATCGACAAAGCAGATGGCACCACGTATTGCTGGGACGGCGCGTGTAAGTTGTTTCCTTCTCATGTTAATGATGACGGCATGACACTGTTTGAACTTTTTGTGATGATTGGCATATCCCTGTTTGAGCAAAATTTGAGTAGAACTATGGCAATGTATTAGAGACGCCGTAAATCAGCTATATTTGGAATGAGTTAATTCGTGCGATTGTGACCATGTCATTACAGCCAATTTGTACCCTGAATAATCAAACAGTTAGGAATATATGGATATTATCCTTATTTTACAGTAATCTATATGCTACTACTAAATATGAGTGTGTATCAATGGCCATGTTAGTTTTCCTCATTTTCATGATATAGAAACATGCACCACACTGTTGGTTTCATCTAACCATACATTAGGGAAGTAAATGTGCATATGGAGAACCCTATATTTGGAAGTAGTGAAATCCTGCAATGCTTACCATGTGTACATACATATATTCGCCCTTCAGCAATCAATGGCTAGAATAATATCCTCAAAAAATTTTTGCCCACAGAACACGAGTATATAACACGGGGGGCATAGGTTTCACAAGTGGCTTCTCTCAAGAGCATAAGTATTCTACGGTGGGTGAACAAATTACTGTTGAGAAATTGATAGAATTGAGCATAGTTATGAGGTTATCCAGGCAATGATCATGTATATAGGCATCACGTCCGTGACAAGTAGACCGAAACGATTATGCATCTACTACTGTTACTCCACTCATCGACCGCTATCCAGCATGCATCTAGAGTATTAAGTTAAAAATAGAGTAACGCCTTAAGCAGGATGACATGATGTAGAGGAATAAATTCATGCAATATGATAAATACCCATTTTGTTATCCTCGATGTCAACAATACAATACGTGCCTTGCAACCCTTTCTGTCACTGGGTAAGGTCACCGCAAGATTGAACCCAAAGCTAAGCACTTCTCCCATTGCAAGAACTACCAATCTAGTTGGCCAAACCAAATGGATAATTCTAAGAGACTTGCAAAGATAACTCAATCATACATAAAAGAATTCAGAGAAGAATCAAATATTTTCCATAGATAAGTTGGATCATAAACCCACAATTCATCCGTCTCAACAAACACACCGCAAAAAGAATATTACATCGAATAGATCTCCAGGAGAGAGGGGGAGAACATTGTATTGAGATCCAAAAAGAGAGAAGAAGCCATCTAGCTACTAACTATGGACCCGAAGGTCTGAAGCAAACTACTCACACTTCATCGAAGGGGCTATGGTGATGATGTAGAAGCCCTCCATGGTGGATGCCCCCTCCGGCGGAGCTCCGGAACAGGCCCCAAGATGTGATCTCGTGGATACAGGAAGTTACGGTGGTGCAATTAGGTTTTTGGCTCTGTCCCCGATCTATTGGGGGTACGTAGGTATATATAGGAGGAAGGAGTACGTCGGTGGAGCATCAGGGGGCCCACGAGGTAGGGGGGGCGCGCCCAGGGGGGAGGGCGCACCCCCCACCCTCGTGGCCGCCTCTGGCACTTCTTGGAGTAGGGTCCAAGTCTCCTGGATCACGTTCGGTGAGAAGATCACGTTTCCGAAGGTTTCATTCCGTTTGGACTCCGTTTGATATTCCGTTTCTTCGAAACACTAAAATAGGCAAAAAAAAACAGCAATTCTGGGTTGGGCCTCTGGTTAATAGGTTAGTCCCAGAAATAATATAAAAGTGGAAAATAAAGCCCATTATAGTCCAAAACAATAGATAAAGTAGCATGGAGCAATCAAAAATTATAGATACGTTGGAGACGTATCAGGCATCCCCAAGCTTAATTCCTGCTCGTCCTCGAGTAGGTAAATGATAAAAAGAGAATTTTTGATGCGGAGTGATACTTTGGCATAATTTCAACGTAAATCTTCTTAATTGTGATATGAATATTAAGATCTGAAAGATTCAAGAAAAAAGTTCATATTGACATAAAAATAATAATACTTCAAGCACACTAATCAAAATAATTATGTCATCTCAAAATAACATGGCCAAAGAAAGTTCATCCCTACAAAATCATATAGTTAGGCTATGCTTCATTTTCGTCACACAAAGATGTTCCCAACTTCTATACCCCCGATGACAAACCAAGCAATTGTTTCATACTTAAATAATCTCAAACTTTTTCAACCTTCACGCAATACATGAGCGTGAGCCATGGATATAGCACTATTGGTGGAATAAAATATGATGATGGGGATTGTGTGGAGAAGAAAAAAAAGGAGAAAGTCTCACATTGACGAGGATAATCAACGGACTATGGAGATGCCCATCAATTGACGTCAACATGAGGAGTAGGGATTGCCATGCAACCGATGCACTAGAGCTATGAATGCTCAACAAAAGAAAACTAGTGGGTGTGCATCCAACTTGCTTGCTCATGAAGACCTAGGGCATTTGAGGAAGCCCGTCGTAGGAATATACAAGCCAAGTTCTATAATGAAAAATTCCCACTAGTATGAAAAAGACAACTTATGAGACTCACTATATGATAAACATGGTGCTACTTTGAAGCACAATATATGAGACTCACTACATGAAGAACGAGGTGCTACTTTGAAGCACAAAATATGAGACTCACTACAGGAAGAACATGGTGCTACTTTGAAGCACAAGTGTGGAAAAGGAGATAGTAGCATTGCCCTTTTGTTTTATTTTTTTGGGCCTTCCTTTTTTTTGGCCTTTTTCTTTTATATATATATATATATTTGGGCAATGCTCTAATAATGATGATCATCACACTTCTATTGATTACAACATGAGGATTACAACTCGAAACTAGAACAAGGTATGACTCTATATGAATGCCTCTGGCGGTGTACCGGGATGGTGCAATGAATCAAGAGTGACATGTATGAAAAATAATGCATGGTGGCTTTGCCACAAATACGATGTCAACTACATGATCATGCAATGGCAATATGACAAAAGTAATGTATGTCATAATAATGATGAACAAAACGGTGGAAAGTTGCATGGCAATATATCTCGGAATGGCTATGGAAATGCCATAATAGGTAGGTATGGTGGCTGTTTTGAGGAAGATATAGGGAGGTTTATGTGTGATAGAGCGTATCGTATCACGGAGTTTGGATGCACCGGCGAAGTTTGCGCCAACTCTCAATGTGAGAAAGGGAAATGCACGGTACCGAAGAGGCTAGCAATGGCGGAAAGGTAAAAGTGCGTATAATCCATGGACTCAACATTAGTCAAAAGAACTCATATACTTATTGCAAAAATTTAGAAGTCATCAAAAATCAAGTACTACGTGCATGCTCCTAGGGGGATAGATTGGTAGGAAAAGACCATCGCTCGTCCCCGACCGCCACTCATAAGGATGCACAAGCCAGGTACACTTCATGTTTCAAATTTGTTACACAACTTTAACCATACGTGCATGTTATGGGACTTACAAACTTCAACACAAGTATTTCTCAAATTCACAACTACTCAACTAGCATGACTTTGATATTTTTACCTCCATATCTCAAAACAATTATCAAGCATCAAACTTATCTTAGTATTCAACGCACTCAAAAGAAAGTTTCACATATCTTGAACACCAAGTATATTAACATTAAGCAAATTACCATGCTATTAACGACTCTCAAAATAATCTAAGTGAATCATGAGAGATCAATTTTCTTTAAAATAAATCCACCACCGTGCTCTAAAAGATCTAAGTGAACTACTAGAGCAAAAATTATCACGCTCAAAAAGATATAAGTGAAGCACTATGAGCAAATTATCAAGCTCAAAAGATATAAGTAAAGCACATAGAGTATTCTATCAAATTCCAAATCATGTATGGATCTATCAAAAGGTGTGTACGGCAAGGATGATTGTGGTAAACTAACAAGCAAAGACTCAAATAATACAAGACGCTCCAAGCAAAACACATATCATGTTGGTGAATAAAAATATAGCTCCAAGTAAATTACCGATGGAAGTGGACGAAAGAGGGGATGCCTTCCGAGGCATCCCCAAGCTTTGACTTTTTGGTGTCCTTCGATTATCTTGGGGGTGCCATGGGCATCCCCAAGCTTAGGCTCTTGCCACTCCTTGTTCCATAATCCATCAAAAGAATTCACCCAAAACTTGAAAACTTCACAACACAAAACTCAATAGAAATTTCATGAGCTCCGTTAGAGAAAGAAAACAAATGACTACTTTAAGGTACTATAATTAACTCGTTCTTTATTTATACTAGATGATACCCCGCGCGTTGCTGCGGGAAATATTGTCTAAAGTTGGTGTTTCACTCATCAACTGACTCCTAAAAGGATCGACAAAATGATGAATAAATTATTCTTATTTGAAGATACTTTAGAATGACACATGACTAATGATACATAGGTAAGTAAGATCAATCCGCCTACTTACATCATTCAGATTTTGGACAATACACGAACAATCAAATAAGCAGAGAATGGTTAAGCTTTTCAATATGTGCAAGTGGAATAAACTATCAATCTATAACTAAAACATCACCACCTAGCTATAACCCCAAGTCTTGATTCTATGCAATCTGCATTAGAACTCCCATGCACATTTACTTTAATCCATCCCAAAACAGGAGGCATACAAATTTCATTAGTCCCGATAGAATAGTAAGGTTTTCGCTCTTTTGACTAATTCTATGCATTGGATAACATAACTCTGATCAAATAAAATAACAACCTAATCCACTGATTGGTGCATTACCTTTATGTAATCGGCATTACTGAGGTGCTGCTAATCTTTCAAAAACCAAAAATAACAGCCTAATTCTCATGTTTTCAACGTGTCTCTAAAGGAGAATTTGTAGTTGAGACATGAGACGGACTGAGAATAGGAAAGAATTGAAATATTACACTTGTCTAAAATTTTAAATCCCATATTATGTATAACCATTTCCGTCTACATTACCATCCATGCTTGAGTGGCCAATTATCAAATTGAAGTTGTTGTATGTTTGGAAACTACATAATCAAGACAAAAGCAACCTGTAAACATCAAGATAGTTATGTTATTAAGAGAAGATACATTTATCTTGCATTACAATTAAGTAATAAAAAGATCTGATGAACAACAAAGAAGACTATGGATGGCATACCATAAAAAAACCTTCTTCCCTTTTACATTTTGTTGGACATCTTCAGCAATACAAAACAGTAATAGAAAAAAGTAAGTCAGCCATCTTGCTCAGTAGTAAAACCTGTATATGACTTACCTCGGGAAGATAAATATGCATATACCCTCAAATTGATATGTGCATGGGAAGTAAAATAAAGAGTAAGCAACATATAAAGAAGATTACTTGGATACTATATAGTTGCAACTTGCAACTTAGGAGGTATACAGGATAAATTATTACCTCTCCGGGTGAATGTTAGTCTTGTATTTCTTCACAAAAGTGATCGTGCTTCCTCATTGAACTACAGTACAAAACAACTGTCTGGTCAGCTCTATTCTGAGACAATTAATGATCAGTATGAAGAATTCCTAGTTTAGGCCCTCACGAGCATGTTAATGTAAGTATACTCCACACAAGAATACATACAAATTTGAGGAATCACCTTAATTATACGATTATCCACAGGCATAAGAAACTGGCAGAGAAGGTTAACTAAGAACTGCATGCAGGACCTAAGAGACCAGATGTATATATTTACATGCATCTGAAAAATCACGCTACTATGCACTAACAAACTGAAATTGTAATGGGAAACCAATTAACACTGAATAACCTGTGATATTCTGATATGTGTTCTGCAGCTGCAACCCATGACCTGACAACTTCACAATTTGCAATAAGCAGGGTATTAGGGACACTCACATCTGTCTGGAAACATCTCAGGATAAAAAAAATATAGTGAGGAAACTAGAAATTAGGAAAAAGTTTAGGATAAGACTGGAGCAAGTAATGCATCACTTTGAAACAACTCGAGTTAATTGAAGCTAGCACTCATTGTGTATAATCTGTACATCATAAGAATGAAAGAAGACAGCGACGTCGCTACCCCTTTTAGGAAAGAAAAAATAATTTATGATGTAGTATGTATACATCAAGTCTTTAACAAAAATAGATTGAGTGGGTAATTTACAGGTGGTGCTACTGGAGGTGGCTTCTTGTTTACTTGAGAAAATGGACAAATGAATATATGTACATGAATAAACTCGCTTGGATGTCACTCGATCAGTCAAATTGCTGCATGACATTTCAGAACATTAAAAGAGGATGAACAGTACTGGAATACACCATTTTTTCCTTTCGAAAATCAATAGTTAGATCAAGGTCAGGAGTCATGACCTAGAATTGACGGTTGCTGCGGCAGCATGAGTCCAAGGTAGTCGAGGAAACCCCTTGCATGTACACAATGATAGTGTGCCGCTGCCTATCCCCCACTGGCCTCACCTTGTAGAGCACTCGTGTGGACAGCTTCCTCCAGTGTCTCGTCGTT
>NC_041389.1:454075201-454076355 GCF_002162155.2 Triticum dicoccoides
GCAATATATCTCGGAATGGCTATGGAAATGCCATAATAGGTAGGTATGGTGGCTGTTTTGAGGAAGATATAGGGAGGTTTATGTGTGATAGAGCGTATCGTATCACGGAGTTTGGATGCACCGGCGAAGTTTGCGCCAACTCTCAATGTGAGAAAGGGAAATGCACGGTACCGAAGAGGCTAGCAATGGCGGAAAGGTAAAAGTGCGTATAATCCATGGACTCAACATTAGTCAAAAGAACTCATATACTTATTGCAAAAATTTAGAAGTCATCAAAAATCAAGTACTACGTGCATGCTCCTAGGGGGATAGATTGGTAGGAAAAGACCATCGCTCGTCCCCGACCGCCACTCATAAGGATGCACAAGCCAGGTACACTTCATGTTTCAAATTTGTTACACAACTTTAACCATACGTGCATGTTATGGGACTTACAAACTTCAACACAAGTATTTCTCAAATTCACAACTACTCAACTAGCATGACTTTGATATTTTTACCTCCATATCTCAAAACAATTATCAAGCATCAAACTTATCTTAGTATTCAACGCACTCAAAAGAAAGTTTCACATATCTTGAACACCAAGTATATTAACATTAAGCAAATTACCATGCTATTAACGACTCTCAAAATAATCTAAGTGAATCATGAGAGATCAATTTTCTTTAAAATAAATCCACCACCGTGCTCTAAAAGATCTAAGTGAACTACTAGAGCAAAAATTATCACGCTCAAAAAGATATAAGTGAAGCACTATGAGCAAATTATCAAGCTCAAAAGATATAAGTAAAGCACATAGAGTATTCTATCAAATTCCAAATCATGTATGGATCTATCAAAAGGTGTGTACGGCAAGGATGATTGTGGTAAACTAACAAGCAAAGACTCAAATAATACAAGACGCTCCAAGCAAAACACATATCATGTTGGTGAATAAAAATATAGCTCCAAGTAAATTACCGATGGAAGTGGACGAAAGAGGGGATGCCTTCCGAGGCATCCCCAAGCTTTGACTTTTTGGTGTCCTTCGATTATCTTGGGGGTGCCATGGGCATCCCCAAGCTTAGGCTCTTGCCACTCCTTGTTCCATAATCCATCAAAAGAATTCACCCAAAACTTGAAAACTTCACAACACAAAACTCAATAGAAAT
>NC_041389.1:454078151-454080905 GCF_002162155.2 Triticum dicoccoides
GGGTACGTAGGTATATATAGGAGGAAGGAGTACGTCGGTGGAGCATCAGGGGGCCCACGAGGTAGGGGGGGCGCGCCCAGGGGGAGGGCGCACCCCCCACCCTCGTGGCCGCCTCTGGCACTTCTTGGAGTAGGGTCCAAGTCTCCTGGATCACGTTCGGTGAGAAGATCACGTTTCCGAAGGTTTCATTCCGTTTGGACTCCGTTTGATATTCCGTTTCTTCGAAACACTAAAATAGGCAAAAAAACAGCAATTCTGGGTTGGGCCTCTGGTTAATAGGTTAGTCCCAGAAATAATATAAAAGTGGAAAATAAAGCCCATTATAGTCCAAAACAATAGATAAAGTAGCATGGAGCAATCAAAAATTATAGATACGTTGGAGACGTATCAGGCATCCCCAAGCTTAATTCCTGCTCGTCCTCGAGTAGGTAAATGATAAAAAGAGAATTTTTGATGCGGAGTGATACTTTGGCATAATTTCAACGTAAATCTTCTTAATTGTGATATGAATATTAAGATCCGAAAGATTCAAGAAAAAAGTTCATATTGACATAAAAATAATAATACTTCAAGCACACTAATCAAAATAATTATGTCATCTCAAAATAACATGGCCAAAGAAAGTTCATCCCTACAAAATCATATAGTTAGGCTATGCTTCATTTTCGTCACACAAAGATGTTCCCAACTTCTATACCCCCGATGACAAACCAAGCAATTGTTTCATACTTAAATAATCTCAAACTTTTTCAACCTTCACGCAATACATGAGCGTGAGCCATGGATATAGCACTATTGGTGGAATAGAATATGATGATGGGGATTGTGTGGAGAAGAAAAAAAAGGAGAAAGTCTCACATTGACGAGGATAATCAACGGACTATGGAGATGCCCATCAATTGACGTCAACATGAGGAGTAGGGATTGCCATGCAACCGATGCACTAGAGCTATGAATGCTCAACAAAAGAAAACTAGTGGGTGTGCATCCAACTTGCTTGCTCATGAAGACCTAGGGCATTTGAGGAAGCCCGTCGTAGGAATATACAAGCCAAGTTCTATAATGAAAAATTCCCACTAGTATGAAAAAGACAACTTATGAGACTCACTATATGATAAACATGGTGCTACTTTGAAGCACAATATATGAGACTCACTACATGAAGAACGAGGTGCTACTTTGAAGCACAAAATATGAGACTCACTACAGGAAGAACATGGTGCTACTTTGAAGCACAAGTGTGGAAAAGGAGATAGTAGCATTGCCCTTTTGTTTTATTTTTTTGGGCCTTCCTTTTTTTGGCCTTTTTCTTTTATATATATATATATATTTGGGCAATGCTCTAATAATGATGATCATCACACTTCTATTGATTACAACATGAGGATTACAACTCGAAACTAGAACAAGGTATGACTCTATATGAATGCCTCTGGCGGTGTACCGGGATGGTGCAATGAATCAAGAGTGACATGTATGAAAAATAATGCATGGTGGCTTTGCCACAAATACGATGTCAACTACATGATCATGCAATGGCAATATGACAAAAGTAATGTATGTCATAATAATGATGAACGAAACAGTGGAAAGTTGCATCGCAATATATCTCGGAATGGCTATGGAAATGCCATAATAGGTAGGTATGGTGGCTGTTTTGAGGAAGATATAGGGAGGTTTATGTGTGATAGAGCGTATCGTATCACGGAGTTTGGATGCACCGGCGAAGTTTGCGCCAACTCTCAATGTGAGAAAGGGAAATGCACGGTACCGAAGAGGCTAGCAATGGCGGAAAGGTAAAAGTGCGTATAATCCATGGACTCAACATTAGTCAAAAGAACTCATATACTTATTGCAAAAATTTAGAAGTCATCAAAAATCAAGTACTACGTGCATGCTCCTAGGGGGATAGATTGGTAGGAAAAGACCATCGCTCGTCCCCGACCGCCACTCATAAGGATGCACAAGCCAGGTACACTTCATGTTTCAAATTTGTTACACAACTTTAACCATACGTGCATGTTATGGGACTTACAAACTTCAACACAAGTATTTCTCAAATTCACAACTACTCAACTAGCATGACTTTGATATTTTTACCTCCATATCTCAAAACAATTATCAAGCATCAAACTTATCTTAGTATTCAACGCACTCAAAAGAAAGTTTCACATATCTTGAACACCAAGTATATTAACATTAAGCAAATTACCATGCTATTAACGACTCTCAAAATAATCTAAGTGAATCATGAGAGATCAATTTTCTTTAAAATAAATCCACCACCGTGCTCTAAAAGATCTAAGTGAACTACTAGAGCAAAAATTATCACGCTCAAAAAGATATAAGTGAAGCACTATGAGCAAATTATCAAGCTCAAAAGATATAAGTAAAGCACATAGAGTATTCTATCAAATTCCAAATCATGTATGGATCTATCAAAAGGTGTGTACGGCAAGGATGATTGTGGTAAACTAACAAGCAAAGACTCAAATAATACAAGACGCTCCAAGCAAAACACATATCATGTTGGTGAATAAAAATATAGCTCCAAGTAAATTACCGATGGAAGTGGACGAAAGAGGGGATGCCTTCCGAGGCATCCCCAAGCTTTGACTTTTTGGTGTCCTTCGATTATCTTGGGGGTGCCATGGGCATCCCCAAGCTTAGGCTCTTGCCACTCCTTGTTCCATAATCCATCAAAAGAATTCACCCAAAACTTGAAAACTTCACAACACAAAACTCAATAGAAAT
>NC_041389.1:454080915-454083416 GCF_002162155.2 Triticum dicoccoides
AGCAAAAAGAATCAATGCAAAAGCACGTTCCTGTGATTTATTGAATTATTTCTCGTGGGCGCAAAGTTTCTGTTTTTCAGCAGAATCAATTCAACTATCATCATAGCTTATCCTATAGGTTCTACTTGGCACAAACACTAACTAAAACATAAAACCACATCTAAACAGAAGGCTGGATGGATTATTTATTCCTAACCAGAGCCAAAAACAAAAAACACAAAATAAAATTGGGTTGCCTCCCAACAAGCGCTATCGTTTAACGCCCCTAGCTAGGCATAAAAGCAAGGATAGATCTAGGTATTACTATCTTTGGTAGGCAATTCTTTAATGAGGGACCTTCCTCCTTTAGAATTTTCTTTCTTTCTAGTAATTATCAACTTTTAGGCACAAGATCGAAAAATTCATTCATGGCAAATGGTTCCTTAATGATAGTAAAAAGATCGGGATGAATACTTATAGATTTAAGATCCGCATTTTCCTTACTAGATGATTCATCCTTATTTTTAGGAACATACATAAGCTTGGCAATTTTAGTGGGAGGACTAGGAGTATTCTTTACGGAAGAAAAATCAGTTCCCAAGTTGGTAATGATACCCTCAAGTTTATCGATTCGAGTAGAGTCTAGATTTATTTTCTCATTAACCATGGGTTTCTTTTCCTTAATATTTTTCAAAGTCATTCCTACCTTAGATCCATATTGAGTAATTTGATTATGGATCTTTTTATCTAGATTTTCAATGGATTCAATGGTAGCAACTTTGCTTTCAATAATTTCAAGCCTTTGCATAACATGCTCCAAAGTTAACATAGTGCCATTAACCAAAAGAGGAGGTGAGCCAAATAAATCTATTAAAGCATTATAAGAATCAAAAGTATGGCTACCCAAGAAATTTCCTCCGGTAATGGTATCAAGGATATATCTATACCAAGGATTAGCACCTACGTAAAAATTACAAAGAAGAACTGAAGTAGATTGCTTCCTGGTAGATCTATTTTGAGCATTGAAAATTCTATACCAAGCATCTTTTAGATTTTCTCCCTCCCTTTGCTTAAATTTAGAACTTCATTCTCGGGAGATAGCGGAGAAGATATGATACTAGTCGTGATGACAAGCAAGCGAACTAACGCACGAGCAAAGAAAAGGCAAAGGGAAAAAGAGGAGGAGATTGGGAAAGAGAGGGCGAATAAAACGGCAAAGGTTAAGTGGGGGAGAGGAAAACAAGAGGCAAATGGCAAATAATGTAATGCGAGAGATAGGGATTGTGATGGGTACTTGGTATGTTGACTATTGCGTAAGCCTCCCCGGCAACAGCGCCAGAAATTCTTCTTGCTACGTCTCGAGCTTGCGTTGGATTTCCCCGAAGAGGAGAGGATGATGCAGCACAGTAGCGTAAGTATTTCCCTCAGTTTTTGAGAACCAAGGTATCAATCCAGTAGGAGACCACGCGCAAGTCCCTCGTACCTGCACAAAACGATAGTTACTCAAACCAACGCTTAGGGGTTGTCAATCCCTTCAGGGTCACTTACGAGGGTGAGATCTGATAGAGATAATATTTTTGGTATTTTTGGTATAAAGATGCAAAGTAAAAAGTAAAAGCAAAAGAAAGTAAATAAAGTGATGGAGATTGATATGATGAGAATAGACCCGGGGGCCATAGGTTTCACTAGTGGCTTCTCTCAAGAGCATAAGTATTCTACAGTGGGTGAACAAATTACTGTTAAGCAATTGACAGAATTGAGCATAGTTATGATGTTATCCAGGCAATGATTATGTATATAGGCATCACGTCCATGACAAGTAGACCGAAACGATTCTGCATCTACTACTGTTACTCCACTCATCGACCGCTATCCAGCATGCATCTAGAGTATTAAGTTAAAAATAGAGTAATGCCTTAAGCAAGATGACATGATGTAGAGGAATAAATTCATGCAATATGATAACTACCCCATCTTCTTATCCTCGATGGCAACAATACAATACGTGCCTTGCAACCCTTTCTGTCACTAGGTAAGGTCACCGCAAGATTGAACCCAAAGCTAAGAACTTCTCCCATTGCAAGAACAACCAATCTAGTTGGCCAGACCAAATGGATAATTCGAAGAGACTTGCAAAGATAACTCAATCATACATAAAAGAATTCAGAGAAGAATCGAATATTTTCCATAGATAAGCTGGATCATAAACCCACAATTCATCGGTCTCAACAAACACACCGCAAAAAGAAGATTACATCGAATAGATTTCCACGAGAGAGGGGGAGAACATTGTATTGAGATCCAAAAAGAGAGAATAAGCCATCTAGCTACTAACTATGGACCCGAAGGTCTGAAGCAAACTACTCACACTTCATCGAAGGGGCTATGGTGATGATGTAGAAGCCCTCCATGGTGGATGCCCCCTCCGGCGGAGCTCCGGAACAGGCCCCAAGATGTGATCTCGTGGATACAGGAAGTTACGGTGGTGCAATTAGGTTTTTGGCTCTGTCCCCGATCTATTG
>NC_041389.1:454084514-454096163 GCF_002162155.2 Triticum dicoccoides
GCAATATATCTCGGAATGGCTATGGAAATGCCATAATAGGTAGGTATGGTGGCTGTTTTGAGGAAGATATAGGGAGGTTTATGTGTGATAGAGCGTATCGTATCACGGAGTTTGGATGCACCGGCGAAGTTTGCGCCAACTCTCAATGTGAGAAAGGGAAATGCACGGTACCGAAGAGGCTAGCAATGGCGGAAAGGTAAAAGTGCGTATAATCCATGGACTCAACATTAGTCAAAAGAACTCATATACTTATTGCAAAAATTTAGAAGTCATCAAAAATCAAGTACTACGTGCATGCTCCTAGGGGGATAGATTGGTAGGAAAAGACCATCGCTCGTCCCCGACCGCCACTCATAAGGATGCACAAGCCAGGTACACTTCATGTTTCAAATTTGTTACACAACTTTAACCATACGTGCATGTTATGGGACTTACAAACTTCAACACAAGTATTTCTCAAATTCACAACTACTCAACTAGCATGACTTTGATATTTTTACCTCCATATCTCAAAACAATTATCAAGCATCAAACTTATCTTAGTATTCAACGCACTCAAAAGAAAGTTTCACATATCTTGAACACCAAGTATATTAACATTAAGCAAATTACCATGCTATTAACGACTCTCAAAATAATCTAAGTGAATCATGAGAGATCAATTTTCTTTAAAATAAATCCACCACCGTGCTCTAAAAGATCTAAGTGAACTACTAGAGCAAAAATTATCACGCTCAAAAAGATATAAGTGAAGCACTATGAGCAAATTATCAAGCTCAAAAGATATAAGTAAAGCACATAGAGTATTCTATCAAATTCCAAATCATGTATGGATCTATCAAAAGGTGTGTACGGCAAGGATGATTGTGGTAAACTAACAAGCAAAGACTCAAATAATACAAGACGCTCCAAGCAAAACACATATCATGTTGGTGAATAAAAATATAGCTCCAAGTAAATTACCGATGGAAGTGGACGAAAGAGGGGATGCCTTCCGAGGCATCCCCAAGCTTTGACTTTTTGGTGTCCTTCGATTATCTTGGGGGTGCCATGGGCATCCCCAAGCTTAGGCTCTTGCCACTCCTTGTTCCATAATCCATCAAAAGAATTCACCCAAAACTTGAAAACTTCACAACACAAAACTCAATAGAAATGTCATGAGCTCCGTTAGAGAAAGAAAACAAATGACTACTTTAAGGTACTGTAATTAACTCGTTCTTTATTTATACTAGATGATACCCCGCGCGTTGCTGCGGGAAATATTGTCTAAAGTTGGTGTTTCACTCATCAACTGACTCCTAAAAGGATCGACAAAACGATGAATAAATTATTCTTATTTGAAGATACTTTAGAATGACACATGACTAATGATACATAGGTAAGTAAGATCAATCCGCCTACTTACATCATTCAGATTTTGGACAATACACGAACAATCAAATAAGCAGAGAATGGTTAAGCTTTTCAATATGTGCAAGTGGAATAAACTATCAATCTATAACTAAAACATCACCACCTAGCTATAACCCGAAGTCTTGATTCTATGCAATCTGCATTAGAACTCCCATGCACATTTACTTTAATCCATCCCAAAACAGGAGGCATACAAATTTCATTAGTCCCGATAGAATAGTAAGGTTTTCGCTCTTTTGACTAATTCTATGCATTGGATAACATAACTCTGATCAAATAAAATAACAACCTAATCCACTGATTGGTGCATTACCTTTATGTAATCGGCATTACTGAGGTGCTGCTAATCTTTCAAAAACCAAAAATAACAGCCTAATTCTCATGTTTTCAACGTGTCTCTAAAGGAGAATTTGTAGTTGAGACATGAGACGGACTGAGAATAGGAAAGAATTGAAATATTACACTTGTCTAAAATTTTAAATCCCATATTATGTATAACCATTTCCGTCTACATTACCATCCATGCTTGAGTGGCCAATTATCAAATTGAAGTTGTTGTATGTTTGGAAACTACATAATCAAGACAAAAGCAACCTGTAAACATCAAGATAGTTATGTTATTAAGAGAAGATACATTTATCTTGCATTACAATTAAGTAATAAAAAGATCTGATGAACAACAAAGAAGACTATGGATGGCATACCATAAAAAAACCTTCTTCCCTTTTACATTTTGTTGGACATCTTCAGCAATACAAAACAGTAATAGAAAAAAGTAAGTCAGCCATCTTGCTCAGTAGTAAAACCTGTATATGACTTACCTCGGGAAGATAAATATGCATATACCCTCAAATTGATATGTGCATGGGAAGTAAAATAAAGAGTAAGCAACATATAAAGAAGATTACTTGGATACTATATAGTTGCAACTTGCAACTTAGGAGGTATACAGGATAAATTATTACCTATCCGGGTGAATGTTAGTCTTGTATTTCTTCACAAAAGTGATCGTGCTTCCTCATTGAACTACAGTACAAAACAACTGTCTGGTCAGCTCTATTCTGAGACAATTAATGATCAGTATGAAGAATTCCTAGTTTAGGCCCTCACGAGCATGTTAATGTAAGTATACTCCACACAAGAATACATACAAATTTGAGGAATCACCTTAATTATACGATTATCCACAGGCATAAGAAACTGGCAGAGAAGGTTAACTAAGAACTGCATGCAGGACCTAAGAGACCAGATGTATATATTTACATGCATCTGAAAAATCACGCTACTCTGCACTAACAAACTGAAATTGTAATGGGAAACCAATTAACACTGAATAACCTGTGATATTCTGATATGTGTTCTGCAGCTGCAACCCATGACCTGACAACTTCACAATTTGCAATAAGCAGGGTATTAGGGACACTCACATCTGTCTGGAAACATCTCAGGATAAAAAAAATATAGTGAGGAAACTAGAAATTAGGAAAAAGTTTAGGATAAGACTGGAGCAAGTAATGCATCACTTTGAAACAACTCGAGTTAATTGAAGCTAGCACTCATTGTGTATAATCTGTACATCATAAGAATGAAAGAAGACAGCGACGTCGCTACCCCTTTTAGGAAAGAAAAAATAATTTATGATGTAGTATGTATACATCAAGTCTTTAACAAAAATAGATTGAGTGGGTAATTTACAGGTGGTGCTACTGGAGGTGGCTTCTTGTTTACTTGAGAAAATGGACAAATGAATATATGTACATGAATAAACTCGCTTGGATGTCACTCGATCAGTCAAATTGCTGCATGACATTTCAGAACATTAAAAGAGGATGAACAGTACTGGAATACACCATTTTTTCCTTTCGAAAATCAATAGTTAGATCAAGGTCAGGAGTCATGACCTAGAATTGACGGTTGCTGCGGCAGCATGAGTCCAAGGTAGTCGAGGAAACCCCTTGCATGTACACAATGATAGTGTGCCGCTGCCTATCCCCCACTGGCCTCACCTTGTAGAGCACTCGTGTGGACAGCTTCCTCCAGTGTCTCGTCGTTTCCGTCGCTTCCGCCGGGAACCACCGATGTTGGTAGTTACCATGGCAAGTCGAGGTGTGGTGAGCGGTAGTGGTGTTGGTTGATTGTTACCAAACGGATCAACATATATGGACACCAATTACACAGAACGGAAAATAGGATGCAAGGCTCAGTGGCTCACCCGCTTAACTTGAACCCACAAAGATAACAAAACAAAATCTTCAAATCTGATTTCCCCACTTCAGATCGGGGATCCTCACACCTTCCACAGTGGCGATGGCGATAAGCTGGCACCGCCAGCAATTTCTCCGGGCAGGTCACAGCGGATCGGTAGGTCGTCCGTCGTCTGCAAGAACTGAGCCCGCAGCACGGCACGTCGTTGGGGGGTGGGGGCTGGGGGGAACGGGAGACGTCGGGCAAGGAAGGCGTGGTGCGCCAAGAGGCCAGAGGCAGAGAAGGAAGCGAAGAGATCGATATGGAGGAATCAAGGGAGCAGAGAAATAGAGGGATCGAAGGATGCGGTGGTCCCTGGACTGACTCCTCCGTTACACGCTGCTGGTGGTGACCTTTTGTGTACCACCAGATGGAAGATGAAGTGGGCGGAAGAGAAACTAAATCATAGGAATAAGACGGGTATTTTCCCTAAAAAAAAGGTGTTTGGAATTGCTGATGTGGTAGACTGCTGAGGTGGAGTGATGTGGATGGTTGCATGTTGATTAGTGATGTGGATAGGCTGCATGTCAAGAGAAATAGGATAGTGGGGATGAACTATTTAGGTATTATAGATTGGTGTTAAACCTACTGTATTCCAACTTCCTTATGGTTTATAAACTAATTTATTACCCATAGATGTATTGAAATAAGCAAACAACACTCGAAAAACTGAATCTGTCAAAAACAGAACAGTCTGTAGCAATATGTAACTAACGCAAACTTCTGGAACTCTACAAATTGTACCAAAATAGGATGTACTGGAATATTTGTTTATTTATCAGCAGCAAAAAGAATCAATGCAAAAGCACGTTCCTGTGATTTATTGAATTATTTCTCGTGGGCGCAAAGTTTCTGTTTTTCAGCAGAATCAATTCAACTATCATCATAGCTTATCCTATAGGTTCTACTTGGCACAAACACTAACTAAAACATAAAACCACATCTAAACAGAAGGCTGGATGGATTATTTATTCCTAACCAGAGCCAAAAACAAAAAACACAAAATAAAATTGGGTTGCCTCCCAACAAGCGCTATCGTTTAACGCCCCTAGCTAGGCATAAAAGCAAGGATAGATCTAGGTATTACTATCTTTGGTAGGCAATTCTTTAATGAGGGACCTTCCTCCTTTAGAATTTTCTTTCTTTCTAGTAATTATCAACTTTTAGGCACAAGATCGAAAAATTCATTCATGGCAAATGGTTCCTTAATGATAGTAAAAAGATCGGGATGAATACTTATAGATTTAAGATCCGCATTTTCCTTACTAGATGATTCATCCTTATTTTTAGGAACATACATAAGCTTGGCAATTTTAGTGGGAGGACTAGGAGAATTCTTTACGGAAGAAAAATCAGTTCCCAAGTTGGTAATGATACCCTCAAGTTTATCGATTCGAGTAGAGTCTAGATTTATTTTCTCATTAACCATGGGTTTCTTTTCCTTAATATTTTTCAAAGTCATTCCTACCTTAGATCCATATTGAGTAATTTGATTATGGATCTTTTTATCTAGATTTTCAATGGATTCAATGGTAGCAACTTTGTTTTCAATAATTTCAAGCCTTTGCATAACATGCTCCAAAGTTAACATAGTGCCATTAACCAAAAGAGGAGGTGAGCCAAATAAATCTATTAAAGCATTATAAGAATCAAAAGTATGGCTACCCAAGAAATTTCCTCCGGTAATGGTATCAAGGATATATCTATACCAAGGATTAGCACCTACGTAAAAATTACGAAGAAGAACTGAAGTAGATTGCTTCCTGGTAGATCTATTTTGAGCATTGAAAATTCTATACCAAGCATCTTTTAGATTTTCTCCCTCCCTTTGCTTAAATTTAGAACTTCATTCTCGGGAGATAGCGGAGAAGATATGATACTAGTCGTGACGACAAGCAAGCGAACTAACGCACGAGCAAAGAAAAGGCAAAGGGAAAAAGAGGAGGAGATTGGGAAAGAGAGGGCGAATAAAACGGCAAAGGTGAAGTGGGGGAGAGGAAAACGAGAGGCAAATGGCAAATAATGTAATGCGAGAGATAGGGATTGTGATGGGTACTTGGTATGTTGACTATTGCGTAAGCCTCCCCGGCAACAGCGCCAGAAATTCTTCTTGCTACGTCTCGAGCTTGCGTTGGATTTCCCCGAAGAGGAGAGGATGATGCAGCACAGTAGCGTAAGTATTTCCCTCAGTTTTTGAGAACCAAGGTATCAATCCAGTAGGAGACCACGCGCAAGTCCCTCGTACCTGCACAAAACGATAGTTACTCAAACCAACGCTTAGGGGTTGTCAATCCCTTCAGGGTCACTTACGAGGGTGAGATCTGATAGAGATAATATTTTTGGTATTTTTGGTATAAAGATGCAAAGTAAAAAGTAAAAGCAAAAGAAAGTAAATAAAGTGATGGAGATTGATATGATGAGAATAGACCCGGGGGCCATAGGTTTCACTAGTGGCTTCTCTCAAGAGCATAAGTATTCTACAGTGGGTGAACAAATTACTGTTAAGCAATTGACAGAATTGAGCATAGTTATGATGTTATCCAGGCAATGATCATGTATATAGGCATCACGTCCATGACAAGTAGACCGAAACGATTCTGCATCTACTACTGTTACTCCACTCATCGACCGCTATCCAGCATGCATCTAGAGTATTAAGTTAAAAATAGAGTAATGCCTTAAGCAAGATGACATGATGTAGAGGAATAAATTCATGCAATATGATAAATACCCCATCTTGTTATCCTCGATGGCAACAATACAATATGTGCCTTGCAACCCTTTCTGTCACTAGGTAAGGTCACCGCAAGATTGAACCCAAAGCTAAGCACTTCTCCCATTGCAAGAACTACCAATCTAGTTGGCCAGACCAAACGAATAATTCGAAGAGACTTGCAAAGATAACTCAATCATACATAAAAGAATTCAGAGAAGAATCGAATATTTTCCATAGATAAGCTGGATCATAAACCCACAATTCATCGATCTCAACAAACACACCGCAAAAAGAAGATTACATCGAATAGATCTCCACGAGAGAGGGGGAGAACATTGTATTGAGATCCAAAAAGAGAGAAGAAGCCATCTAGCTACTAACTATGGACCCGAAGGTCTAAAGCAAACTACTCACACTTCATCGGAGGGGCTATGGTGATGATGTAGAAGCCCTCCATGGTCGATGCCCCCTCCGACGGAGCTCTTGAATAGGCCCCAAGATGTGATCTCGTGGATACAAGAAGTTACGGCAGTGGAATTAGGTTTTTGGCTCTGTCCCCGATCTATTGGGGGTACGTAGGTATATATAGGAGGAAGGAGTACGTCGGTGGAGCGTCAGGGGGCCCACGAGGTAGGGGGCGCGCCCAGGGGGAGGGCACGCCCCCCACCCTCGTGACCGCCTTGGCACTTCTTGGAGTAGGGTCCAAGTATCCTGGATCACGTTTGGTGAGAAGATCATGTTTCCAAAGGTTTCATTCCGTTTGGACTCCGTTTGATATTCCGTTTCTTCGAAACACTAAAATAGGCAAAAAAAACAACAATTCTGGGTTGGGCCTCCGGTTAATAGGTTAGTCCCAAAAATAATATAAAAGTGGAAAATAAAGCCCATTATAGTCCAAAACAATAGATAAAGTAGCATGGAGAAATCAAAAATTATAGATACGTTGGAGATGTATCAACAAGCACCGTGAATACATGAGTATCCGGACAGTGGCTGTTATGTCTATGAGCTGGATAACAACTTGTTGGGGCAATCAGGATTTTTTAGTTGGAGGCGGGTAAACAGCCTTGGTTCACACTCTCTGTTTCTCGGACTCAGTTATTCGATTAACCAGGAGACTACCGTTGGCAAGGACCTTGATGGCAGAGAGGCTCTGTTTGCTATGGAAACTGTGTCTACACGGCGAGCCCTAGGAGTTCGGGAGCAAACTCCCCTGATTGTCGATGATACAGCCTGCAGCCAAAACAAGGTGAGAATGACAAAGGCATCCGGATTAACTTTGATCCTTGGATGTCTCAATTACTACAGGCAGTGATGTGGTTCAAGCCTTCAGGTTGATAGGTAATTGGGATGTTGCATCGAAAGGGTGGAGTACTGGTGTCTCCGGATCACTGGTCGCTGAAGGGGGCTGCAAATTATGATGGTGTTGGATCATCTCTTCGAATGAATTTGTTGTCTTTGCTGCTGGATCTGGATGGGTAGTTCTTTCTTTTGTTATGCACATTCCTTGTCATTTGGTCATCCTCGTCTATGTCACTCTTACTATGTAATAGTTGCTTCTATTTAGAATGTCATTCTCGTCTGGATCACGAGTGTCTGAGCGCTGCAGATGGGTGCGTTTTGGTGGTGTAGCAAGACTTCTTATGAACTATCATGTCTTGTTGTCTATGTCAGTAGTAGTCACTAGTCAGTGTTTGAATGTTGTATATATCGTTGTTTCGAACTGTTTATTGTCTCGAACTACTGGTGGGCTAAATGCATTCTCCAGTGTTTAGAGTATATCTCCTTTTTTCAAGTTATATAATTTGAGCTTAGTGTCTTTTCGATGATGTACACTTGTTTGGGCCAGTGAGGTGTCGTTGAATATGGGCCGAGTAGTAACGCAATGCCAAACAGGTCAATTATGACTCTCAGGCCGGGCTCTCAAAAGATCCTGGAAAAAAAGGCCAGGCTCTCAAAAAAAAAGAATAAGGACTCTTAGGCTGACATGTGGGCGCCACCGATGTTTTCGTGCGCTTGCGCTCCAAGAGCATATTGGCGCGTGCTCGAAATTCATACTACCTTTTCATCCCCAGTCTCCCGCCCCTCCTCCACCTCTGGAATCTCGATTCCTACTCCAGTTCCCCCAAATCCCCCTCCTGTACTCCCTGTACTCAAGCGCACTATCATGTCACCGGTCAACGCGGATCTCCGAGCCGGAGATCCTGAGCTCCATCCTGCCTTCGGTCGCTGCGTGCTGTCGCTCAACAGTGGCATGGCGGCGCTTGACGACCAGTTTGTCGGCGAAGTGCTGATGGTAACCATCAATGGCGACCGGCCTCCCGTCTCGCAGGACGACCTTGTCAAAGCTCTTGGCATTGCGCACGGCATCCAAATAAGTGACTTGCTCGTCAAAGTCTGTCCGCCACCGGCTGATTTCTTCGTCAGGTTCCGGACAACTTTCGACTACAGTCCTGTGTTCGAATCTTCCCGGCGTTTGTTCTGCGATGGCGCGCTTGTGAGCTTTGATCGGTGGCACCCATGATGGGGCTCAGTGCCCTCTGAGCTTGAGTTTTTAACAAAGCTTATCTTCCACAGCATGCCTCGACGTGCTTGGAACAGCGAGTCCATGAGCGAGCTTATCAACGACCTTGGAGGTGAGCTCGTAAGTATGTTTGTTCCTCCATACAGCTGGACATTGACGGTTATGGCATGGATGAAGAAGCCGTCCACCATACCAAAGGTGATTGGTGTTGAGATACCAGTGGAGGAACCGGGGTTGTACTATTCTTTGCCACCAAGGCCGTCGCGGACCACATTAGGAATGTACCTGTATCGAGTGTTTGTGCATGTCGAAGAAGTGGTCAATCCATCAATCGAAGTCCTGCCGCCGCCGCTGGTGCCAGGGTCCGTCGACGACGTCCATTACAGGAGTCAACGTCAGACTTTCCCCATGTTGCTCGGAACGATGGATGGCATAGGGCCTACACCATCGCGCGGCGGAGGCCACTGCTTCTTTGGGAGAAGAGGCAGTGCTGGCTGCTTGGATGTGCTCTAATTTGAGGTAACAACTGAATCTTGTTAGATACTAGTTAAATCCGAGCTATGGGTGTGAAGCACTGATATGCCAGTACATTTGATTGTGACCTGTTCTAATTTTGTACCTGAACTTTTTTTAGAAAGGGTTGTACGTCAACTTAATGTGCTAGCAGAACTTATTGTATTGTCTGTCTATTTTCTTTTGCACAACATTCAAGATATTTCCCCGTCATTGATAAAGACGATGAATCGTTATGTACGACTTCGTTGGTTTCAACATAGCCCTTCCCGTAGCGATCCACTGCTTCCATCCCGATTGTGCCACATGCATGAAATTTTTGTATGCAAGTTCAGTATGCTATGATGTTCTATATGATTGTGTTAACTATATAAGTTTTTACTGAGCATCAGCAATGCATATGGCTGAAAGATGTATTTACGAGCATCGACCGATGGGTCTCTCTCTCTCTCTCTCTCTCTCTCTCTCTCTCTCTCTCTTTCTCTCTCTCTCTCTCTCACACACACACACACACGCGCGCGCACACGCACAAGTGGGACCCGTTGAATTATTTATTTGCCCGTGACAGCTTTTAATTAGGTTCCGCTATAATCTAACTTTTTTCTTAAGTTATTAATTGAGCTCAGTGACTTCAAAAAGTTGTACAGAATCCTTGTTTGGGCCTTTGTGGCGTCGCTGAATGTGGGCTGAGTAACCATGTTAGGTTGTACTGTACTACACAGGCCTTTTTTTTCAACATCAGCAATGCAACTGGGACGATAGTTGTACACATATCCGGGTCAACTTGTTATTCTCCGCCCCGCTGGGCTGCAAACTTTCCTAGGAGGTATGCATTATGCTTAACAAGAAAATGGACTTTAAGAAATAATAAATGAGATGTAATTATAATAAATGGGCAGTAACTATGCACCAAACACGTAATTAGTTTAAAAAATATATTATTATTGGAATTTGAAAATTTTGATTTCATTACTTGTTGCGCGCGCAATATTTCATTGGATTTTAACGTAATACAACTTTATTTTGAAATTATATTTAACCTGACTAGAAATTTCGGATAAAAATATTTCGGATCCCATCAAGATGTGGGAATTTTTTTTAATTCTGTTTTGAGCGGTTGTTTGAAATTATGAATCATTGTCCTAGCTAGAAGTTGGGCTGTACTTTTAACAAACTGTAAATGGGTTGTAGTAAATTCCATTAGAATTAAAAAATGGGCTGTACATTCTTACAAATCGCAAATGGGCTATATTTTCTCTGCCAAATCCGAGCTGTGGGCCTACTAAGTTGACGCGTACCAAGGGCTTTGTCTTTGCTAAAAAAAACAAGGGCTTTGTCAACTTAGTCAATATAAACGATTCTGTGATCGTACGATGTCCATCCAACGGCCGTAGTGCCTCTTCAACCTTTGGTCTTCTTGCTCCAGCCGCCAAAAGCAGTGCCGGTTGTGCCGCATGCTCCTGCCTCCCATGGACGGTTGCGCTGCCGCGGAGGCCTCACCGCCCCCTACTATTCCCACCGCTGGCCAGGCCCTGCGACGATGACAGCCTCACACCGCAGCCGAACCAGTGAACCCTCGTACTCCTCTCCGCGCGGGCTTCCACTGCCGCGTCTTCCCCGGCTCCCCGTCGTCCCCTTCCTAGGCCTCGCCGTCGTCCACCGTCGTGGTGCCCTCGGTGCGGCATGGTCAACATGGTCAAGGAACGACTTCCATCGGACGTGGACAGTACGTGGAGAGGCTGACAGCTGGGTCCACGGCCGCAGCAAGGAAGTGCCTCCTTATTACGCGGAAAATAATGATTCCTCCACCTGACAGCTGGGACCCACCAGACGGGCCACTGTATTTCGCGGCAAAAACATTTCCCCCTGACTGCTGGGACCCACCAACTTCATCTTCGCACGCAAGGAAGTGTGTCGGGGCAAAAAAATGATTCGCCCCCCTGACTGCTGGGACCCACCAACTACATCTTCGCACACAAGGAAGTGCGTCCTAAAAAAACGATTCGCCCCCTGACTGTTGGGACCCACCAGCCACACCTTCGCACATAAGAAAGTGCGTCCGGGCAAAAAAATGATTCCCCCTGACTGCTGGGACCCACTAGCAACATCTTCGCACGCAAGGAAGTGCCTGACAGTCGGGACCCACCTGGTCGAAGCGTACGTAGCGTTGTCGTGTTCATCGGGAGGGCTTGGACGGAACATGTGATGGAAACGAGGCCTGGCGTACCGCAGAACGGGT
>NC_041389.1:454096393-454110092 GCF_002162155.2 Triticum dicoccoides
AACACTCACTATTCATCCAATCGATCGGCTTCAGTTAGTAGTAGTAGCGAAGGAATCGCTCGATCGGGTTCAGTTAACAGCCATTGATCGATCGCTCGGGTTCAGTAACGCGTAGCCTGCAGTGCAATCGCTTGGGTTCAGTTAGAGCCCAACGCCTCGCTCGGGTTCAGTTAGAGACAACACCTTGCACACACGCGCGTACATGTACGAGAGAAACGTGCATCACTCAGCCCCCGACCTCCCACCATAACCGGGAATTCCCCGAAATTTTCCTCGCCCTCGCTTCTACCACGGTTTTTTCTGTCATGGACGGCCCAAAGAATGTCATGCAGCTGCATCTCCGGCCCGCCCAGGACGAAAAGCCCATTTTCTGTCATGTTTTTTTGTCATAGAAGTAGGAGCCCACCACATCTATGATGATACCGGGTTTTGTCACAATTATCGTCATAGAAGTGTCATATGTATGACAGAAAAAAAAATTGTTCGGCCCAAAATGTCACGGATGTGTCTTTTTTTGTAGTGATACATAGCATACTTGGGATAGAAAGTTGCTACATTTTGCATCTTACAGGTTGTGCACAAGTGTCGTATCCGCCTTTCGAGCAATCGTGCTAGTGTCTCTCTTGAGTTGTGCAACACGAGCGTTTTCTGTGGATTCCACATTTTGTGCTCATACCTTGGTTGCACGACCTCATTTATCTATCCGTGTGTGTGTTTCCGTGTGCCACATTTTTCTATTGGTCTACTTGTTTCACTTGCGAATTTGTGAATCTCTTTCAACATAATTCACTCTTGCTAACATTTTGCATCAAATTTTTGTGCCACTATCCTCACCGAGCTCCACCATAAGCCTTACTTGTGTACGTGTGAGAACCGACAAGAATTGGTACCAATTGTGATATTTCCTTGTTACACATTTGAGTGATCATTGATCCATCTTCAACATCGGTCAAGGTACATTTGGTCTAGTTCTTCTCTTTCTCCCACTCATATTTGCTCGAGTCTTGTGATGGATAGGCAAGGCATTTCCTCTCCGGTCTTCGACAACCACGATGGCGTGAACAACTACATCATCAAAGCGTCCATCTTCGATCTACAACGACAAATGCAAGGCGCACAATCAAGATTGCGAGAGCGCATCGATAACATCTCCATCGACATTCGTCACTCTAAAGCAAGGAAAAGGGACTGCGTCGACAAGAAGCTTTCCGCACAAAAAGAGGAGCAAGATGCAAGGATGGAGGAGATTAGAGCCTTGATCAAGTCTTCTTCCCCTTCGTCATCTTCAAGGCGGCGACATTCAAGCCACAAGTCTTCGGAGCGCGAAACAATGCAAGTGCAATTTGTCCATGTCCACATCTCCATGGCAGCCACCATCACGTTCGTGATCAACATCGTCATCAAGGGTAAGTCACCTCCAAGCAACATGTGCACGACGACGACGAACGACATCTACTACGAGCTCAAGCACGACAACGACATCATCATCATGTAGATGCTCCACAAGCACAAATGCACAAGTGCCAACAAGCCCTACTTCACGCCAAGTCGAAACTGCATGAGCAAAAGAGAAGACCACGAGACGATGATACGTCTCCAACCTATCTATAATTTTTGATTGTTCCATGCTATTATATTACCTGTTTTGGATGTTTATGGGCTTTATTTTATACATTATTATCATTTTTGGGACTAACCTACTAACCGGAGGCCTAGCCCGTATTGCTGTTTTTTTGCCTATTTCAGTATTTCGAAGAAAAGGAATATCAAACGGAGTCCAAACAGAATGAAACCTTCGGGAGCGTGATTTTTGGAACGAACGTGATCCAGAGGACTTGGAGTGCAAGTCAAGAAACAGCCGGAGCCTCCACGAGATAGGAGAGCACCCCCCCTATAGGGCGTGCCCCTTGTCTCGTGGGCCCCTCAGGCGTCCACCGACGTACTTCTTCCTCCCATCTAAGCCTACGTACCCCGAAAACATCCAGGGAGCAACCACAATACGATTTCCACCACCGTAACCTTCTGTATCCGCGAGATTGCATCTTGGAGCCATCGTCGATGTTCTGCCGGATGGGGAATCCACCACAGAGGGCTTCTACATCAACAGCATAGCCCTTCTGATGAGTTGTGAGTAGTTTACCACAGACCTTCGGGTCCATAGTTATTATCTAGATGGCTTCTTCTCTCTTTTTGGATCTCAATACAATGTTCTTCCCCTCTCTTGTGGAGAACTATTCGATGTAATCTCTTTTTGCGGTGTGTTTGTCAACATCCGATGAATTGTGGGTTTATGATCAGATTTATCTATGGATAGTAATTGAATATTTTCTAAATTCTTTTACATGATTGAGTTATCTTTGCAAGTCTCTTCGAATTATCAGTTTGGTTTGGCCTACTAGATTGATCTTTCTTGCCATGGGAGAAGTGCTTAGCTTTGGGTTCAATCTTGCGGCGTTCTTACCCAGTGACAGAAAGGGTTGCAAGACACATATTGTATTGTTTCCATCGAGGATAAAAAGATGGGGTTTATATCATATTGCTTGAGTTTATCCCTCTACATCATGTCATATTGCTTAATGCGTTACTCTGTTCTTATGAACTTAATACTCTAGATGCATGCTGGATAGCGGTCGATGTGTGGAGTAATAGTAGTAGATGCAGGCAGGAGTCGGTCTACTTGTTGCGGACGTGATGCCTATATACATGATCATGCCTAGATAACATCATAATTATTCACTTTTCTATCAATTGCTTGACAGTAATTTGTTCACCCACTGCAATACTTATGCTCTTGAAAGAAGCCTCTAGTGAAACCTATGGCCCCCGGGTCTATCTCTTATCATATTTGCTTCCAATCTACTTTTATTTGCATCTTTATTTTTTGCATCTATATTATAAAATACCAAAAATATATTTATCTTATCATATTATCTCTATCAGATCTCACTTTCGCAAGTGGCCATGAAGGGATTGACAACCCCTTTGTCGCGTTGGTTGCGAGTTCTTTGTTTGTTTGTGTAGGTTCGTGGGACTTGTTGAGAAGCCTCCTACTGGATTGATACCTTGGTTCTCAAAAACTGAGGGAAATACTTACGCTACTATGCTACATCACCCTTTCCTCTTCAAGGAAAACCAACGCAAGCTCAAGACGTAGCAAGAAGGATTTCTGGCGTCGTTGCCAGGGAGGTCTTCGCTCAAGTCAAGACTTACCAAGTACCCATCACAAACTCATCTCACTCGCATTTACATTATTTGCCATTTGCCTCTCGTTTTCCTTTCCCCCACTTCACCCTTGCCGTTTTATTCGTCCTCTCTTTCCCAATATCCTCTCTCTTTCGCTTGCCTTTTTGTTTGCTTGTGTCTCCATGTGCCTTCTATGTGCTTGCATCTTTGCTTGCTAAAAATCTATTGTTATGCATCCACTTAAAGTGTTCCACTTGGATCATCTTCGATCCTTATGCGCTCGTGCTGAAACCCCAACTAGCCTAGTTGATGGGAAATCTTTAGATGAGCATGCTCATTTTGTGCGTCACTGTTTTTCTGAAAAAGGGAGACTCTTCAAGGATCAAATAAACAGACTGATGTGTTAGCCTTGGAATCTTTGTGGAATTTGTGAGTTTACTTGTTGCTCTAAGAACCCTAAAAAACACCTTCCCTACCTATGTGAGTTTAATGAAAATGAAATCATATCCTCTTATGCAAAGGGTGTTTATAGTTACTATGATATCGAACAAATTGAAGAATTTGTTGCTTTTAAGGGTGCTTATGAAGTTGCTTCTTTGATTGAAAAGTATGATATTACTCTCTACGAATCTGAAAATTTTGACACACTTAAATATTGCTATGAAAACTATGCTCATAATGTCTATGTCAAAGAATTTATTGAGAGAATGAATGTTGCTTTGGAAGAAAATAATGATATGCATGAATCTATAGATAATGATGATTCTGATGATTTGATTGAAATATCCCTTGATGAACATGATGCTTGCTGTTCTTGTGGCCATGATGCCAATATTTATGAAGATGAACTTGCTATAGTTCCTTATGTTAAACATGAGATCATTGCTATTGCACCCATACTTGGTACTTCCTTCGATGAAAAGCTTGATTGCAATGATTTTACTATAAATTATCTTGATGTCAATTGTGCTAATAATATGCAAAACCCTAAGCTTGGGGATGCTAGTTTTGCTATGTTTACTACTTGTTGCAATGATCATGATTGGGGTGATTCTTCTCATGTTCTTGAAAATTTATTTAAGCCCCATGATGAATATGAGATTGATAATAGTGTTTGCAATATTGAAAATGGGTTTGGAAGAGTGTCAACTTTAGATCCCACATATTTGGAGAATGTTCAATCTTATGAAATTTTTGAGAAAAGTGGGTTTGGAGAGGTCATGACTTTAGTTAATGTTAATCCCACTATCTTGGAAGAGTGTCAACTTTGCATGCATGTGGATCGTGTTGAGAATATGTTATGTGATAGCTATTTTGTTGAATTTGCTTATGATCCTACATGTAATTATTATGAGAGAGGAAAATATTGTTGTAGAAATTTTCATGTTACTAAATTACCTCTCTTCATGTTGAGATTGCTATCATCTCTTTGTTCTTCCTTGCATATGCTAGTTTTTGCTTGCCTTGATAATTTGTTTGCTTATAATATGCCTATGCATAGGAAGTATGTTAGACTTAGATGTGTTTGTCACATGTTTTATGATGCTCTCTTTACGCTTCAATTCTTGTCTTTTATGTGAGCATCATTGAAATCTCAATGCCTAGCTAAAAAGGCTTTAAACAATAGCGCTAGTTGGAGGCAACCCAATTTTATTTATGTTCTTTGTTTTTGTTCCTTTTCATGTTTTATTTAGTGTTTGTGCCAAGTAGAACCTATAGGATAACCTATGATATGAGTTGATTTGATTCTGCTGAAAAACAGAAACTTTACGCTCACGAGAAACAATTAAATAAATCACAGGAACGAGATTTTGCATTGATTCTTTTTGCTTCTGTTCAATAAACAAATTGTTTAGGACGTCCTATTTTGGTAGGATTTCTGAGGTTCCAGAAGTTTGTGCTAGCTACAGATTGCTACAGACTGTTCTGTTTTTGACAGATTCTGTTTTTCGTGTGTTGTTTACTTATTTTGATGCATCTATGGCTAGTATGTAAGGGTATGAACCATAGAGGACTTGGAATACAGTAGGTTTAACACCAATTTAAATAAAGAATGAGTTCATTACAGTACCTTATGTGGTGGTTTTGTTTTCTTTCACTAATGGAGCTTATAAGATTTCCTGTTGAGTTTTGTGTTGTGAAGTTTTCAAGTTTTGGGTAAAGATTTGATGGACTATGGAATAAAGGGTGGCAAAATCCTAAGCTTGGGGATGCCCAAGGCACCCCAAGATATTCAAGAATAGCCAAAAGCCTAAGCTTGGGGATGCCCCGAAGGCGTCCCCTCTTTCGTCTTCGTTCATTGGTAACTTTACTTGGAGCTATATTTTTATTTACCACATGATATGTGTTTTGCTTGGAGCGTCGTGTATTATATTGATCTTTGCTTTTTAGTTTACTACAATCATACTTGCTGTAACACACCTTTTGGGAGAAGCCTATTTGCTTGGGATTTGATAGAACTCTCTATGTGCTTCACTTATATCTTTTGAGCTTGATAGTTTTTGCTCTAGTGCTTCACTTATATCTTTTAGAGCATGCGGTGGATTAATTTTGAAGAAATTGCTAGTCTCTCATGCTTCACTTATATTATTTTGAGAGTCTCTTATAACAGCATGGTATTTGCTTTAGTTATGAATTTGGTCCTAGAATGATAAGCATCCAAGTTGGGTATAATAAAAACTATCATAGGAAGTGAATTGGATGCTATGATCAACTTGATACTTGATGATTGTTTTGATATAGGGAGGTAGTGATATTAAAGTCATGCTAGTTGGGTGATTATGAATTTAAAGAATGCATGTGTTGAAGTTAGCAAGTCCCGTAGAATGCACGTATGGTTAAAGTTGTGTAACAAATTTGAAACATGAAGTGTACCTGGCTTGTGCATCCTTATGAGTGGCGGTCGGGGACGAGCGATGGTCTTTTCCTACCAATCTATCCCCCTAGGAGCATGCGCGTAGTGCTTGGTTTTTGATGACTTCTAAATTTTTGCAATAAGTATATGAGTTCTTTTGACTATTGTTGAGTCCATGGATTATACGCACTTTCACCTTTCCATCATTGCTAGCCTCTTCGGTACCGTGCATTGCACTTTATCACCTTGAGAGTTGGTGCAAACTTCGCCGGTGCATCCAAACCCCATGATACGATACGCTCTATCACACATAAACCTCCTTATATCTTCCTCAAAACAGCCACCATACCTACCTATTTATGGCATTTCCATAGCCATTTCGAGATATATTGTCATCCAACTTTCCACCATTCTGTTCATCATCATCATGACATACGTTACTTTTGTCATATTGCCATTGCATGATCATGTAGTTGACATCGTATTTGTGGCAAAGCCACCATGCATTATTTTTCATACATGTCACTCTTGATTCATTTCACCATCCTGGTACACCGCCGGAGGCATTCATATAGAGTTATATCTTGTTCTAGTTTCGAGTTGTAATTCATATGTTGTAATCAATATAAGTGTGATGATCATCATTTTTAGAGCATTGCCCAAAGAAAAAAAAGAAAAAAAGGAAAGGCCAAAAAGAAAAAAAATAAAGGCCCAAAAAAGAAAAAGAAAAAAAAGAAGAAAAAGAAGAAAATAAATAAAAAGGGCAATGTTACTATCTCTTTTGCCACACTTGTGCTTCAAAGTAGCACCTTGTTCTTTATTCAGTCTCATATATTGTGCTTCAAAGTAGCACCATGTTCTTCATGTAGAGAGTCTCATAAGTTGTCTTTTTCATACTAGTGGGAATTTTTCATTATAGAACTTGGCTTGTATATTCCTACGATGGGCTTCCTCAAATGCCCTAGGTCTTCGTGAGCAAGCAAGTTGGATGCACACCCACTAGTTTTCTTTTGTTGAGCTTTCATTCATTTATAGCTCTAGTGCATCCGTTGCATGGCAATCCCTACTCCTCATGTTGACATCAATTGATGGGCATTCCCATAGCCCGTTGATTATCCTCGTCAATGTGAGACTTTCTCCTTTTTTGTCTTCTCCACACAATCCCCATCATCATATTCTATTCCACCCATAGTGTTATATCCATGGCTCACGCTCATGTATTGCGTGAAGGTTGAAAAAGTTTGAGATTATTTATGTACGAAACAATTGCTTGGCTTGTCATCGGGGGTATAGAAGTTGGGAACATCTTTGTGTGACGAAAATGAAGCATAGCCTAACTATATGATTTTGTAGGGATGAATTTTCTTTAGCCATGTTATTTTGAGAAGACATGATTGCTTTTATTAGTATGCTTGAAAGTATTGCTATTTCTTTTGTCAATATGAACTTTTATCTTGAATCATTTGGATCTGAACATTCATGACACAATAAAGAAAATTATATTGAGAATTATGCTAGGTAGCATTCCACATCAAAAATTCTGTTTTTATCATTTACCTACTCGAGGACGAGCAGGAAATAAGCTTGGGGATGCTTGATACGTCTCCAATGTATCTATAATTTTTTATTGTTCCATGCTATTATATTACCGGTTTTGGATGTTTATGGGCTTTATTTTATACATTATTATCATTTTTGGGACTAACCTACTAACCGGAGGCCCAGCCCGTATTGCTATTTTTTTGCCTATTTCAGTATTTCGAAGAAAAGGAATATCAAACGGAGTCCAAACAGAATGAAACCTTCGGGAGCGTGATTTTTGGAACGAACGTGATCCAGAGGACTTGGAGTGCAAGTCAAGAAACAGCCGGAGCCTCCACGAGATAGGAGGGCGCCCCCCCCCCCTATAGGGCGTGCCCCCTTGTCTCATGGGCCCCTCGGGCGTCCACCGACGTACTTCTTCCTCCCATATAAGCCTACGTACCCCGAAAACATCCAGGGAGCAACCACAATACAATTTCCACCACCGTAACCTTCTGTATCCGTGAGATCCCATCTTGGAGCCGTCACCAGCGTTTTGCCGGAGGGGGAATCCACCACAGAGGGCTTCTACATCAACACCATAGCCCTTTCGATGAGTTGTGAGTAGTTTACCATAGACCTTCAGGTCCATAGTTATTATCTAGATGGCTTCTTCTCTCTTTTTGGATCTCAATACAATGTTCTTCCCCTCTCTTGTGGAGAACTATTCGCTGTAATCTCTTTTTGCGGTGTGTTTGTCAACATCCAATGAATTGTGGGTTTATGATCAGATTTATCTATGGATAATAATTGAATCTTCTCTGAATTCTTTTACATGATTGAGTTATCTTTGCAAGTCTCTTCGAATTATCGGTTTGGTTTGGCCTACTAGATTGATCTTTCTTTCCATGGGAGAAGTGCTTAGCTTTGGGTTCAATCTTGCGGTGTTCTTACCCAGTGACAGAAAGGGTTGCAAGATACGCACTACTAGGGAAAAGGCTAGCAGCAGCACGGGTTTTAGATGTATCAGTAGCGCGGGGACAGGCGCTACTAATAAGGCGCTACAGCTAACATATAGCAGTAGCGCGTGCTCACCGGCGCTACTGCTACACAAGTGTAGCAGCTGCGCTATTTGCAGAAGCTCGCTACTGCTAGTAGCTCTAGCGCTTTTTACCTTGACGCGCTACTGCTACCGCGGCGCTGCTGCTAACTTTTGTACACTCGCTACTGCTAATTTAAGTAGGTTTTTTTGTTATTTTTTTGGCATATTTGTTTTGTATTTGAACAGGCTTTATAGAAGAATCTTTAGCACATAGAAATGTCATCATGATACACATACAAATGTCTGTGAGACCACAAATGTAATCATATCATGTACATACAAATAGTCTCATCATAATCATCATCCAACACAAAGTGATATCTTTTCATCATCTCGAAAATAGCGATACATGCAAGTCTCGAATACTTGCAACTACAACAACGGCATCCATCTAAACAAAGGTATACGCAAGAAGTGCTATCACTATGAGTGAGAGCGGAACTATGCAGTACATGAAGTGGCGGTTACGAGTCCTCTCTCGTGCTAGCGTGAACCTCAAGTAACTAGCTTCTCCTTCTGGTCTGCTTTTGAAGCCTTTATGGTTGGCGCCCATGAACCCATTCACTTGCGCCTGACACTCATGCCACTCGTTGTACACCCCCGGAACCTTCCCTTTGTACACGACATAGCAATTCCATCTCGCCATCAAGAAACTAGGTACCTGTTAGAGATGCATGTTCATGAAGAGGATGTACAATAATATATATGCAACAAAATATACTAGAGCAACACCGAAAAAGAAAGGATTAGCAACTAGATGCAACATACATTACGCAAATTAATTAACTAGAGGTACGCAGGTCATCGTACGCATGGACCGTGGACATCACAAAGTTTCATCGCTACAAGAAGTATACAAGTTCAACCGACACATATCATCATCATCGGCATCATAAATCACTAGAAGTTCCATCCTTCCATATCATCGAGGACGAACCCTAGCTTCTTGAACGGCGTGAGGTCTAGACGTTGCATGCCTATGCGAGTTCGGACGTCAGCTCGCGATATAGGGCCGTGGTGGAACATCCCCTTCTCATCGACGACTTCTTTCATGATGATCGTCGCAATGTCGCTTTGGATGCGAAAGAAGTCATCTCTAAGTTTATAATCCACTTCTCCATGAGATTCTAGCCACTTGTGGATACGATCATCATTTCTGCTGTTAATGTGAAGCTTTTGGTGATCCGTGTTGAACTGAATCATGAGATGGACGATGTAGAATCCATCCTTCTTGCTTGGTTTTGGGACATGGATGCAAGAGAAGTTAGTTTTATGCGCGAAACCCATCTTCTTGTTCCTTTGTTTCTTGATCTGCACGTGGCCACCTCTAAAGCTAAAGCCTTGGAGAGCATCATCTAGAATATTCATTATGTGGGTGTAGTCTTTTTTCTCGTAGTCTCTGGAAGGATCAAAATACACGGCGTGGGAGACTTGCGGGTAAAGAACGATAAGGATAGCGCGCCCGTTGCTGCAGGGAAAAGACACCTCAAATTATTCCCCATATGAGAGAGAAGGAATGATTGAAATGTACGAAAGGGTTGTCCGGAACTGACTTACTTTGGATGATAAGGCACGAGGACAATTTCCCGGTCCTTATTCTGTACCATGAAGTTTTGGAGGTACTCCCTAGCAGTTTCACGCTCAAAGTCGCCGAGACTCAAGAAAGACTCGTGCATGTAGTACAGATCCGCCACACAGATTTGCGAGACTTCTTCACTCTTCATGACGGAGCTCATATGTAGCGCAAAAAGGCGGACGATAGTAAAATCAAGCCGCCTTGTTAGAAACATCTCAAAGATATGGTCAAATCGCAGAAAGAACACCTCCGCGGGCCGTGTGTCGATGTAGCACTTCCCCTCAGGCACACGAGCTGCGTATGTCGGATATCCTGGATCCTTTGAGGCTAGTAGGCTTTTCTCAGTCGACAGCACATGGTCGTGCAGTCTCCTGAGATCCCCTGATAGTGCCTCCAGCGGTTTTGGCGGTAGCATCGGCTCGCCCGTGAGATGGAACATGACCGCACTTTTCATAGGTACACGCTCTTCAGAATGCATCGTCTGGCTGCTATGTGCTTTGGCTTGTTTGAAGACAGTTACCTTCCCCGATCTCTTCCCCTCCTTTTTCTTGGGCACACCTTCCAGACCCTTCCTTAACCCCTGCCCCAGTGTTCCCGGGCTAAGTACTGTACGACCCTCGCGCCCGGCTAGTTGAGCCTGTGTTGAGGCGGCATCTTCAGGCGTGTCCTGTGAGGATTTCATGAAGAGAGACTTTTTTGCAATCCACGGTACGACCCTGCCCGGGCATATCATCCATATCCTCATTAGCAAGCTGATAGCCCGATTCGTCATATGGTTGACTCATCATATCTATGTCACAGACATACGCGTTTGTATTGAGGTAATCCATAGGGTCGACCTCCGTCCTCATCATCCATTCTCTGTTCTATAGGAGAAATTACATCAGCTAGTACTATTGCACCCCCTTCATCATGTCGTCCGCCACTCTCACCCGGCACTACAGGTGCTGGTAATTGCGTAGGCGGGGTGGTGGTCTTCGCACATGCTTGTTGATGTGTGGTAGTTATTGGTGTGCTCTCGGCCGGCTCCAGACGAATAAGATTCTTCGGCCATAGCAGCACCCAATTCTTGCAGCTTCCAATCCGCGGCGGGGTCTCGTCGTCCGCTCCCACATGCTGTACTGGAGGAGGCAAATCCTCGTGCCCCAATTTCACACTGGTCAAGCTAACCCTGAAGTGCCCAGCGGGGATTGGCTGGTTGTGGAACGTGCATTGAGAGGGGTCCATTATCATCCCCTGTCCCACGTCCACCTTCTGGCCTTTGATTAAGTAGAGTATGGTGCACGGGGTTTCTTTCACCTGCAAACACATATGTCTATGGCGTAAAACAACCGAAAGGCAACAAAAATGGAATATTATATATATCTATATATATATATATATGTTGGTGCGACATGTAATTACCGTGACGGCGTCGAGCTCAGCCAAAGACGAAGGCCCACCTAGCGTGCCTGAGACTGAGGACGGGCTGCTATGAGTGGGAGCGGCTGCGAGAGGAGGCCCGGTTGCGTGAGCAAGTGATGGTGCGATGGTGTTGTTGTTCATGGAGTTGCTCCCGATGAAACTGGGCATCGGGAAATCATGTACCGTCTTGTCTGGATTTTCCTTCGCCCAGTTGATGATAACTGGAACCAAGTTAGTAGCAAAATCATTTCTGCAGGCAGTTACAGCTGCATTGACTGCCTGCTGTAGCAACTCATATTTGTCCTCGGCTGCTTTTTTCGCGTCCTCAGCTGCTTTTTTCTCGACCGCAAGCTTCACCTTCGCGTCGATGTCCGCCTGACTAAACTTCGTTTTCAGCTTCTTGGCCTCCGGGCCCTCATTGTAAAACACCTTCCACGTGGCGCCGTCTCCAGCACCGTGCACACGACCATATTGCGGCCGCTGATCCAAAGGGAGTCCCTTAAGTTCGTTCAAGGCCCGGTTGAGAGGGGTGTCCCACTTGGGCCTCATCGGAGAAGTAGGGCTTTCGGCTGCAAGCTGGTGTTGCTTCTCCAGTAGTCTAATCAATTTCCTCGTGATCTTGTCTATGTAAAAAACCTTTTTCTCCTTGTCCCACTTGTAGCGGGCCCTGATGAAGTCATGCTCCAAGGGGTTGGTGAACTTCGCGAAGGGGTCTGGGAGACCCACGGCTTCACGTTCCACGTCCTCCTTATCCCATATGGGCCTTTTACCGAGGTAGCCACGGCTTCCGAGGCGATGCTTCCCTGTGTTCCTTTGCTGAAGGCTCTCGAATTTCGCAGCCTTAGCCTTGGCTGCCTCGCTAGCGCAAGTGTCCTTGAACTTTTCGAACTCCTCTTCCGTAAGTGTCGGATTTTCCTCCAGAATCTTGGACAGGGGTTCATCAGCCTCAATAGCTCGTTTCACCCTCATTTTCCAGGAGGCCAAATCATTGTTGAACATGCCCATGGCGTGATTGTTAATATTTTTCATCTTCGGATCATCCCACGGTTGTTCTATGTTATCATCCCGGTCGGGGAACTTGAATCTCTTGTGCAACTTTGTTAGGAGCAACTGCGTCAAATGTTCTTTACTCCTTAAGTCATCGTCGTTGATGCTCGCGCATTCCCGTAGGATGCATCCTACTTGGTTCCCATAGCACTTGCGAGGTTCTTCCGGCTCTAACGGCTCAAACTTACCAAGTGCCATCTTTGTGATCACAAGTCATCCAATCCCTAGTTTGTTAGGTTTTCGTATCCTCTGCTTCTTATGCTTCCTCTTTTCGGTAGCGGCATCGGGGCCGGTACCTTCCCCGCCGGTACCTTCCCCGCCGGTACCTTCCCCACCGGTCTCGGTGCCGCCATCAGTGCGGCGCTGTTGGTGTCGATGTCGGCGTCAGTACCATCATCGAGGCCGACCTGCAAACCTTGCTTAGCAGTCAAATAGTCGAGGTACTCTTGTTCACCCTCATAATCCATCTCGTCTGCATCTTGGTCAGAAGGCCCAGTTTCTTTGTTGTTCGACATGTTTCCTATGATTAAGTGTCCTCATTTATTTCTAAAAGTATGAATAAATGAGAAATGACATAAAAAGAAATCTATGTGCCAGCACTCGATATGCCAACTATGTAGCACAAAATCATGCCTTTATTCACGGGAAATTTTGGCATGACCTTTGCTAAAAAATGGACATATCGAGCGCCTGAAATTCACCGGAACGGAAATGAATCAACATTCCGGCGTAACATAGGCCACTCGGATCATTTTCCAAACATGACATGTCCAAAACATGACATATGCACATATCACATGTCCAGTTCAAATTTTGAAACCTAGCTAAATTCATAACTAAATAGATAACCTAATTAACATACTGCCCTAACTAAAACCTAATTAAATTAACCGAAGAACCCTAGCAGAGAGAGAGGGGGGTTTACAGAGGGTGCAGCGGCGAGGAGGCAGGCCCGACGACGACCGGGAGGGGAGAGGAGGGAGGCGAGGACCGACGGGTTGGGGGCGAGCGC
>NC_041389.1:454110526-454115044 GCF_002162155.2 Triticum dicoccoides
GGGGTCGGGGGCTAGCGCCGGCGCCGGAGTCGGGGGCGAGCGTCGGGGCCGGGTCGGGCGCGGCGGTGCGATGGGGGAGAGTGGGGATTTTGGGGGGGGAGGCGGGATGAAGCAGGGCGGGTGAAAATTTTGGGTTAAGTGGACATAGCAGTAGCGCATTTGCACGAAAAGCGCTGCTACTACCTTCAGTAGCTGTAGCGCTTTATACGAAATTCGCTTCTACTAACTTCAGTATCTGTAGCGGTTTAGGCAAAACGCGTTGCTACTACCTTCGCTACTGCCAGTTTTCCTTTTTCTTTTCATTTATTTTATCCCACTTTTATTTCCCGAGGGCAGTGAACGAAGGGAGGGCGATATATATTGCATCATTTGATGGTTAAATATGTATGCAAAATAGGAACATATATATTACACATCATTGGACCCATGCATAATAATGGCTAAGTGTGTATACAAAATAGGAACATATATATATATATATTACATCATTTGACCGATAACATAAGTTTCCTCAGTGCTGACGTTTTCGTTTTTGAGTCAGCTTCTTTCCCTTCTTGTTCGTCGAAGAATAATTGAGCCCCTCATTGTGACTTTGCCTTTTCCATGGAGTACGATTTTTCTTAGGTAATATAGTATTGATTCTTCTTTTGACGTATACTTCATCATCATCATCATCTTCCCTCATTGGGTTGCCGTACTGATCATAGTCTTCCTCGTTGGCGACTCCATCCATTCCAATGATGTTCCTTTTGCGTCTCCTCAAGACAACACGGCTGGGATTGCGCGGGTCAGTTATGAAGAAGCATTGTGTCACGTGCTTAGCGTGTACCCATGGCTCATTTTTTGCGATAGCATTCACGATAGCGCTCTTGGCGTCGGGTATAGTCATGGTAGTGAAAATCCGGCTTTCTCTTTCGACATTCTTAGCCCATCTAACATGGAACATCGTCGTGTTGTGCAGTCCAGAGTAGTCAAGCTCCCAGATCTCCTCGACCCTTCCATAAAATCGTTCAGTTGCGCCGTTGTCGCTGCCGGTCATGCATTCCATCGTCACCCCTGAGTTCTGATCATCACTGTCCATATCTTTGGCCTCCGTGTAGAACGTGTATCCATTGATATCATATGCCTGATAGGTTACGAGGTTGGGCGAGGGGCCATGTGCTAAGGCGTATATAAGCAATCCGTCCTTAGAGCCCTCCTCCGGAGGATTAGCAATAATATGCTCTTTGAACCAATGCAGGAAAGTGGAGTTGTGCTCTCTAGTAACTTCGGCGTTCGTCCTGCATACCCCCCGGTCATGATACTTCTTTGCGATAATTTCTTTGTGCAGTGCCACGAAAGGATCTACCTCGTCTAGGTGTTGTAGCACTACCAAGTTTGCTCTGTCAAAGTTGCTGCATCGATCTGAGTATGCCACGTGCAGTTCCCTGCGACCGTTGTAGTGACCATCTCCTTCGAGCCTCCCATCGTGCTTGTTAACGGGCAAACCAACACTAACACCAGGCGGCTGGTCTGCGCCATATAGAAAATTCTCACAGAAAGAGATGCACTCTTGTGCCAAATAGCCCTGGACGATGCTTCCGTCCAGACGGGACATGTTACGAACAAATCCTTTGATGATCCCATTCATCCTCTCAAATGGCATCATGTTGTGCAGGAATGACGGCCCCAGGTCTATTATGTCATCCACAATATGGACACACAGATGCACCATCACGTCAAAGAACGCGGGCGGGAAGTACATCTCAAGCTCATTCAGTATCACAACGATCTCTTCATGTAGCCTTTGGAGCTGCTTCACACTGATCAACTTTCGAGAGATGACGTCGAAAAAGTTGCAGAGACCAATAAGCGTGTCACGGACGTGCTTGTCCATTATCCCTCTAAGGGCAACTGGTAGTATCTGCGTCATCATCACATGACAATCATGAGACTTCATCCCGCTGAACCTTTTCTTGTTCGTGTCTAGATATCTGTTTATCTTGCCGCAGTAACCGGAACTAACTTTGACTCCGGTAAGGCACTTAAAGAAGGCATTGATCTCAGCCTGACTTAAGGTGAAGCAAGAAGGGGGCAATAATCCTCTTTCTTTATTTTCTTGCCCTTCTTCTCCCGTGCCTCCGTCTCCGTCTCTGTCTCGTCTGACATTTTACAGGGCGGCATGTGCAGATCTTCCCTAATTTTCAAATCTTGCAAGTCTTTTCTTGCCTTCGGCCCATCCTTGGTCTTATCCGGCATGTTCATCAGTGTTGCGAGCAAGCTCTCAAGGACATTCTTACAGATATGCATTTGATCAAGGCAATGAGGTGTATCGAGTTTGTGCCAGTACTCCAAGTCCTAGAACACAGACCTCGTCTTCCATACCTTCAGCAGCGGCTCCGACGCCTTTCTCATCGTCTTTCCCGGCGCGGGGCACTCCTTCCAGTTTTTCAATAGCTCATCGATTTCGGCACCGCTCCGCTTACGTGGAGGTCCTCGATGCTCAGCGTGACCATTGAATAGATCTCCACGGTTTCTCCACGGGTCGTCCTGTTCAAGCCATCTTCAATGCCCCATGTACACGATTTTCCTAGACCCGCCATCTTTCCTTGACGTTAGCTGCTGAGACGTTGTATCATCCATGCACCGTGTGCATCCGCAATATCCATGGCACACCTGGCCTGCCACATATCCGTAACCAATATAGTCCTGCACTATCGTGATCAGCGCGGCTCTCATGTTGAAATACTCACCTTTGCTGGCGTCCCATGTCTTGGCCGGTGTTTTCCATAATGTGTCTAACTCCTCTTGAAGTAGTCCCAGATACAAATTAATATTATTTCCTGGTTGATTCGGCCCTTGAATAAGCATGCTCATGTGAATGTACTTCGATTTCATGCACAACCAGGGGGGAGGTTGTACATCCATACAAACACGGGCCATGTGCTATGGTTGGTGTTCTGGTTGCCAAACGGATTCATGCCATCAGTACACGCGCCGAGCACGATGTTCCTTGCATCACATTCAAAATACCGATAGAAGTTGTTCAACGCTCTCCATTGGCTTCCATCCTTCACGTGTCTCAGCTTCGGATCATCTCCATCGTCGGGCTTCTTCCTCTCCGCGTGCCAGCGCATTAGCTTTGCTTCCTTGGGATCTACAAAATACCTCTGGAGATGGGGAGTGATCGGTAGGTACCATACAACTTTCTAGGGACATTTCTTCCCGGCCTTCTTGTATCGAGAAGCATTGCACACCGGACAGCTTGTTTTTTCCGCGTGCTCCTTCCGATAAATTATGCAATCGTTGATGCATGCATGGTATCTAACGTGTGGCAGATCAAGAGGGCACACGATCTTCTTGGCCTCATCAACACTAGTAGGACATAGATTACCCGCGGGAAGAACATCCTTTAGGTACTTGAGATGCTCATCGAGGCTAGTGCCGGTCCATTTGTTTTTAGCCTTCGTCTTCAGGAGTTGGAGCGTGAAACTCAAGCGGGTCACCTCAGGATTGCAACCATCATACAATGGAGTGTTCAAGTCTACCACCAGTTGCTCCAGCTTAGCCTCCTCTCTAGAAGCAGCTCTCTTAGTACTCGTCTCCTTGCGAAGCAATGCTTGAACATGAGGGTCCCGCACGATTGAACTTAGTACCGACGAACTCTGCTGCGTGGAATCCATGTCATTCTCTCCGCCGCCATGTCCGGCCCCTTCTCCTCCGCCATGTCCGGCCCCTTCTCCGCCGCCATGTCTGGCCTCTTCCCCGCCACCATTATCGATCATCTCTTCGTCTTGCCCCGTGTCATCAGTGCCTGCCCCGTCGGCATCCTCAACATCGTCATCCTCATCTTCAATTATTCACCGCGTATAGCCATCCATGAAACCAGTCATGAGCAGGTGCGCTTCGACACGACCATCATCATGGGGGTCGAGCCAAACTATTCCTTTGCATTTTCGACACGGACATAAAACCTCTGTCCGGTTATTTTCTTTCATGTCCTGCACCGCCGACCGCAACCACCTGTCCACCATCGTTCCACTGACCATCATCAACTCTGCACGGTAATAATAAACAAATTTATTATAAAAATGCATGCATGCATCAAAGTCATACAAAAATTTGGCATGACCTTCCCTAAAAATAGGACATATATGGATCTAGAGTTTGCCCGGAATTCACCGAAACGGAAATAAATCGACATTTCGGCAAAACATAGGCAACTCAAAAGCACAATTTGGCGTGCCACACACACAATTTCCTCAAACATATCACACACACATTAACATATTTTCATTTTGCAAAAGCATGAAATTTTCATCACCTCTATCTCGATCGAGATCGAGCACACGGTGGAGATGATGTTGTAGGGAGATCAAAAGTGCACAAAGCTCTTCTTGACAAAGATAGATCTAGTTAGGGGGCAAATAGGTCACTTAACTAAATGCTACATCTACCTAGCTAGCTAATTTGGGAGGAGACAACTTCAACTAGTGGAGGGGAAAGGAAAAAGAGAAAGGAGATGCATTAATGGAGGTG
>NC_041389.1:454115332-454129975 GCF_002162155.2 Triticum dicoccoides
ATAGATCTAGTTAGGGGGCAAATAGGTCACTTAACTAAATGCTACATCTACCTAGCTAGCTAATTTGGGAGGAGACAACTTCAACTAGTGGAGGGGAAAGGAAAAAGAGAAAGGAGATGCATTAATGGAGGAGTAATGAAGAGAGAGAAAGGTGGATAGAAGAGAAAGAGTAATGGGGGAGAAGTATTGAGGAAGAAGAAGAGTGAGAGTGGGAGCATGTGGTGGAGGTAGGGGGAAGGGAAGAGAGGAGGGGGAGGAGAGGCACGGGTGGGGAAAGGTGGTGGGTTGTTGCGGGTTAGCAGTAGCGCGGGCGAAGAAACGCGATGCTGCTAAATAATTAGCAGCAGCGCGCTTTGGGCAACGGCGCTACTGCTAACAATGACAAAAAAAATTGCCAATTTGAAATGTAGCAGCAGCGATCCCAGTAAAAGCGCGCTACTACTACATCCGTAGCAGTAGCGCGGTTCGGGCAACGGCGCTACTGCTAAATGGAGCTCGCTAAACACCGCCGGTGGATATTTGTAGCAGCGCAGTTTACACAGAGCGCGCTACTGCTAAAAATGTATCAGCAGCGAGTTTCCCGCACACTCGCTACTACTAATTAGCAGCAGCGCTCCTTTTTGAGTCGCGCTGCGGCTAAGATTCTGTGTATAGGCTTTTCCCTAGTAGTGACGTATTGTATTGTTGCCATCGAGGATAAAAAGATGGGGTTTATATAATATTGCTTGAGTTTATCCCTCTACATCATGTCATCTTGCTTAATGCGTTACTCTGTTCTTATGAACTTAATACTCTAGATGCATGCTCGATAGCGGTCGATGTGTGGAGTACTAGTAGTAGATGCAGGCAGGAGTCGGTCTACTTGTTGCGGACGTGATGCCTATATACATGATCATGCCAAGATAACGTCATAATTATTCGCTTTTTTATCAATTGCTTGACAGTAATTTGTTCACCCACCATAATACTTATGCTCTTTGCCGCGTTGTGGCTGTGAAGGGATTGACAACCCCTTTGTCGTGTTGGTTGCGAGTTCTTTGTTTGTTTGTGTAGGTTCGTGGGACTTGTTGAGAAGCCTCCTACTGGATTGATACCTTGGTTCTCAAAAACTGAGGGAAATACTTACGCTACTGTGCTGCATCACCCTTTCCTCTTCAAGGAAAACCAACGCAAGCTCAAGACGTAGCAGACGACCACCACCAAGACGGCGCTATGGCTACAACAACCACTTTGGCATCTTTGCCAAGTGCTATCAAGGCATCTTCGCCTTTGGATGTACGACATCTTCACCTACTTCCCACGTGTACGCCTACATTGACTTCATCAAGTCCAAGGTGACTACCTACGAGTGAGGGCGACTCTTCCATCTTTGGAAGCCCCTCAAGGAAGATGGCTGAGCATGGGAAATTCCCTTCGGTCATGGAGACAAGCTACGAGGTGACACATCATATGGACCTCCAACAACAAGACGACGACAAGAATTTCGAGCAAGGGCCATCCCCTTCGACCACGGAGACGAGCGCGAACCTCTTCAACAACATGAAGACGGCGCCCATATTGGACTCATACTCCGACTCAAGCTACGCAACCGCGCATGGAGACATTTGCACCTACATCTCTCCGACACCCACATATGTCGAGATGCCCCATTTGTCATGTGAGGAGAGCCACCACCCCATGAGTGAGATGAGTGACTCCACCATACGTGACATTGAGAGCATTTCCTATGAGAGGATGAGTGTGACCACCACTAGCCCCACACATGAGAGTATGCCACACATCCTATGTGAGGTTGAGCGACATTTGAGTGACTCCACCAACCATATGAGTGAGTGCATCTTTGAGGAAGTGAGTGAGCCACAACACTTAGAGAGTGAGGTAGTTGAGAGGGCACGTGAGGCCACTATGGTTTCTAATGACTTAACCTCTACTCCGAGTGTGTTTTCTTTGGTGTTAGGTCTCCTACATGACGACATGCCTACCCTCGACGAGTCCATCCCTCCAATGGAGACGGCGATGGCCATGGTGGACGATGATGCACCCCCCACATGGTTCCATCAAGATGACAATGACCATGACTTGGTCTTCAACACCTCACATACAACACATGAGCGATGCTCCAAAGGTAACATAGGTGACGGTGCTTCTATTGTCCCACTAGTGGACTCTCTTACCAATGATTGCTTGCATGATGTTGATCCACCTATCCCCATGCTTCATGCTAGTGAGACTTCTTCATGCCTTGACTTACCCATTTATGATGAATATGATGATGAGCATGTTGAGTTTCCTAGTTGTGATGCTATGCTCCATACATAGGATATCATGTGAAAATTGTTTTGGCCACATCATGTTTGAAAATCCTTTGAACTTGTCATATGCTATGAGTGAGATCTCCCATATTACATCATTTCAATCTCAACATAGTAACTATGCATTCCCCATTAAAATAAATCCCATTTGGACTTATGGCATAGATGACGAGATGATGGTCATTGGCTTTTGTTTTTCATGTGATGATATTGCCATGCTTCCTTTACATGATTTGCGCAATTCATTTACTATGCCATGCCATGATCAAATTGTTCCAAATATGCATTGTTTTGGATGTTGTCAATATTTTCCATGTGATGTTTCCATTAATTCTCATGAGGAGACCCCCATAGTTTCCTCATACATATTAGGAGATTTTGATGCATTCCATACTTTGCATGATGCCCATAATTGCTTACACCATATGCATTCCATGAATAACAATGCTCTAGATATTTCTCATGATGCATTACATCCTTTGAGTCTCCATTATGAAATACATAACAACAAACCCATCATGATGGATGACATGTTTCTATATCACGCATCTCATTTATTTGAGCATTGGATATTTTGTGCTAACCGACACATGCACGTGCGCATCATGATGGATGATGTGTACATATACCACACACACACACACAATTTTCTCTTTGTCTTTGTTTTGTGTAGGTACTCACATATACTCGTCAACCTCTCAATCCCAAGAGTTGACGAAACGAGCTCTTGAGAGCAACGATGACTTGGGATCCCGTGGACTATCCTTACCACCGTTCCCTTCGCGCAAGGACTACACGCATCTCTTCTACTTAGCTCTCACACGACTATGGGCTATTTACCACTTGTCACCTTATGCTCATTTTACCGTGTTCACTTTGCATATTATGCTTGCTACTGCCATGCAATTGTGACCCTTTCTTGCATCTACCCATGATTCACCACTATGCTACTACTATGTGTATTTGCATGCTTGGTGGAGATACTTGTTGCTATTGCCATGATTACCATGTGCCACTTGCTATTGTTGATTCTTGTGTTGGGAGAGTCATGATGTTCCATTGCTATTTAAATAGGACTTCTTGCCAATACAATGATGATACTTTCCCCATATCTTGCTTTCATGCTTGTGCTATGACATGTGAATTATTCATGCCCACTATTTGCAAACATGACATGCTTGCCATGATTTCCTCTAGTATGTTGCATCTTCGCACTACTAGCTTGCTTGACTTGATCGCTATGATTGCTTGCTATGTTGCATCACCCATGTTCCACTATCACAAGCTTTCTTGGGTTGATGACATATATGTTGATGCCTCTCACTTGATTTGTCATGATCATTGTGTCTTGCCTCCAATTGTTGCATCTATGCTTACTGCTCTTGGAGACTTGGACACTTTACTTGTGATGCATGCTTGTTTACTTGAGCCTCTTGTATTTGGTTGTTCTTGCATCATATGCCTCCATACCATGAAATGCTCCCTTGTACCTTCTTATGATGAGCATGATGCATACACTTGTTGGATATCTTACCACATGAATGATAGGTTTTGCACCTCCGCTAACCTCATTTGTTTTTCCGAGTGTTTGTCATGTTCTTTCATTTTGGAGGATTCACAAGGTGGTACCATCATGAGCCATATTGGTCATGCAAAGGTCTATATGATGTGTGACACCAACATTTTTGACATCCTCATAAAGGTGAACTCCTTCCCTTTGAGCCATCCTCAAGTTTACATATTGGATGGGTCACTCTTTCATTGTTGTTTCCTTCTTGCTGTCTACATGATACATCTCGTGGACGGAGGAGCGACATTGGAGATTGGCTCTATGAACCTTTACATTAAGGAGCGCTAGGACTTATTGGATGCACCTTTGAACTTCCACTCATGCCACGACATCGAGCATTGGTACATCAACACTCCTTTGGCACATTGCACTCGCACCTCCATATTTGTTGATTGTGCTCCCACATGTCATGCTCGATGGACATATCATACTCACCACAAGTTTGCACCCTATGCATGGATTGACTCACATTATGATTGCCTTGTTGCATCTTGTATTTCTATGTCATCCATGATATATGATCTTGTGCACTTCCTTAGCAAATTTGTTGTGATCTTCCTTGATGATATATTCATACATCATGATCATATTGTCCACCATCAATTGCATGATAGCATACACATATTGAGCATCCATTGCCATATTCATGATATTGATGAACCGTCTCTCTGTGACATCATTTTGCACAATGGTAGAATTTGTCGCTTTGTGCACCATGCTTTTGTTCCCATGAACGCTTTGCATACCTTCCTAGAACATCTTGATAAGCTTCATGCGCTTTGTCATGCGCATTCTTGCCGAACAGACTCATTCTTACTTGATGGACACCTTGTGTGCGCTAACCATTGTATTTCTGAGTGTCGCTTGTGTTTGCTCTTTTTGCATGTATACCACTTCAGAGACATCTTGGAGTACTTGTCTTGTGCAATGTCTTCAACTCCGTCCGACTACAAGTCCGTCCACGGCAACCGTTTCCATGGTGATGAGGTTTTCGATCCGAGGTCGGATCTTTCCCAATGGGGGGGGGGAGATGATGCGGAGCATCCCACGCTCATCCCCACATACACTCCGACTACTCTCCAAACCCCAAGAGGACATATGACAAGACCTCTAACATACGCCTTTGGACACAAGGAACCCGTTCCTAAATGCTTCCCATTTCCACTTGTGTGAGACATGGTTGCTACCTAATGCAAAGACACTATGTATGCTCAGGAACCGAGGAGACAACCATGGAGATGCTCGAAGCATAGGACAAGTCCACACGGAAGCGGATCAATAATTGCCTCAAGTGGAGTCGCCGCAGAGCTACAGCGGCCGGACATCCGACAGGAGCCCGGACATCCGGCACCACCAAACAGAAGAAGACCATAGAGAGACAGACGCTAGGCGACTCTACAACGGCCGGACATCCGGCCGACCCCCGGACATCCGGCGCCCTGCGACGGGCCGGACATCCAGCACCTGCCCGGAAATCTAGCGCAGGCTATCCAGAGAGCACCGAGACCGTCTCCACCAGCCCGGACATCCGGCCCTCTATCCCGGCGTCTCGGGAAGGCCCGTACATCCGGCCCGATGCCCGAACATCCGGCCCCTCTGCCTGCGTGCACCGCCTCTGGGCCGAGGCCCATGTACCCCTTCGTCCCTTAGACTATATATACTCCCTCACCTCATCCTAGTTAGGGTCAGCATTGGTTTAGCTCATTTGAGATAGAGCTTTGCTCATCCATACGAATCTACTCCTCGTGAGAGACTGTGGCTTCTTCGGAGAAGATCCATCTTGGATTCAAGACCTCCTCGCGGAGAAGACCCTCTTTAAGACCTCCTCACGGAGAAGAACCGGTTACCCTATATATCGTCCCTTGTTGGATTTAGATCGTGTATCTCTCTGTGTTCCGATGATCTAGCACATGTGTGACTTTATTCTCGTTGGTTAAGTGTTCTCGTGTGTTTTTCTCTTGTTCCCCTCCTCGTGTTCTTCGTGCTCCTCATAGGGATCCTCTCCAAACGTGAAAGATCGGCCCCTAGGGTTCCGCCCTACATCATAAGGGCATCGTCATCACCGGCTCCGGTCAACGACCGAAGACCAAGTTTTCACTCGGATCCGTCCCAAGAAATCCACCCAACAACCTGTGCACTGTCTCGACCGCCTTCAAAGCCCTAGATCTAGACGCCTAGATCTGGCGACCAACCGCAATAGAAGTGCCATGGTAGGAGCCGTAGCACACCGGCCACTGCCTAAATGCGCCACCACTGGAGCCTGGGAGGAGGACTCCCACCCCACCTCGCCAAACCGTGAGAGCCGCCGAGATCGATCCCACACGCTCATCGCCGTCTCTGATCGGAACCAATCCGTGGCAAAACTACGAGATCGCCGACGCAGATCCGCCTTGGATATGGACTGCACCACGCCATATGCCGCCGCGGGAAGCCCGAGCTTCACCCGCCGCTGCAATCTAGGGCCGCCACCCCAGGATCCTAATTGGGCCAGCCCGAACCTCCATGGCGCCCTCTTCACGCCGTCGGCGCCGGCTCGCCACCATACAACAGCACCAAGGCCTCCGCCCGGAGCACGCCGTCGTGTAACCATGGATCAGATTGCTGTTGCGCCGCACGCACATGGAGGTCCCGCCCCACCCCCTCCGATGCGATCCAGGGAGGAGAGCCTCCACCACCACCGTCGGCCCCCGGCTTAGCCCAGCGGCGTCCTCTGGCGGCGGCGAAGGGAAGGGAGGGAGGTGGTGGTGACCCTTGCGGCTAGGGTTTGAAGAGTCGCCCAAGACGGGGGCGACGCGGGTGTTAGTGTCAATACCGGTGGATCTCGGGTAGGGGGTTCCGAACTGTGCGTCTAAGGCTAATGGTAACAGGAGACTGGGGACACGATGTTTACCCAGGTTCGGTCCCTCTCGATGGAGGTAATACCCTACTTCCTGTTTGATTGATCTTGATGATATGAGTATTACAAGAGTTGATCTACCACGAGATGAGAGATGCTAAACCCTAGAAGCTAGCCTATGGTATGATTGTTGTTATTGTTGTTATTCTTGAGTCCTACAGACTAAACCCTCCGGTTTATATAGACACCGGAGGGGGCTAGGGTTACACGGAGTCGGTTTACAGAGAAGGATATCTACATCAGAATCGCCAAGCTTGCCTTCCACGCCAAGGAGAGTCCCATCCTGGACACGGGACGAAGTCTTCAATCTTGTATCTTCATAGTCTAACAGTCCGGCCAAAGCATATAGTCCGGCTGTCCGGATACCTCCTTATCTAGGACTCCCTCAGTAGCCCCTGAACCAGGCTTAAATGACGATGAGTCCAGCGCGTAGATTGTCTTCGGCATTGCGAGGCGGGTTCCATCTCCGAATACTCCAAGATAAATTCCGAACACAAGGACCGTGTCCAGCTCTTCACATACCGCCGTAGAGAGAACAATAATCCATGAATCTAATCTGCTGACGGCCCTTTGCAGCGTGACAGCACGCCGCGATCCGGTCACTATTCGAACCGCTTTTCACATCCAGCTCCCGCACACATCGCGAGTCGGTTTCTTTGGCACGTCTTGTCGAAGTAGAGATCGTGTCCCCTTATCGCAGGATCTCCATAAATATGGGTATGGGTAACCCAACCAGCGCCATCAATCAATGCGCTGGGAAAATAAATGATTTTGAGAGGCAAGTGGGGAGGCACACATTCTGCACCACCTTTATAAAGGGACAAGGATCTCCCGTTTTCACCCACGCCTTCTTCCTCCTTTGCTCATCCGTTCTCGCACTCTCGAGCTCCAGCGCCCAAGCTTTCACCTTCTCCGTAGGACCACGGCATGTACGGAGCGGGGAGGCAAGTGGATGGCCTCCTCTGTCAAAGAGGAGGACATTACCAAGCTTCGGGCGGCCGGATACCTGGCTGAGAGCATCGCGCACAGGCTTCCGGCAGAGGGACAGATCACCCCCACCCCAAAGTCTCGGGAGAGAGTAGTATTTCTCCCTCAATTCGTCTGCGGACTAGGATTTCCACTCCACCCATTTGTCCGCAGGCTCATGTATTACTATGGGCTAGATTTTCACGACTTAGCCCCGAATTTTGTCCTCAATATCTCGGCGTTCATCGTCGTGTGCGAGGCCTTCCTCCACATCAAGCCTCACTTTGGCATGTGGTTGAAAATCTTCTTCGTGAAGCCGAAGATCGTGAGAGGCCAACAGGCGGAGTGCGGAGGTGCCATGGTGGGCAAGATGCCCAACGTCACATGGCTTGACGGCTCCTTTGTGGAGACCATAAAAGGGTGGCAATCAGGGTTGTTTTACATCATCGAGCCGTGCGACGCCAACTGGGTGGCGGCCCCCAAATTCAGATCCGGAATCCCCATGCAGCTCACTTCTTGGGAAAAGAAGGGCCTGGCCTAGGGTGAACCCACAGAGCTGACCGGACTCGAAACCTGCATTAAAAGTATGAGGGACAAGAAGATCAAGCTTGTCAACATGGTCTAGGTCATGCTCATTCACCGAATTCTCCCGTGCCAAAGATGGGTGTTTGATATGTGGGAGTTTGATCCGGCCGAACACCAGATGCTGCTAGAGCTCTTTGACACGATGCACAAAGAAATCTAGAGGTGTTGTTCAAGACCGGCGAAGTTCCTCCTCCCCTTTCCGAGGACTGTGGGCTCAGTGCAACGCGCCTCGCCAATCCGGTAAGTCCTCTGATTATAACAAAATGTTCCTTTCCTAGTACATTCGTGGAAGGATTTATAAGTCACCATGCTGACCAAATAGGAGTGGGTGGCGACGGCGGAGTGAATCGACTGCCCGGCTCCGTTGCCCGAGGACCCAGTAGACGCACTCCTAGCGGAGATGCTAGTTCCGACGCCATACAAGGTGCCAGAGAAAAAGGCCGAAAAGAAGGCCACGGGGACCCAGAAGGGTCTCCGGCGCGAGGCCGCACCAGACGCCTCGCCAGAAGATGACAAGGCGCACTCCTCCCATGAAGGGGAGGAGAGAAAGAGGAAGGCCGCCTCAACTGAGGGGGTTGAAGGGTCCAAGAAGGCGGCCGTGGGGACCAGAAAAGGTCTCCGGCGCAGGGCTGTGATAGAATCATCGTCCGAAGATGACGAGGAAGATTCCCTCCCCCCTCCCGAAGACGGGGGGAAACATGAAGAAATGCCCCCTCGCCGTACTGGGGAGGAGAAGAAAAGGAAGGCCTCCCCGTCGGGGGAGGCCGGGACGCCGAAGAAGGGAAAGGTGTCCCTTCCAGATCACTCCTCAACCGCTGCTCATAGCGACGAGGAGTGGTTGCCCAGGGGTAAGCCCCGGGCAAGGTCGTAAGTATCTGCATTCTGTAATATTTTTTCGTGCGACTTTGACCTTATGGCTTGCAGTAACGCCGAACACGTATATGCAGTCCGGCCGGGTCCAATCTCGGGGTGTCCTCTTCGGAGGAGTCTCTGGGCGAGTTGGAGATGAATTCACTCCCGACGGCCACCTCCCCACGTCCTGCGGATGACACCGAGGTGTTGTCCCGAAGGATACCAGAGCGGGAGGCGACAGTTCCGGAGACGCCTCAAGGCAAGATCCCAGACGCCGGACGCATGGGGGGTAAGACCCTCATGGATTGTGAAGACGGGAGCCAGAGCAAGCCTGGCTCCCAGCCAGTTACTGCACCGGAGCCACCAAAGGTTCTGGATTCCAGTAGGCAGCCCCTCACAAAGGAGAGCGAGCCGGCCGTGCCGATGACCTGCGCCCAGCCGAAGGCATCGGATAATTTGTTGAAAGTGCTTCGAGGCGCTTCCATCGACGATGAGCACTGTACTCTCATGAGTACGGTGATTGAGAAGGTTCGGTCCGCCAAGAGCGGATTGACCGAAGCCTGCTCCAGCCTACTAACAGGCTTTGTGGTAAGTAATGAAAAAGTGTGAGGAAATGTCACCCGATAGACAGTAGCCCCTGATACTCTGGTTGGTGTTCGGGAGAAAAAGCCAAACGAGGGTCAACTAAAAAACCCTAGGAAGCTAATAGTACTTGTCTTTGTGAACAAACAGGCATTGCTGCTGACCGCCGCTGCGTGCACGTCTGAGGTTGCCGGACTCAAGCGCGAACTGGGGCAGGCCGAAGAAGAGCTCGGTCTCATGAAGAAGCAGCTCGAGGAGAACAAAGGTAAGTGAAACCCCGTCCATGTGTCGTATAGAGGACAAAAAAGTGATGATGCTAACGAAAAGCATCATGGTTTTTGATAGGGACCGTGACCGAAGTGGCGGCCCTGAAGAAAGTGATGTCCGCAACCGAAGCCAAGGCGGCTACGGAGAGCACCGAGCACAAGAAGCAAGATGCTCGGGTGGGAGAGGTACAGCAAGATCTCCAGGATCTCGGCAAGAAATTCGAGTCCTTGGAGCATGACTTCCAGATGCAAGAGTCGGAGCTTGCGAAGGCCCTCCAGAGTGCGACAGACGCCAAGGCCGAAGCCCAAAAGGCCCTCCAGGAGATCCAGGTGGCCAAGAAGATAGCGGAGGTAAGGCATTTTTTATGCAAAGCAAGCATGTGGAGGAGTCATTTCTGTTACTTACACGAATTCGAAGCTCTCCAGGGGCTTTCGCAGATCTGCCACACAGCATTTTGGATGCCGCGGAGTTCTATCGTGCTGAAGAGGGAAGCTCAACGGAGAAGCTGTTCTGGTCCCAATACATTGGAACCGAACACCCGATGCCTCTAAGTGACCAACTGAAGCAACTGGTCGAACTCCACAATGCGGCTGGACAGGTCATGAAGGACCTTATAGTCCGGATGTGGCCTGGCGAGCCCCTGCCCGTCAGCTACTTTGGCCTGATAAAGCGGATGGTGCATGCCTGTCCACGGCTAGAAGTTATCAAGCAATCCGTTTGTATTGAGGGTGCCCGACGGGCCTTTGCCCGCGCGAAGATGCATTGGGCCAAACTGGATGCTGAGAAGCTCATGAAGGATGGACCCCCGAAGGGTAAGGAGCATTGCTACCCTGAAAAATATTATGATGGCGTTATGAAAGGCGCTCGGCTTGTGGCAAATGAGTGTCCTAAGAACATAATTTTTGAGTGAATGTACTCATGTCATCTCTGTAATATGAGAACGAGTTTGTTTGCACTATATAATGCTTTGTTTGATTTAAAATATTATCTTCTCTGCGGCCGTTTATCAAAATCTGAGAGTAGGCCAGTCGTCGGCTTCCGCCCCCTTGTAACTAGTACTGGGGTGTTTGTGGAAAACCCAAACACTCTTTATCCAAATTCTTGGTCCTTTAAGGAGGTGTTTAGCGCAGTGGACAAGGCAATCGGACTATTCGGCTTTATAAATCTCACTTGGCCATAGAGGTCTATAATTTTAAATTTCAGCGAAGCCCCTAGTATTCGGAAGGCTGAACCGGGGCGCTATACACGCCTAAATCGGGCAAGGCCGATTCCTCGCCTTAAGCGGAAAAAATCTTTAAGGATTTAGTACCTCGCGAACAGCGACCCGCTCTCGCCGCATCATGACGGTCAGTTTTCGGCTTTCTCTACTGAGGTGCTCGTCCGGAAGAACCGGGACACAATCACAGTAGTTCTCCCTGCGCTACCTTAGTCGATATAACGGAACGTAAGGTACCAAAACAAGGGAGCCGGGCTAACCCAACTATTGACCCAAGACATGATTCGGAGCTGATGCATATAATGCTATAAGTTCGGGGTGCCGCACTGTCGAAAGTGTTCGGACTTTTCTTGCCATATTATGGGGCTCGATAAGAAGCCCCTGGAAGACTGAGTGTACCGAAGTGTACGGATGCAATATTAAATAAATATTCAAGGGAAAATATGAAGATATTAGTAAAAAGCTGACTCTGTTATACCATTTCCCATTGTTATTTGTATAATGCGTCAAGGCGTATGTTTACAATTAATGCATTAAGCGAAAACAGATAGGACCATTTGACATGTCCTATCCAAGGGCAGGCTGCATGCAGGTATGTAAAACAGGTATAACGATCATTAACAGAGACCACCTGGGTACTCCCTTGTGTGCAAATCCTCTTGCCTCCTTGGTGTTCCCTCCTGTAATGAGTCCGGTTATCAGATCTCTCTGAAGGAGCTGCCCGAAAGTAGGGTCCTGAAAGAAATAAAGAAAAAATGGTATGCGGGCCTCATGGCTGCTGAACCGCATTGCAGGCCGCATTATCGCCTCGCCTCCACCTATGCCCATGGTATTTTAAGCGTGTATTTGTGTACGCGTGGCACGAACGCCGCCTGGATGGGGCTGGGGTGGAGGCCAGATTGCTAATCGAGCTCCTGGCGTGCCTGACGGTCCTGTTGCGGGGTGCTCCGGACTCGCTTGATGGTGTTCGGGGTTGTAGTTGCCGAATTGGCTGTTTGTCGAAGGAGGCTACTTTGTACTTCTGCCGCGAGGGCCGCAGTGTGCTCTTCTGTATGAAGGGAGCGGTCTGTGTTTCCATTGACTGTTATAACCCCGTGAGGTCCTGGCATTTTGAGCTTGAGGTATGCATAGTGTGGTACCGCATTGAATCGAGCAAACACGGTTCGTCCGAGTAGTGCATGATAGCCACTACGGAAAGGGACGATATGGAAGATTAAATCCTCGCTTCGGAAGTTATCCGGAGATCCGAAGACCACTTCCAGTGTTATTGAGCCCGTACAGCGGGCCTCTACCCCTGGAATTACACCCTTGAAGGTGGTTTTGGTGGGTTTGATCTGTGACGGATCGATGCCCATTTTGCGCACTGTGTCCTGATAGAGCAGGTTCAGGCTGCTGCCACCGTCCATGAGGACTCGCGTGAGGTGGAATCCATCGATGATTGGGTCAAGGACCAATGCGGCTGAGCCGCCGTGACGGATGCTGGTTGGATGGTCCCTACGATCAAAGGTGATCGGGCAGGATGACCATGGGTTGAACTTTGGGGCGACGGGCTCCATCGCATAGACGTCCCTAAGTGCATGCTTTCGCTCCCGTTTTGGGATGTGAGTGGCATAGATCATGTTCACCGTTTTCACCTGGGGGGAAATTTCTTCTGTCCCCAAGTGTTCGGACGCCGGGGCTCCTCGTCATCATCGTTGTGCAGCCCCTTGTCCTTGTTCTCGGCATTTATCTTGCCTGCCTGTTTGAACACCCAGCAATCTCTGTTAGTGTGATTGGCTGGTTTATCGGGGGTGCCATGAATCTGGCATGAGCGATCGAGTATGCGGTCCAGGCTGGATGATCCCGGATTGTTTCTTTTAAACGGCTTCTTCCACTGACCGGATTTGGAGTTGCTGAATCCGGCATTGACTGCCGTATCTTCGACATTGTCGCCATTGTTCCGACGCTTCTGTCTATTGCGCTATGGCTTTCCGCTACTGTCGCGGATATCTGAAGTGCTAGAGTTTCCTGGCGCGGTGTTACTGCGAGCCAGCCAGCTGTCCTCACCCGCGCAAAAGCGGGTCATTAGTGTCGTGAGGGCCGCCATGGACTTCAGTTTTTCTTGGCCGAGGTGTTGGGCAAGCCACTCGTCGCGGATATTATGCTTAAAGGCAGCCAGGGCCTCGGCGTCCGGACAGTCGACAATTTGGTTCTTTTTAGTTAGGAACCGAGTCCAGAATTTCCTGGCTGACTCTCCGGGTTGTTGGATAATGTGACTTAAGTCATCAGCATCCGGTGGTCGCACGTAGGTGCCCTGGAAGTTATCGAGGAATGCGTCCTCAAGATTTTCCCAACTACCAATGGAGTTTGCTGGCAGGCTATTCAGCTAATGTCTAGCTGGCCCTTTAAGCTTGAGCGGGAGATACTTGATGGCGTGTAGGTCATCACCGCGGGCCATGTGAATGTGGAGAAGAAAATCTTCGATCCACACCGCGGGGTCTGTTGTGCCATCGTATGACTCGATGTTGACGGGTTTAAACCCTTCTGGGAATTCATGTTTGATTACTTCATCAGTGAAGCAGAGGGGGTGTGCGGCGCCTCTCTGCCGGGCTATGTCACGGCACAGTCCGATTAGGTCTGGTCGGTTATGTTCGGCCCGGCCGGATTTATCAGTATTGTATCCGGCATGACGATCGGTGTCATGAGCTGTGGCGCGCCCCCGTGATCCCTAGATCGTTCTTGGTTGTCCTGCGTTGTTTTCCAATAAGTCTCGTAGGTCCTGCGTATTGCCCCGGGCCATAGTGAACCGGCATGGGGGTGCGGGCTGGTATCCGGCCTGATATGCCATTTTATCCCGGCCGCGAGGTGGCCGGTCAGCCTCATCTTGTGCTGGAAGTTCAGGCAATTCGGCCTCTTCTTCTAGCGATTTGTGCTTTGGGTATCCCCTGGTAGGGGGCTCGAGTCCGTATTCCTCAGCCGCCAGGACTTGGGTCCATCTGTTTGTGAGCAGATCTTGATCAGCTTGGAGCCGTTGCTGCTTCTTTTTCAGGCTTCTTGCAGTGGCTATAAGCCGGCGCTTCAAGCGCTCCTGCTCTATGGGATCCTCTGGTACGCCAAATTCGTCGTCACCGAGGCTCACCTCGTCTTCAGAGGGAGGCATATAGTTATCGTCCTCCAAGTATCCGTTCGTCGCCTGTTCATCTGGGCTGACCTGCCGTGTTCCTGTTCAGCTTGCTCGAAGGTGGGTTGATCAGGATCGTATTCCTCTTCGGCACCATCTGGATTTTCTTCTCCCGTGCCGGTGTTGCTGTGGCGGGGCTTGGAGCGGCGCCGGTGACGCCCATGCTTTGATTTCTTCCCTGAGGGGTTATCTCCTATTGCCTCATCGCCATTGTTTTCTTTGGGAGTATCCACCATA
>NC_041389.1:454130287-454195096 GCF_002162155.2 Triticum dicoccoides
TGAAGAGGTGGCAGTCCAGCGCCCTGTGGCGGTGGTTCCTGTTCTTCTCCCGCATCGTCGTCTATACCGTCGATGTCTTCAGAATCGAAGTTAAGCACGTCGGTCAAGTCATTGACAGTGGCTATTAAGTGGGTGGTGGGTGGGTGACGAATTTCTTCGTCGCCTGCTTCCCACTCGAGCCGAACATAGTTCGGCTAGGAATCTCCTGATAGACAGAGAGAGTGACCTTAATGAATTTAGCACATCGCCGAAGGGGGAGCGCTGGAAGATATCCGCGGCGGTGAATTCCATTATTGGAGCCCAATCAGATTCGATGGATGCACGCGGTCCGCGACCTACGACCGAAGGTGAGTGGGGTCCGGAGACATAGATCTCCTTAGGAGCGGAGTCTGTGTTCAGTTCCAACGCCGATGAGTGTGCGGCCTCCGGGGCGGGGTCCATCCATCCGTCCTCGGAAGGCACGACCTGCTCTGGAACAAAGTCCGGAGCCGTAGCAGGTGCGATGTTCTGAATACTGTCCGACGGCAGATCTAGGTCATGCACGTCGTGATCGTTCGGCGCTCCTGACATGGGCCCGAATCCGTCGAAGATCAAGTCTCCGCGGATGTCGGCAGTGTAGTTTAGGTTTCCAAACCTGACCCGACGGCCAGGGGCGTAGCTGTCGATCTGCTCCAGATGGCCAAGCGAGTTGGCCCGCAGTGCGAAGCCGCCGAACACGAAGATCTGTCCGGGGAGGAAAGTCTCACCCAGGACGGCGTTGTTGAAGGTTGGAGGAGCCATCGAGCCTTACAGCGACGACACAAAGGACTCTCAATGAAAGCACCAATGTCGGTGTCAAAACCGGCGGATCTCGGGTAGGGGGTCCCGAACTGTGCGTCTAAGGCTAATGGTAACAGGAGACTGGGGACATGATGTTACCCAGGTTCGGGCCCTTTCGATGGAGGTAATACCCTACTTCCTGCTTGATTGATCTTGATAATATGAGTATTACAAGAGTTGATCTACCACGACATCAGATAGGCTAAACCCTAGAAGCGAGCCTATGGTATGATTGTTGTTATTGTTGTTATTCTTGAGTCCTACGGACTAAACCCTCCGGTTTATATAGACACCGGAGGGGGCTAGGATTACACGGAGTCGGTTTACAGAGTAGGAGGTCTACATCCGAATCGCCAAGCTTGCCTTCCACGCAAGGAAAGTTCCATCCTGGACACGGGACGAAGTCTTCAATCTTTATCTTCATAGTCCAACAATTCAGCCAAAGCATATAGTCCGGCTGTCCGGATACCCCCTTATCCAGGACTCCCTCAGCAGGGGCCTCCACGGGGGTACAAATTTGATGACAAACTGTGTATAGACAACTTGGTTGGACGTTTGCGGGTGTTTTGAATGTCCGCGGTGGAGATACACTAACCCCTTGTTGTTACCTGTGTTTTGCAACCAGACGATATGACATCATCCGGAAGTTTTAGTTCGTAACCGTAGCAGTAGTGATTCTTTGATCACTGCATTTTGCACCGTCGTCACTGAAGATTATATTCCGATCGTGCCGGCCACCATCGGGTCACTCGGGTGGCGCGACGTGCCGTGGAGACGATGAGTAGGTCATCGTCGATCGTTTCTTTCCACAGACCAGACCGGGTGGTGAAGTGCAGAATGCAGAGATCGGAGGCGTCTCCCGCATGCAACAATCGCCGCCGAGATTATATTCCCAGCTCTGGACGCTTTCCGTTTCACGTCGCCGTCGCCACTCCCGGCTTACGCGCGTGGCACCCTCTATAAATTCGGCACGATTTCTCTTGGTTTCCACACAAGGAGCAGCAAAGCTTCCTCAAGGTCGTGTGGGTTACTGGGTTTAACTAGCTTGGCTCGGCCGCTTCCTCCGCGCAGCTCCGGTGATGGCGCGCCTCCTCGTTCTCGCCGTCACGGCCACGGTTCTCATGGTGCGAAAGAGCTAGCTAGTAGAGCCGGCCATGCATGGCACAGATACCTATCATACACGACTGAATTTTGTCTTGTCAAACATTTCATCGGTGCGTTTTTTTTTGTCTCTCCAGGCTCAATCCGGGCAGCCGGCGTCTGCTGCGCGCCGCCCTGCCCGACGCCCCCATGCCGGACGCCATCCTCGAGCTCCTGCCCCAGTTTGATCACCACGCATCAACGGAACAGGGTACCGATTTTGTGGCCATCTTCCGATGGAAGGCCGTCTCTCTCTAGCTCACCCACGTGCCTTGCTGCATGAATGCAGAGAAAGACACTCCGGAAGGCGCGGTCGAGGACGTGGAGGACAAGGACCCGCCGCCGCCCATGAACTTCAACTACGACTACGACGACGCCTTGCCCCGGAGCGAAACCACCAGCGCCCCCTCCCCCGACGTCCTACTGAACCGCGCCGCCGTCGTCCGCAACGTCGCCACGCCGTCGTCGGCGGTGTTCTTCCTCGAGGACGCGGTGCGCGTCCGGGAGAGCCTGCCCTTCCACAGGATCCATCGGGCCACCGGCGCTGCCGAGGCGTCGGCAGAACAGCCGCTGGAGCTGTACACTGTGCGCTCCGTGAGGGCGGTCGAGGGGTCCAATTTCGTCCTGTGCCGGGGTGAAGCCGGCGAAGGGGCCGTGTACGGGTGCCGCGCAACCGGCCCGGCGAGGGCCTACGTCCTGGCCCTGGCCGGCGAGCGCGGGGACGTGACGATGACCGCGGTTGCCGTGTGCCGCACCGACGCGTCCCGGTGGGACCCGGAGCACGCCGCCTTCCGGCTCCTGGGCGTGAAGCCCGGCGGCGCGGCGGTCTGCCACGCGGTGCGGGACGCGCAGGTCCTGCCGGCCATGAACGGGAAGAGCCCCGTCGCCAACTAAGTGGCCCCTCGTGTCTGTCGTGTCCGACTCTGTATGATCGTATCCATATGGTGAACTCGTGTCTATGGGTATAGCTGTTGTATTATCTGTTCCTTCCACTTCCACTGTATGTTGCTAAGCACTCTATGGAGTGATGTATGACTGTTAAAAATAAAGGATGCACGTTTCAATTTCTTTACAAGATCAATTGTCTCGATTTCGAATTATTTGTGAGTTGTTGCGAAAGAGAACTCTTCTTTTTTACCTATGTCTGCTCCAACTTTATGCTCGGCTGATGACCCGCACGCTGAGGTCATTCCCACTAGATGCATTCAAAGCCGTTCGATCTTCACTGGAGACCATCTGTACCATTCAGTTTGAGTCGGCGAGTGATGTTTTCGCTACTGTCGTGGTCAGCGTCCCTTTTTACATTACACTTTGGTCCCACCATGTAGTGGGCCCACATTCAGTGGCGTGTGAGGTCTTGACCAGGGTGGAAAGCTCCCTCCCAGTTGGTTCATAATTTATCCTTGAAAGAAAATATTTTTGTATTTTCCCTAACTCCCAAGTCCCAACCTTTTTACTCACAAAAATAAGTCCTAACCATTTCTTCTCTTTGTTGTTCACTCCCGCCTCCACTATCAGTGTCGCCGTACCATGTATTGAACACACGAGCATCTTTGCAACACCCCGTTCACCTACTGAGCCAGTGTTGCGGTCGGGGATTCTCCCAATCTCTACCGCTGCCTCCTACACTCATGCGGCTCGCCCCTCATGCTTAGCAACGCAGAGTGTAGCTCTACCCATCCCTTCCCTGCAAACGCGGCCCTAGACACCCTCTCCTCCTCCCCCTGTGGTCCGTGAGGTGAGACGATGGATGTTGTGGCCATGAAGGCAGAGAAAGGGAGGTGAACATTCGCGATGCTCGTAGGTGGCTTGGCAGTGAAGATGTACGTCGGGAAAGGGGTTGGGAGCATACACGGTACACAGTGGTAGTCAAGAGAAAAGTGTTTGATTCACTTTACCAACAACAACAAGACACTGACATATTTGTCTCATATTTTCACGATGAATGGTTATCACCGTGCGGAAGTAAAAGGAAAAACTTCAGCAATAACCACACAAAAAACAAAAATCAAGCCTAACCTTGTGTGTATGCTAAAAGCCACCAAATTTGGGATGAAGTCGTCAAAATCATGCACAAGTTAGTGTTGTTACATATTACAACTAATTCTTCTAAGTATGACAAATCGGCCTACATCAGGAAAAGGAGGTGGAAGGAAAAATTGGGGTTAGAAGAGGCGCAAGGAGAAAGGAAGTGCCTTCACTACAAAAAAATACACTTTCATAATGATACGTGTTTGTCACAGTAGGTCACATTTTCTGTCATGATGCATGTACATCCATGACGATTTTATGACAGAATCAAGATAGTCATACATGTGTTGTCGTAGAAGTGTTCCATGATATTACCAAAATTATCATCACGGAAGTGTCCACTTTCATGACGATAAATCGCGCGTCACAGAAGTGCTTTCGTCAAGGGTGACCGACACGTGGCATCCACCGTAGCGGAATGCTGTTAATCTATCGGGTCCGGTTTTGGATCCGATAACCCGTTAACAGCCTGGACCAATGGGGATTTTCCACGTGTAAAATAATCATTGGCTGGAGCAAACACGTGTCAGCTCCGCGTTGGCATAGGTGTCACTCATCCAATGGGCAAGATGCGCCTATGATATGTTGACACGTGGACCGGCCCAAAAGTGGCCCATAAAGTTTAAATGGGCCGACCCAACTAAAGGCCCATAAGATTTTGCGGACCATAATGGATCGGCCTAGCTAAAGGCCCATGAGATTTTGCGGACCATAATGGGCTGGCCCAGCTAAAGGCCCACAAGATTTTGCGGGCCATAATGGGCCGACCCAGCTAAAGGCCCACAAGATTTTGCGGGCCATAATGGGCCAGCCCAGGTAAAGGCCCACAAGATTTTTGCGGACCATAATGGGCCGGCCCAGTTAAAGGTCCACGAGATTTTGCAGACCATAATGGGCCTGCCCAGCTGAAGGCCCACAAGATTTTGAGGACCCTAGTAGGCCGGCCCATTAATTGGTTGCCATATTTTGGGCCAAATGCCGGGCCATATTTGATCCGATCCATTAATGGCCTGCCATGTTCCGGGCCTAATAATGGTCCATATGAGATCCGGCCCATTAAAAGCCTACCATGTTCTGGGCCAAATTACGGCCCAGATCAGGTTCGGCCCTTTAAGAGGCGTTGGGATAAATTATGGCCCATATCAGATTCGGTCCGTCAACTGGACGCTATGCTTTTGGGCCCACTTGCTAAAGACCCATTTAGTAATTCGGCCCGATATTAGTTTTGGCCTATTAAAGGCCGGTTTAACATTTCGGCCCTATATTAATGTTGACCTGTTAAAAGCCCGTCATATAGTTGGGCCTAACTACGGCCCGGTTTGCATTCGGCCTGCTCGCAGCCGATAATCTGATTGGGCCAAACAAGAACCAAGGCAATCTTGGCCTGTTAAAAGCCCGTGATTTGATTAGCACAATCATGGGCCGGGGCCCATTTCGGGCTGCTGCCAGCCCGTGAGCTGTTCGGTACGTTTCAGGCCCAACCTACTTTTCAGCGTCCTAAAAGCCCATTGAGTTTTCTTGCGAAAAGAGGGTCGACGAATTACTCGGCCTATTAAAGGCCCGAATCTACTAGTGGCCAGTTTACATTTAGGCCTTTTAACGGACCAAGATGACGGGGCCATGATGCGGATCATACATCATGATTGCATGATGGCCCGATTATGTACCGTAATTTTACGTTTTGGCCAGTTTACTGCGAAGACAGGATATATATACAGTAAAATAACTGCAGCATCGTGAATAAGAAAAAACCTAGACTATACAATAAAGAAATTACGGCATATTACATCCACTGGGCATCAAAGTTCGCCACTATGGTCACATTGATCACATTGGTATAGATTTACAACTGGCAAATATCTTCACCAAACCGTTAGATGAAGCAAGGTTTTGTCGACTTAGGCGTGAACTTGGTATCTTGGAGCTTGACAATATTATGTGAAATTTAGTACCCGTTCATGCATGAATCTAATGTATGGTCATGATGTAGGCATATATTTAGGGGGAGGCATTCAATTCATGAATGCTCTCACCTTACATAATGCATAAAAAGAACCAACACTCTCAAAGCTACCATGGTTCTCGAACTATGGTGCTTTAACAGGATGGAGTCGTGACTATATGCCCAAAGTCTACATCTTTGTGGCACTATGTTACATATGCTCAAACATGGTGACCTCTGTCATTGCGTGTACCTTATGTATGTGAACCTCTCATTTTTTGTTGTTGTTAGGGATGCTATTTCATCCTAGTATGGCCTTAGAATTACTCAGGGAGTCACCTTTATAAATTCTCTCCAAAACTCCTTGGCGGAGTCCATATCAAATCACGAAATTATCTTCTTTCCAATCTCTCTCTGGCCTGGATCTGTTGTCCAGTGGCCGGACATCCGGCCCCTCCGCCGGACATCCGGGCACTGGAGCACTGCCGGTCATCCGGGCTTTAGGCGGACATCCGGGCCCTGATCCTATAGCTGTCGATCCCTCACACACCGGATATCCAGCCTCCTTCTCGGATGTCCGGCCCGTTGTCCCCTTTTCACTTGCTCTCTGACCTTCGCTCGCCGGATATCCAGGCCGGGGTCCTAGATATCCGGTCCGTAACCACGGCCACACATATCTGGGGAGGGGCTCTGGTGTTTGGGGTTCATTCCCCATTCACTCCCGTTCCTCTTCCCCAGCGCTCGTCACAGCCGCCGCCGCCGGGCTGCCGCTTCGGTGTTGTCCCGGCCCTATTCTCCGAGCTCCGGCCTCGATCTCCTGCTCACGGCCTCTCCTCCTCCCGATCTACGATTCTATCAAATCCATTTCTTGGGTTGGGTTGTGAATCCCTCGGGAGGAACAGGTGTTGTGTGGGAGTAACTACCGGAGTTCATCATGGCAAGGACCAAGAACTGCGGCCCCGATCGTCCTGAGCCCTCTTCCAGGGGTATGAATGCTATCTCTCCTCCATTCCGCTTCTATGGTGACCACAAGGTCTTAGGGCATCACTTTTGGTATCTTGAGTGTTGGTGTCTCTTGCCTATGCTTAAACCATCTGTCAATGAACTTGGCTACTCAAATTTAAATCATGGACATGTCTCGTTTTTGATCTACCACTGAACTTATTCTATGGTCATGCTCAAAATGGTCATCCTATTGTTTAAAATTGTTTCATCCATGTTCATCCTTATTCGTACCATCTCATCGGGATCTCTCATCCATTCCAGTTGTCCGCCGGCAAGGCTCAACTGACTCTGATGAGCATGCTCGGCCTAAGAAGAAGAAGGCCACCACCGTTAAGAAGAAGAAGCGGGCACCATCCACTAGCCCGTCGGCCTCGGATCCAGATGATGTGGACTATGTTGGGGAGGATGAGGAGGTCTGTGCACCAAGACACTCTGTTGGACAGTCCAAGCCCGGTACTAGGAGGGCCCCGATGCCTCATGTCAGTGGGTCTGCAATGCCCGTTGCTCATGGCTTTCGCATCTCCATGGAGCTTCCTGGCAGCGGGGATCGCGCTCCTCACAACTTCAAAACTGTAGGGGCAGCTCAATATCTTGTGTTTCGTCGGGATGTCAATCAATATGAGATGGTGGCTGATGCGGAGGATCCTCGGTTCCGGACTCATATGCAGCAGGATCTTTATTCTAGTTTCGTCCGAGGGCGTGGCCTTGCTCCTCACTCATACTTGGATCTCAACTTCCTACATGAGAATCCTGACATGTTTCCAAACGATCCGGTCCAGATCATTGATGATATGACTCTCGGTCCCGCAATGACCTTCAGGTGTGATTGGAATGAAGCTGCCATTCTACAGTTCTATGCCACCTGTTTCTTTGGTCCGGACAACACTCTCACTTGGAGGACTGATAACACCACTCTGAGCATCACCTATGACAGGTTTGTTCAGATTTTAGGTATCTCCGGTGTTGGCCATCGCATCCACAGTATGGATCCTAAGAGCAAGCCCAAAGCGAGTGATGCTTGCTTACCACTTATCAAACCTACCTCTCAGCTCACAAAAGAAGGACTTGCATATACACTCAATGAGGTATCTATCTTCCGTGCTCCTTACTACATCCTCTATCAGTGTGTGCTTCGCACTCTCTATCCTAAGAAGGGAGATCGCTCGCGGTCCTACAACTATTGCATTGACTTGATGGTTCGTATGCATGACAAACCCACTGAGCCTCTGGACACAGCCCATTTCATTTGGCATGAGATCCGTCTTTGCAGCTTCATTCAGTCACGCCAGTTTCCTCATGCTCCATTCATTCAGGCTCTGATTGATCATACTGCTCCATTTTAGGTGGTCAAGACTGCTGTTCACTCTTGTTGGAAGCCTGCTCCTCATATGCGGGTGGTGGCTGCTGCTCCGCCTACTGCTCCTTCACAGTCTAGGAGGTCTGCTGGTGGGACTCAGCCCACTGGTTCCTCTGTTCCATCTTCCTCGACGGCTCCCCATGGTCGCTTAGCGATGTTCATCAGCAAGGCTCAATCTGCCATCATGAGGTCCATCACTTTTAGCTGTCAGCAGAATCATGATGTCCAGAAGCGCCTCATCCTCTCCAAGAATCAGCTCAAGCAGCGCCTCTGTAACCGTGGGAGTCCCGTGAGTGACGATGATCCTATTCCTGCGGCTCCGTCCACCTCTACATTCGGCTTCCCCTCTAGTGACGAGTATCCGGAGTTCTTTGATGATCTTGATCACATCCGCCAGGAGTGACCGAGTGTGCCCCTATTTTATTTGTTGCTGTCCAAGGGGGAGTAGTATTACTTGATGTACTAGCTTGTTGTGTTTAGCCCTACTATTATTCGAACTTGGTATGTTGCTACCTATGTTATCGTATTATCTTGATCATGTGAGTCTATATTGATTACCGTGTGGCTATGGAATTGTGGTTGCCTTATCCATGTGTCATTATGATTTCCTATGTGCATGACAAATACATATATTTCTTCTGGAGATACACATGCATTCTAATACATTCATTACATGCTCACAATGAGGGGGAGCCAAATACAAATAGAAACATCAACATACTTGGTATTCTTGCTCTCATATTTGTCAATGCTGACTATTTATTACAACTGTGATACTACATGTGTGATTGTCATCAACAAACAAAAAGGGGGAGATTGAAAGAGAAATCATGCTCTTACGTCATGTTTTTGATGTTAATGACAATATACATGTAGGGGACTAACAATGGTTGTTAAGTAAATCTCGGGTGTTAGTCCCTGGTTTCATGGACGTGTGTGGATCAAGAGCATACGAAGTAATTTGCTCAAGGATGAAGTATCAAAAGTGATTTCATATTTATTTCCTTGAGTATAGGATCCCGCACTATTAAGAGGGGATCGATAGGGTTAGCTTAAGACTTTCTCATGTCAATAACAATCGTTCAAAACTAGGCTACGGTTCCTACTTTATGCCCTCTGATAAAGGTTCTGTCTCTCGCATACCGGATGTCTAGGCTTGACCCTGGATGTCCGGGCTCATGGCGGATATCCGGCCTGCAGGCCGGATTTCCGGCCCTGGCTATCCAGAATGCATTTTTGCTGGTATCATTTGCCGGATGTCCGGCCCTCTATGCCGGATGTCCGGGCCCTCATGCCGCGTCGGATGTCTGGGCCTTATCCCGGATGTCCGGCCCCTGCTACCTTAGAACAACTGGGTTTTTGTAACCACCTTGTGATCGCGCCGGATGTCTGGTCACCTGCCGGATGTCCGGGCCTTCCTGATACACCGGATGTCCGGGCTTGGGCCCCGGATGTCCAGCCTCTCTGTTTTCTGCTCTGCCTCTGCTGTGTTCCTTGTGTGCCATTGCCAATCCGGATGTCCGGTCTCTAGCCCGGATGTCCGGGTTGTCCGTTCATTTACACTATAGCAGCCACATTTGCACTCACACTATATATGGCCCTTCTCCCCCACGGGAGAGGGGTGACCACTCACTTTGAACAAACCCTAGAACACATTTCTTACTCTCTCTCACTCCTCCACACCAAATCTTAGATCCCCAAGGGATTAGAGAGCATTTGTGAGAAGTTGTCCAATCAAGTGATAGATCCACTCCTCCTTATTTGCACCGAAGGAATTCGTGATTTGAGCAAGTTTTAAGCTTTCCCCCATCGTTCTTGTTACTCTTGGAGGTTGGAGACTCCTAGGCGGTAGGAGTCATTCGGAGAGGAATCGAACTTTGTGATTACCCTCGGAAAAGTTTGTGAGGGTTTGGAGACCACCCCAAGGTCTACCACTAGTGGTTGAGAAACGCCTCCGTGGTGTTGTCTCAAAGGGAGAATAGGGTGAGCCTTCGTGGCGTTGGTGTGCCTTCGTGGTAACATCCACCTCTCTAACGGTGACTAGCTTCCCTCCAAGGAAGTGAACATCGGCATACATCCTCGTCTCCCGGAGTAGCGGTTATTCCTAACCCTAACTCTCTACTTGTGGTTACTTGTCTCTTTACACTTACGTACATCATATTGTGCTTGCTTACTTACGTGCTTGTGTTACTTGCTTAGTCCTTAGTACTCACTTGCAATTGTTAGGCTCATCTTCATATTCTGCATTATTGCCTAAAATTGCTAAGTAATAATTAAAATTTTGTAATTGTACCTATTCACTCCCCCTCTAGGTCCATCTCAATCCTTTCAGCCGTGTCTATGCACGCAACGTACGAAGAGGAGGAGCGCATGCTCCAGCACCCTGATGAGGAGGAACTAGCGTGTCATTGTCGTCTCCGCCCGCGCAGAGGAGGCACGCATGGTGGTTGTCACGGCGGAAGCCGGTCGCACGCGTGTCGAGCCCGCAAACCGGGTGCAGACGTAGAATCTACCTTCGAGACCTTGAATGCCACGTGGATCCTGCAATCTGAAGGAGCAATTTGGGTCAGTCGACTCTTGTGAGCCGTTTGATGCAACATGGATGGCTAGAAGGGCTTCTTCAACCTCTGAAATTGATGCACGATTCATTTTCTCAGCCCGCCACATGCCTAACCGCGTGCCGCCGCGGCCCCGTCCTCCCCTGAACTGCCTGCCACCGCCATGCTCCCCCCCCCCACCCCCACCATCCGTTTAACCCCGGGCACAATCCATTTTTTTCGGCGAACTGCATTCCACACCCAACACTCATAAGATAGATCATGGGCACCCTGCCACCCTAATATAGATACTGGGGTAGCTTCTCTGTCGTCTTCTTCCTTCACTCCGTCGAACTTCTTTCACAAATAGATTGACCCAAATTATTCTACTAGTACGAACATATTAAGTACAGTAGGAACATGAAGATACGAGCAGTAGTACCAACTGCAAGAAGAACAGTAGTAAGACATGGTACTAGTACTACTGTACGTACTAAAGAGTTCAAATAATGAGAAAGAACATAAACATAGTTCTGCTGGGGCCTCAGCACAACACACCCTTGAAAATAAACTAAGCAACTAGTCCGCTTGACACTGCAGTAGAACCAGCATGAGCGACGGCACTGCCACCTACTCGGAGTCCGAGTCCACTTCCTCAACTTCGACCTTGTCCCTCTTCCTCTTCCTCTTCGCCGACGCTTCTTTGCTTGAACCGAACACTGGGCTCTGCTTATTCATCCAACCCTTGTAGATATTTAAACAAAGGTAGGCATCCATTGCTGCGTACAGGATGTGAGATCTTCATCTAATGTCTTTGACTCCCATGCATGATGAAACTCGTGGTGAGGTTTCTTCAGTTTAGCTTACGAAGGATCATTCATGGCTGCTGCCAGGGTCAGCATTAAAGGCTGAGAGGAGGACACCAGGCTTGCCTGCTAGAGATCGAAGGGCTGGCCTACAACGAGGCCTATCCGACCCAGGACATCCTTGTCATTCCTAAAGTCTACAGGAATGAATTTCACTCTTTCATCTTGAGGAAGTTCTTAAAATCCTGGCACTCAACATCGGCATGGCATATGTGGTAGACCAAGCACACGTTATGTATGCAAACCTGGATCACCACGGGCTTCTTCTTCTCTGCCTCCTTTAGAATCTTCTCTTTTTCCATGACTGTGGTGTACTCAACATCTAGCCCAATGACCCACTCATCCGTTAAACTGTTGAACATACGTAGGAAGAGAGCAAGGAATGCTTTCACCGTCGCGGATCCACATGTGTAGATGACGATGAACTCATCGCCGGTGATGGCTCTAACCTGGTACTCAGCGGCAACCATGGAGATTTGGGAGGCCATGGATTTTGGAGGAGGGTTAGGAGAAGTTCAACTGGTGTAATGTAAAAGGACGGGACGACTGGGAGCGAACTGTTGTAAGGTATTGTACTAGTAGAAGACGGGGACGAGTAGTGCGTGCGAATGGCGTGGGGTTGCTGGCTTGCCCGGTGGATAAATGGCTGCAAGCCCCTTAAGAGTTCTCGAGAACTATGCGGGACCCACTAGATGTCATGTTGATACGTCTCCAACGTATCTACTTTTCCAAACACTTTTGCCCTTGTTTTGGACTCTAACTTGCATGATTTGAATGGAACTAACCCGGATTGACGCTGTTTTCAGCAGAACTACCATGGTGTTGTTTATTGTGCAGAAAACATAAGTTCTCGGAATGACCTGAAAATCCACGGAGATAACTTTTGGAAAATATAAAAAATACTGGCAAAAGATGAAGGCCAGGGGGCCCATACCATGTCCACGAGGATGGGGGGCGCGCCCCCTCCCCCTGGGTGTGCCCCTTGTCTCGTGGGCCCCCTAACGCTCCACCGACCTCAACTCCAACTCCATATATTCCGTTTCACGGAGAAAAAAAATCAGAGAGAAAGATTCATCGCATTTTATGATACGGAGCCGCCGCCAAGCCCTAATCTCTCTCGGGAGGGCTGATCTAGAGTCCGTTCGGGGCTCCAGAGAGGGGGATTCGTCGCCGTCGTCATCATCAACCATCCTCCATCACCAATTTCATGATGCTCACCGCCGTGCATGAGTAATTCCATCGTAGGCTTGCTGGACGGTGATGGGTTGGATGAGATTTACCATGTAATCAAATTAGTTTTGTTAGGGTTTGAACCCTAGTATCCACTATGTTCTGAGATTGATGTTGCTATGACTTTGCTATGCTTAATTCTTGTCACTAGGGCCCGAGTGCCATGATTTCAGATCTGAACCTATTATGTTTTCATGAATATATGTGAGTTCTTGATCCTGTCTTGCAAGTCTATAGTCACCTATTATGTGTTATGATCCCACAACCCCGAAGTGACAATAATCGGGATAGTTCTCGGTGATGACCGTAGTTTGAGGAGTTCATGTATTCACTATGTGTTAATGCTTTGGTCCGGTTCTCTATTAAAAGGAGGCCTTAATATCCCTTAGTTTCCACTAGGACCCCGCTGCCACGGGAGGGTAGGACAAAATATGGCATGCAAGTTCTTTTCCATAAGCATGTATGACTATATTCGGAATACATGCCTACATTACATTGATGAACTGGAGCTAGTTCTGTGTCACCCTATGTTATAACTATTACATGAGGAATCGCATCCGACATAATTGTCCATCACTGATCTAATGCCTACGAGCTTTTCACATATTGTGCTTTGCTTATTTACTTTTCCGTTGCTACTGTTACAATCATTACAAAACTACTATATTTACTTTTACCACTGTTACTATTACTATCATACTACTTTGCTACCAAATACTTTGCTGCAGATACTAAGTTATCCAGGTGCGGTTGAATTGACAACTCAACTGCTAATACTTGAGAATATTCTTTGGCTCCCCTTGTGTCGAATCAATAAATTTGGGTTGAATACTCTACCCTCGAAAGCTGTTGCGATCCCCTACACTTGTGGGTTATCAAGACTAATTTGTGGCAAGGTTGTCAGAATCGCGATTCTGTTATACGATTCTACGACTTTACGATCCAAACTAACCCCTATGATTCTACGATTTTAGTTCATAGAATCTACGTTTCTACGATCCTGATAGTGAAGATTCCATGATTTGCGATCCTACCATCAGAGCTCCTATCCGATTCAAAATCACGATTCTGACAACCTTGATTTGTGGCGTCGTTGCTGGGGAGCATAGCTCTATTCTTTGAGTCACTTGGGATTTATATCTTCTTATCATTATGAGGAACTTGAAAGATGCAAGAACTAAGATGTTTCCCTCAACTACGAGGGGAGGTAAGGAACTGCCATCTAGCTCTGCACTAGATTCTCCTTCTGTTATGAGTAAGCTTGCGACACCTAAACCTGCTACTGCTATGAATTCTGATATGTCGCATGTTATTGATGATGCCACTTCTGCTATGCATGATACTTATGATGAAACTACTTCTATGCTTGATACTACTATGCCATTAGGTGAATATCTTGATAAACAACTTGCTAGGGTTAGAGAGAATGAAATTATTGAAAATGAAATTATTGATGAAAGTGATGATGAAGGTTCTCCCCCTAATTATGAATTGTCTGTTGTTCCTGAGGGTTATGTTATGGATGAAGAAGTTGCTAGAGCTATTTTTGCTTGCAATGATAGATATGATCTTAAGAAGCTATTAGCCAAATGGAAGCAGCAATCCCTTAATGCTAGAATGAAACCTGGCCCTGCTTTTGCTACTTCACCTATCTGTGTTACTGATAAGGATTATGAATTCTCTGTTGATCCTGAGATAATTACTTTGGTTGAATCTGATCCTTTTTATGGCAATGAATCTGAAACTGTTGTGGCACATCTTACCAAGTTGAATGATATAGCCACCCTATTACTAATGATGAGAAGTCTTGCTATTATTATATCCTTAAGATATTTCCGTTCTCATTAAAGGGTGATGCTAAAACTTGGTTTAATTCTCTTGATCCTGGTTGTGTGCGTAGTCCCCAGGATATGATTTATTACTTCTCTGTTAAATATTTCCCTGTCCATAAGAAACAAGCTGCCTTGCGGGAAATATATAATTTTGTGCAAATGGAAGAAGAGAGTCTCCCACAAGCTTGGGGGAGGCTTCTCCGATTGCTTAATGCTTTTCCTGATAATCCTCTTAAGAAAAATGAAATACTTGATATCTTTTATAATGGGCTAATCGATGCTTCCAAGGACTACTTGGATAGTTGTGCTGGTTGTGTTTTCAGGGAAAGAACAGTCGACCAAGCTGAATTGTTATTGAATAATATGTTGACTAATGAAAATAATTGGACTCTTCCTGAGCCCATTCCTGAGGTAATTCCTAAACCAATTGAGCCAACTCCTGAGCCTATTCCTAAACCTACTCCGAAAAAGAGGGGTGTTCTATTTCTCAGTCCCGAAGATATGCAAGAAGCAAAGAAATCAATGAAAGAAAAAGGTATTAAAGCTGAAGATGTTAAGAATTTACCTCCTATTAAAGAAATACATGGTCTTAATATACCGCCTGTTGAAGAAACACATTGTCTTGATATCCTGACACAGGTAGTAAAGGTAAATTCTCTCTATAGATATGATAAAGTTGAAATTCCTTCTACTAAATTTCATAGCCAGTGTTTAGATGAATTTGATGATTTTATGGCTAGACAAGCAAGTTTTAATGCTTATGATGGTAGGGATTAAAGAATAATGCTTCCGAGATAGGACGCTTGAGTGATTATATGGCTAGAGTTAAAGGTGAACTTAAACTCATTAGCAAATATGCTTCTATGGTTACCACTCAAGCTGAGAAAGTACTCAAAGCTCAGAGTGATTTTCTCGATGAATTGAATGATAAACATGACTTTACTGTTAGAGTGGCTACTAGAACTGGTAGAATGACTCAGGAACCTTTGTATCCTGAAGGCCACCCTAAGAGAATCGAACAGGATTCTCAGAGAAATAATGTAGATGCACCTAATCCTCCTAAAAAGAAGAAAAAGAAAAATGATAGGACTTTGCATGCTTCTAGTGAACCTGTTGCACACCCACCTAAGAATCCCAATGATATGTTGATTTCTGATGCTGAAACACAATCAGACGATGAACATGAACCCAGTGATAATGTTAATGATAATGTTCATGTTGATACTCAACCTAGCAAAAATAATGATGTAGAGATTGAACCTGTTGTTGATCTTGATAACCCACAATCAAAGAATCAATGTTATGATAAGAGAGATTTTGTTGCTAGGAAGCATGGTAGAGAAAGAGAACCATGGGTTCAGAAACCCATGCCCTTTCCTCCTAAACCATCCAAGACAAAGGATGATGAGGATTTTGAGCGTTTTGTTGAAATGATTAGGCCTATCTTCTTACGTATGCGCTTAACTGATATGCTTAAATCAAACCCTTATGCTAAATATATGAAGGATATCATTACAAACAAAAGAAAGATACCGGAAGCTGGAATTTCCACCATGCTTGCTAATTATACTTTTAAGGGTGGAATACCAAAGAAACTTGGAGATCCAGGAGTACCAACTATACCATGCTCCATTAAAAGAAATTATGTTAGAACTGCTTTATGTGATCTTGGAGCCGGTGTTAGTGTTATGCCTCTGTCTTTATATCGTATACTTGAATTGCATAAGTTGACACCTACTAAAATATCTTTGCAAATGGTTGATAAATCAACTGCTATACCTACGGTATTTGTGAGGATGTGCCTGTTGTGGTTGCAAATGTCACTGTCTTAACGGACTTTGTTATTCTTGATATTCCCGAGGACAATAGTATGACGATTATCCTTGGTAGACCCTTTTTGAATACTGCAGGGGCTGTTATTAATTGCAACAAAGGCAATGTCACTTTTCATGTTAATGGTAATGAGCATACGGTACACTTTCCGAGGAAACAACCTCAAGTTCATAGCATCAATTCTATTGGAAAAAGTCCAACTATCATTATTGGAGGTTTTGAATTTCCTCTTCCTACTGTCAAGAAAAAGTATGATATTCTTGTTATTGGGGATGTTCATATCCCCGTTGAGGTAACTTAGTGTTATTCGAAATTTCTCCGATTCCGTGTTATTCGGAATGAGTTTGTTAACAAGACTTGATCAACCTTGTTAGTGGATTCATTTTGATGATCATGAGACGGATGAAACTAGAAGGCACAACCTTTTGTACTCTCTTTTTAGTTTCTGTTATTTAGAATAAATAAAGCAAAAATAGTATTATCTGTCTGTTTTCTGAATTATCCATGCAAAAAAATATCCCGAAAATAAAAGTGCTCCAAATTCCCTGCAAATTTAGTATGATTTTTTATGGAATATTTGAGGATTTTAGGCACTGAGAACACTGCAGGGGGGGCAAGCACCTAGCCACAAGGGTGGAGGGCGCGCCCACACCCCCTGGGTGCGCCCCCCTATCTCGTGGGCCCGTGGTGGCCCCCCTCCACTTATTCCTGCACCCATACACTTTGCCTTCATCCCAAAAAAATCCCCATCTAGCTCAAGCACGAGTTCCAGCTCGTTTTGCTGCGATTTTCGATCTCCTTACTCAAAGCCCCATTCACAAAACTTCTTTGGGAGATTGTTGCTTGGTATGTGACTCCTCCATTGGTCCAATTAGTTTTTGTTCTAGTGCTTTATTCATTGCAAATTGTTGCTGCATAGGTGACCCTGTTCTTGAGCTTGCATGTCAAATTTATGAGGTCCCAAGTGATTCTAATGCATGATATAGGCTCTAGGCACTTGTAGGAGTTGTTGCTACCAATCTTGTTCAGATTTATTCACTTTTATTTTGAAGTTACTAAAAATTTCAGAAATTTTCAGAAAAAGATGAATAGATTGTTCTTGAGGGGCTCCTCTAACCAAAGCTCCAAGGATAAACAAGCTAAGGAAAAAGAAAAGGCCAAGTATAATCTTCCTCGCGTAGCGGAAATACGGCCGTGTGAATGGCCTTGTGATAATCTCTTGAGAGCAGCCAAGATTTATGAAGACTTTTATTCTTTGGCTGAAAATGTGGACCTCACCGACTTCCTCCACGACTGGATCGAACAGTCATTATCTTGTTATGCCAAAGGATGTGTATGCGCATCAAGGCCAGACATCAGCTCCAGAGCCTGAGCCGGAACCTCTACTGGACCCTTATCGCCCATCATCTTATCAGCAGGATCCGAAGGAGATCGCCAGTCAGTGGCAGTACAATGACGCTCCTCGGTACACCGGGGAGAGTAGCCGCGATCCTTGGCATTAGACCAACTTAGGCCAAAAGCCTAAGCTTGGGGGAGTATGTATTTCTCACCGACTTTACATTCATGTTCACACACTATTCTAGTTGTCGGTGCTCATACTCTTTCATTGTATTATCCATGCTAGTTTAATTTCCTTTTTCTAGCTTTGTTCTTGTGTGTTTGATAAACCTTAAAGAAAACCCAAAAAAATTAGTTAGTTTACTTTCCATGCTTGTAGTAGTAATTAAAATGAAAACCCAAAAAGATTTCTCGTTCTTCTTTTACTTGTTGGGATCTCTCCCATGTAAATAGTTTTATTTCTTTTCTTTCCTTTGGGGGTCAAGAGTAGAAGATCATATTGAAAATGCTTAGTGGCTCTCATATCCATGATTGTTGATTTAATCTAGAGCCCATATTACTTTGTCTTCTCTCTTCAATAGAATGCTTGCAGATTCCAGCTTAGTCCAATGCACGTGCACTATTATTATTATACACACCGTCCGGTCGTGCGAGTGAAAGGCAATAATGACGATATATGATGGACTGATTGCGATAAGAGAAGCTGGTATGAACTCGACCCCTCTTGTTTTTGTAAATATGGTGAGTTCATCGTTCCTGCTTCAGCCTATTATGAAGTAGACATATTTGCAATGACATTTAGAGATTATAGTTGCTTATGCCATGCTTAATTAGCTATGAGTTATAATGGTTTACCTTGCATGCCAACATGCTATTAAAATGATTATCTTGTGGTATGATGAGATGGTATCCTCCTTTGAATAAATTGAGTGACTCGACTTGGCACATGTTCACGCATGTAGTTGAAACAAAATCAACATAGCCTTCACGATATTTATGTTCATGGTGGATTATATCCTACTCATGCTTGCACCTGGTGTAAATTAATTTTAATGCATGTTCATGATTGTTGTCGCTCTCTCGGTTGGTCGCTTCCCAGTCTTTTGCTAGCCTTCACCTGTACTAAGCGGGAATACTGCTTGTGCGTCCAATTTCCTTAAACCCCAGAGTTATTCCATATGAGTCCACCATACCTTCCTATATGCGGTATCTACCTGCCGTTCCAAGTAAATTTGTATGTGCCAAACTCCAAACCTTCAAATAAATTCTGTTTTGTATGCTCGAGCAGCTCATGTTTCAACTAGGGTTGTCTGTATCTTCCATGCTAGGTGGGTTATTCTCAAGGGGAGTGGACTCCGCTCCTCATTCACGAGAAAATGGCTGGTAACCGGGATGCCCAGTCCCATGATCAAAAAGATCAAAGCAAATCAAAATAATTAAAACAAAACTCCCCCAGGGCTGTTGTTAGTTGGAGGCACTCGTTGTTTCGAGCAAGCCATGGATTGATGCTTGTTGGTGGTGGGGGAGTATAAACTTTTACCATTCTGTTTGGGAACCGCCTATAATGCATGTAGTATGGAAGATATTGCCATCTCATAGTTGTTACGTTGACAGTGAAAGTATACCGCTCAAAATGATATTCATCTCTATTTCAAAATCAAGCTCTGGCACCTCTACAAATCGCTCCTTCCCTCTGCGAAGGGCCTATCTATTTACTTTTATGTTGAGTCATCACCTTCTTATTAAAAATCACCCGCTGGAGAGCACACTGTCATTTGTATGCATTACTATTAGTTTATATTGGGTATGACTTGACTACATCTCTTTTATCATGAATTACAATGTTTAGTCAGTCCTTGATCTTTAAAGGTGCTCTGCATTTATGTTTTGCGGTCTCGGAAAGGGCTAGCGAGATACCATCTTGTTATATCATATTATGATTGTTTTGAGAAAGTGTTGTCATCCGAGTTTTATTATTATTGCTCGCTAGTTGATTATGCCATTGATATGAGAAAACATGAGACCTGAGTGTTATTGTGAATATGGTTAGTTCATAATCTTTGCTGAAACCTTGAATGTTGGCTTTACATATTTATAACAACAAGAGCAAACAGAGTTTGTAAAAGTTTTTCTTTATCACTTTCAATTTATCAACTGAATTGCTTGAGGACAAGCAAAGGTTTAAGCTTGGGGGAGTTGATACGTCTCCAACGTATCTACTTTTCCAAACACTTTTGCCCTTGTTTTGGACTCTAACTTGCATGATTTGAATGAAACTAACCCGGACTGACGTTGTTTTCAGCAGAACTGCCATGGTGTTGTTTATTGTGTAGAAAAGAAAAGTTCTCGGAATGACCTGAAAATCCACGGAGATAACTTTTGGAAAATAAAAAAAATACTGGCAAAAGATGAAGGCCAGGGGGCCCACACCCTGTCCACGAGGGTGGGGGCGCGCCCCCTCCCCCTGGGTGTGCCCCCTGTCTCGTGGGCCCCCTGACGCTCCACCGACCTCAACTCCAACTCCATATATTCCGTTTCACGGAGAAAAAATCAGAGAGAAAGATTCATCGTGTTTTACGATAAGGAGCCGCCGCCAAGCCCTAATCTCTCTCGGGAGGGCTGATCTGGAGTCTGTTCGGGGCTCCAGAGAGGGGGATTCGTCGCCGTCGTCATCATCAACCATCCTCCATCACCAATTTCATGATGCTCACCGCCGTGCATGAGTAATTCCATCGTAGGCTTGCTGGACGGTGATGGGTTGGATGAGATTTACCATGTAATCGAGTTAGTTTTGTTAGGGTTTGATCCCTAGTATCCACTATGTTCTGAGATTGATGTTGCTATGACTTTGCTATGCTTAATGCTTGTCACTAGGGCCCGAGTGCCATGATTTCAGATATGAACCTATTATGTTTTCATGAATATATGTGAGTTCTTGATCCTGTCTTGCAAGTCTATAGTCACCTATTATGTGTTATGATCCGACAACCCCGAAGTGACAATAATCGGGATACTTCTCGGTGATGACCGTAGTTTGAGGAGTTCATATATTCACTATGTGTTAATGCTTTGGTCCGGTTCTCTATTAAAAGGAGGCCTTAATATCCCTTAGTTTCCACTAGGACCCCGCTGCCACGGGAGGGTAGGACAAAAGATGTCATGCAAGTTCTTTTCCATAAGCACGTATGACTATATTCGAAATACATGCCTACATTACATTGATGAACTGGAGATAGTTCTGTGTCACCCTATGTTATAACTATTACATGAGGAATCGCATCCGACATAATTATCCATCACTGATCCAATGCCTACGAGCTTTTCACATCTTGTGCTTCGCTTATTTACTTTTCCGTTGCTACTATTACAATCATTACAAAACTACTATCTTTACTTTTACCACAGTTACCATTACTATCATACTACTTTGCTACCAAATACTTTGTTGTAGATACTAAGTTATCTAGGTGTGGTTGAATTGACAACTCAACTGCTAATACTTGAGAATATTCTTTGGCTCCCCTTGTCTCGAATCAATAAATTTGGGTTGAATGCTCTAACCTCGAAAGCTATTCGATCCCCTACACTTTTGGGTTATCACATGTCTACTGGACCCATATCGTAGGCCTGACGGTATAGCTCCTGCCTATTCGCACGCCATGCCGGTGCATGGATGTAACTTCACTTAATTCCGTCAACCGTCGCGCCTCCCACGACCTTCGCCTCCCTCGCGCGGTCGCGCCCTTTGAGACTTCGACCGGCTATAAATGAGCAATTTTTTTGCCTACTCCGCATGCATGATACTCCCTCTGGTTCTTTTTACTTCCGTCAACCATTTGCAAAGTGTTTGACCAAATTTATACTAAAAATATCAATATCTACAATACTGATTATAATGAGTATAAGAATTGTGTTTTATAATGATTATAAAATTTTGATTTGACATTGTGAATGTTGATACATTTTTCTATAAGTTTGGTCAAAGTAGAGGTACATTGACTTCAAACAAAACTTAAATGCACAATGCAGACTAGTTCCTCCGTCCAGGTGTGTGCCATGTCCTATCTTGTCATCACAACAAGGTTAGCTATTAGAGTACTACTACCTCCCTTCTAGTTTAAAGGGCTCGATTCAAAAATTTCACCTACTCTTAGCAAGATGGAGGCGGTGGAATAGTTTTTGTAGTCTGCAAAAGTAGTCAACTAATGTTGTCATTCTTCACAAAAAAAATATGTTTACCAATGCATGCATGAACACTACTTACTCTAACTCCCCTCTCTTCTTTAATTCTTTGCCACATCAACATGTTTGCTATTCCCGTGTGCATGATACCAGCTAAGATACCACCATTATGGCCAGCCTTAATCATCACATGCAATAATTTAGTACACCTTGAAATATGAACATGTGTGGGGCGTGTGTGTTTTTAATGACTTGAGACTATACCTAGCCCAACATGCAAGATGACTTATTGTGCACCGTTCCTCATACCTGCAGGAAGCCCGTTCGTCTCCAAATCTTTTCCTCTCCATGTGTGGAAATAATATGCCTGCCAGACTCTCCTTCTCCCTCGGCGGTCGCACCACTCCACCCCGTGTGGAAAATATCTGCATGCATGACTCTCTTGCCCCCGCGCTTGTCCAATCTGTTGTGACCAGCAATATTTCCACCCCTTTCCTCCCTCGTAATTTACTCCAACAAATATGCCCATGTAGCTGTTACGTTAATCGCGCAACATATCTTCTGGGATGCTGCTTCAGTTACTTAACTGCAGGTGCATTGGGTCACTCACATATGGGCCCAACAGGGGTCTGGCCCACATGTCAGTGACGCAACTGGACCTGCAGTTAAGTCAGTGCAGCTCAGTCCATATCTTACATAGGTGTGCCATTGCTCGCTATAAATACTGCACCTCCCAGGGCATTCGGAAGAATGTTCATGTTCATCGCTATCTCCTCCCCCTCCCTCTCACGTCGACCACCATGGCATCGCCCCTCCCAAGCCCTAGGTCCCCCTCGCTGCACCGCCCAGACGGTCACGCGTTGTCATTCCGTTCCTCGCTGCCGCTAGTCGAGAAGGACGCGTCGGTGTTCCACTCCTCGTCGCAACGTGTCGAGGTGGACGCGTCGGTGTTCCCAATCTTTCCAGCATGCGCGTTGGAGGACGCGTAGGCTCCCCGCTACGAGGAGAACACCGAGCCCCCCAGCCTTGAGGAGCTTTGGAAATAAATGGATGTCGCCATGTGGGAGGCTTTGCCGCCGGCAGAGCACACCAAAATAGAGGCAGAGAAGAAGGCCGAGGAAGAGAAGCATGTCGCGGGGCAAGTTGCCTGGCAGGTCTATGTCGTGTCCGAGAGAGTCAGGCAATTGGCTCTTTGGCAGAAGGCTTGTGCAAGGGCCGTGAGGGTGGCAGAGGACTCCCGTGCCAAAGCCCTGAGTGCAGTCGGGCCCAAGCGCCTCATCTACGCTTGGCGGTACGTGGACTGGGTGCATGCTTCCAGCAAGGAGGAGTACCTGTTGGCGCTGGACCACCACACCAATGAGATCGTGCTCCTCGCCGGCAAGTCGCCAATCAGCACCTCGTGAGTTGCGAGGCTGAGGAAGAGGCGTTGTGTCGGCGCGCTGGGAAACGGCCGCGCACCAGGGCACTCGTGGCGCGCCGCAAGCGCTACTGCGAGCGTCATGGCTTTTAGTAGGAGTATAATTTAGTTTAGTAAGGTGATCTCATTAGTTTTGGGACGCAAATGATAATCTCGAACCTTTGGGAATTATTAGCATCCTTAACTCAGTCCATATAGCACAAACTTTACTATATACTATCGCACTACACGTCTATCTCTATATATATGCTTGCAGACTGTGCTACTCACTCCATCCAGGTGAATAAGTCATCTTTGGTTGTGCACCGTGACCAACAAGGAGGGAAGACTTTATACACCTAGACACCGGGAATACTACTATTACTTATGTACGTGCAAATGCACGTTTTAACATTATGATGCAGTTTTTGTAAAAGTAGAAAACAACACTAGTCAAGCTTGTGAAACGATTCAATGCAAAACAAATGCAAAAATGCTCGTTTGATTGTTTACTTTTAGCTTCCTTCTCTGTGGTTATTTCTCTGTCATACTTTGTACGGAGTATCTCATTGGTCGGAAAGGCATGCAAATTCCCAAACCGCTTCCTACACCCTGTATCGAATTTTTTGCCTAACAAGTTGTGCCGTGCAATTGGAATTCCAACTTGAGTACTAGTACTACTAGTAGGAGTACCAGGGGCCAGTTCGTTCAGGCTTCTAGATTATTAGTAATCCCATTACTACTAGCTCCGTCCTGGTTTATTGGTCCCCATTGTAATCTGTGTCAAATTTTGATCATAAATTTAACTAATGAAATGTTTGTGCATGTCACATGCACTAACATTTTATCAGTTAAATCTTTGGTCAAAATTTACCACAAATTACAATGGTGACAAATAAACCAGGACGGAGGTACTAGTAGTAGGTTAGAATCCGAAATAAATGAGTGAGGCGGCTTAATGTTACTCTCCACTGTGACTAGTCTTATGGGAAAAACTGGGGAAGAGACGACTTATTTTTTAAGCCGCCAAAAGAATTGGCCCTAGGAGTACTAGCTAGGGATACTAGGAGTAGTAACTAGGGATCAAGTGTGCAAGATGAATCGGAGAAAGTAAATGCAGAGAGATGAAATGCAAAAAAGACAGAGGGATGTGATGGTTGCTTGTCCGTTTATTTTACCAGGCCACTTATTACTAGCAGTGGTTGGGTTTTGTGATATGACGGCTTTACTGCCGCGCCACGAGCGGGGTGAGACTCCCGTGCAGCACCGCCCTCTACACTTGTACTACATTGGTCGTGGTTTATTAGTCCCCCATTGAATTTGACTGAAGATTTAACTGACAACATGTCAACAAAAACTATATCATTGGATTCGTATTTGAACATAGTTTTCAATGATATAATTTTAGGTGACATGCATCAGCATTTATCGTACTATATATAATGTTAGTTCAATTTTTGGTCGTACTAATCTATAGTAGTAAGGTGCCCGTGTGTTGCACGGAAGAGTGAAATGCATTGATCGGGGAGTTGTTTATTTTGACAAAGGATGTGGGGGTCATCTCATGTGTAACGGGTATCGATAGGTTTCTTCGGATATAATTTCATCTCTAGAGCTCACAAACATCCGGGTGAAATAGATAAAAAGGTATCTTTTGAAAACAAAAGCGTTCAACTGTTCAACCTGCATCCAAAACTTGTGAAGAAATAACACTTATTGTGCTTTGCAAGAAATGATCTTTAAGAATTAGTTTTTTAGTATCGATTGTTATACATGTTGGCTATAAATGACATGGCACTTTCTTATAGTCAACAGTTGGCTATACTATTAAGTATTAACCATGACCTTATACACCTAGACGGAGGGATTAAATCAGGATGACTTGGAAGGGGCAGAGAAGATGTAAGAAATGGTTCATAGTAAGTCTTTCACCAGTATTGTAGTAAAAGTTCATACATGGAAGATTCTAGACTAAACCATAAACGGATACACTTTTATTCATGTGTGATACTCCAATAGAGCAAGATCATGCATGGAAGTCTCCACATGCTTAAACAGCGGATTACATTGAGCGAAGACTAATGATCAACATTTAACTTGATAATGCGTATGTCCAGGTGAACCTCCTTGGAGTCCCCGTGCACCGCGTTGCGGGGTAAATAATACCATTCATCTTCCATGTCCACATCGGCGGGAAGGTCCCAGCTCGGCAGAGTCCAAGTCAGTTTGATGTAGCCGGTGTCACCGCCCACGTAACTCGGAGGGGTAGTAACAGTGAGCACGCACCCATACATCGGCCTCGTGTCAGTGTCAACGTCAGTGGCGTCGCCCCTGACGTGGACTACAGAGACGGGGCAGTGGCCTGCGCGGGCCTCGCTGGTGCCCACGATCAAGAGGACGACGTTGTCATCCTCCTCCGAGACTAGCAGGCGGCGGTGATCCTCCGGCGACTCCGGCATGGTGAACGGGTAGCACGTCTCGTACTTGATGTTCTCTGCCAAGGGCCAGTAGTAACCGATGCACGCATCCGTGAGGTGATGCACGATGTCCGCCGGCGAGCCCCAAAATGGCATTGGGCACTAATAGCAGTAGACGAAGGGCTCCTTGGAGGCATTGACCAGGCCGTCCATGAAACGGGAGTGGCTATAGGGGACGTTGCGCCAGTTGAATATATGAGCAAGTTACTATGAGATTTAATCCGAATAAGCACAAAATAAATCATGACGGCTATAACAGAGATTAAACTAATCATGTGGACTAGCATAGTAGATGAACAGATAGAATATACTCCCTTTGTTCCTAAATATTTGTCTTTTTAGAGATTTCAAATGGACTACCACATACAGATGTATATAGACATATTTTAGAGAGTAGATTCACTCATTTTGCTTTGTATGTAGTCACTTGTTGAAATCTCTAGAAAAACAAATATTTAGGAACAGAGGAAGTAGTACGATACATAGTAGAAACATGAATTCTACCATGATTTCAAACAGGAAGGACAGAAACACATACGGTGCAACGGGAGAAGCATCGTTGGCGTTGAGGTTGTCGCCCATGTCATTGAAGAAGAGGTTGCCGAGGTCGGGGAAGAAGTCGTCGTCGGTGAAGTCGTGGCTGCCAGCAGTCGCGGGAGTGCGCTCCCCAAATTTCAATAGTGCCCACTGAGGGAGTCCTGGATTAAGGGGTCCTCAGACAGCCGGACTGTATACATGGGTCGGACTGTCGGGCTATGAAGATACAAGATAGAAGACTTCTTCCCGTGTCCGGATGGGACTCTCCTTTGCGTGGAAGGCAAGCTTGGCGATTCGTATATGTAGATTCCTTTCTCTGTAACCGACTTTGTGTAACCCTAGCCCCCTCCGGTGTCTATATAAACTGGAGGGTTTAGTCCGTAGAGGGAACAACAATCATAATCTCATAGGCTAGGCTTCTAGGGTTTAGGCATTACGATCTCGTGGTAGATCAACTCTTGTAATACTCATATTTATCAAGATCAATCAAGTAGGAAGTGGGGTATTACCTCCATAGAGAGGGCCCGAACTTGGGTAAACATCGTGCCCCCTGTCTCCTGTTACCATCAACCTTAGATGCACAGTTCAGGACCCCCTACCCGAGATCCACCAGTTTTGACACCGACATTGGTGCTTTCATTGAGAGTTCCGCTGCGTCGTCACCAGAAGGCTTGATGGCTCCATCAATCATCTACAACAACGCAGTCCAGGGGGAGATCTTCCTTCCCGGACAGATCTTCATATTCGGCGGCTTCGCACTGTGGGCCAACTCTCTTGGCCATCTAGAGCAGATCGATAGCTATGCCCCTGGCCATCAGGTCAGATTTGGAAGCCTGAATTTTGTGGCTGATAACCGTGGAACTTGATCTTCGACAGATTAGAGCCCATGACGGCTGTCCCCTGCCACCACGATGAACATGACCTAAATCTGTCATCTGGCCGTGCTCAGGAGATAGAGCCTGTAACCGCTCTGGCCCTAGATCCGGAGCAGACCGCGTCGTCTGAAGACGGGAAGTTTAACCCCGCCATGGAAGCTGCAGACTCATCGGCGCTCGAGCCGCACACAAACCCAACATCGAGTTGGGCTTGTGTCACTGAAACCTCGGACTCTTCTCCGGCCATAGGTTTCGGACCACGTGCATCCGCGTCCATCAAACCTGATTGGGCGTCAATCTTGGAGTTCAGCTCTGCGGACATCTTCCAGCACTCACCTCTAGGCGATGTGTTAAACTCATTGAAATCCATCTCCTTGTCTGGGGACTCTCGGCCGAACTACGTGCGGCTCGAATGGGAGACGGATGACGATGAACTTCGTTTCCCACCCACCGCCCAAATTATAGCCAATGTCGATGATTTAACCGACATGCTTGATTACGACTCTGAGGACATCGACGGTATGGACGACGATGCCGGAGAGGGACAAGAACCACCGCCTACAGGGCGTTGGACAGCCACATCCTCGTACGACATATACATGGTGGATACACCCAAAGAGAACAATGGCGACAATGAAAATCCGGTCGAGGATAAACCTCCTGAGATACAGCCAAAGCGCCAATGTCAGCGGCGCCGCTCCAAGCCACGCTGAGGTTGTCCCGGACTAGGGGGTGTCCGGATAGCCGAACTATCATCATCGACCGGACTCCAAGACTATGAAGATACAAGATTGAAGACTTCGTCCCGTGTCCGGATGGGACTTTCCTTGGCGTGGAAGGCAAGCTTGGCGATACGGATATGTAGATCTCCTACCTTTGTAACCGACTCTGTGTAACCCTAGCCCTCTCCGGTGTCTATATAAACCGGATGGCCTTAGTCCATAGGACGGACAACAATCATACCATAGGCTAGCTTCTAGGGTTTAGCCTCCTTGATCTCGTGGTAGATCTACTCTTGTAACCCACATCATCAATATTAATCAAGCAGGACATAGGGTTTTACCTCCATCAAGAGGGCCCGAACCTGGGTAAAAACATCGTGTCCCTCGTCTCCTGTTACCATCCGCCTAGACGCATAGTTCGGGACCTCCTACCCGAGATCCGCCGGTTTTGACACCGACATTGGTGCTTTCATTGAGAGTTCCTCTGTGTCATCACCGATAGGCTCGATGGCTTCTTCGATCATCAACGACGATGCAGTCTAGGGCGAGACTTTCCTCCCCGGACAGATCTTCGTATTCGGCGGCTTCGCACTGCGGGCCAATTCGCTTGGCCATCTGGAGCAGATCGAAAGCTATGCCCCTGGCCGTCAGGTCAGATTTGGAAGTTTGAACTTCACGGCTGACATCCACGGGGACTTGATCCTCGACGGATTCGAGCCACAGCCGAGCGTGCCGTACTGTCATGATGGGCATGATTTAGCTCTCCAGCCGGATAGTACCCTGGAGGCCGCACTCGAACCCACTCTGATCTTCAATTCGGAGCCGGCTGCGCAGATCGAGGACGGATGGCTAGACACCGCCTCGGGGGCTGCAACCTCTATGGCGATAGAGCCGAACACTGACTTTGTCCCTCATAAAGCTCGTGACTCCAAGGTGCCGGACTCCTCGCCGGACTCCGAACCCCACGCGCCTTCCCCGATCGAATCCGATTGGGCGCCGATCATGGAATTCACCGCAGCGTACATCTTTCAACACACACCTTTTGGCGACATCTTGAGTTCGCTAAAGTATCTCTTGTTATCAGGAGAGCCCTGGCCGGACTGCGGTCAGGAAGGTTGGGATGCGGACGACGAAGAAATTCAAAGCCCACCCACCACCCACTTAGTAGCCGCTGTCGACGATCTAACCGACATGCTAGATTACGACTCCGAAGACATCGACGGTATGGACGACAATGCCGGAGACAGCCAAGAACCAGCGCCTAACGGGCACGGAAAAGCCACCCCAGCTCACAACGTATACATGGTGGACACACCAAAAGGAAGCGACAATGAGGAAAAACGGGACGTGGCGAAGGACAACTCCCCCAACAAACAAACAAAGCGGCGACGCAAGCGCCGCCCGAAGACCGGCATCGACAAAAACGGTACCCATATGGACCTGGCCCTAGAGCAGGGCGAAGCAGTGGACGATGCACACATCAACAAGTGGCCAGCCGGACAGGAACCGGACAAGCAACCCATCCCCGGCGAAGATGATCTCACATCACCAGAGCATAGGAATCTCCATAACAGGCTCGTCGCCACTGCAAGAAGTTTGAAGAAGCAAAAGCGGAAGCTCAAAACAGCGGAAGACACACTCAGAAGGAGATGGAGAAAAGTACTCAACCCCGCAGATAAATATGGCACTAGTCACCAGACAAAGAGCTACCCGAAGCGCAAGGTGTTGCCCAAATTTGACGAGGAGGCCTTCGATCCCCCGCAGTCAAAAAATAAAGGGGCCGCCTGGCCGGATAGACGACCAGATGACAGGCCAAGAGCAACACGGGGCGCCACACACAAGCCGGCACATGATCAGCATAAAGATCTTCAGAAAAAGGATAACCCGGCCAGGTCTATCTATGGGCCAAAAAAGAAGACTCCAAGAAGTAACACAACCAGCCGAGCATTTGAAGACAACGGCACACCCAAATACAGGGGCGCCGCATACCCACTATGTTTTACCGACGAGGTACTGGATCATGGATTTCCAGCAGGATTTAAACCCATAAACATAGAGGCATACGACGAAACAACAGACCCCGGAGTCTGGATTGAGGATTATATCCTACACATACATATGGCAAGAGGAGACGATCTCCACGCCATAAAATACCTTCCCCTCAAGCTCAAAGGGCCGGCCAGGCATTGGCTTAAAAGCCTCCCAGAAAATACGATTGGGAGTTGGGAAGAGCTTGAGGATGCGCTTCGAGCAAATTTTCAGGGGACTTATGTCCGGCCTCCGGATGTAGATGATTTAAGTCACATAACTCAACAGCCCGGAGAATCAGCACGCAAATTCTGGAACAGGTTCCTCACTAAAAAGAACCAAATAGTCAACTGTCCGGACGCTAAAGCCTTAGTAGCCTTCAAACACAACGTCCGAGACGAATGGATCACCAGACACCTCGGCCAGGAAAAACCAATAACAATGGCCGCACTAACAAGTCTCATGACCCGCTTTTGCGCGGGGGAAGACAGCTGGTTGGCTAGATGCAGCACCAGCGACCCGAGTACATCCGAAATCAGGGATGGAAATGGGAAATCACGATGCAAAAAAGATCAGCGCCGGAACAAGGAGAATGGCCCACATAGTACGGCGGTCAACGCCGGATTCAAAAGCTCTCGGCCGAACAACAAAACACTGCCCTTAAAGGATAACAGTGACGAGCTATTCAACCTCAACAAGATTCTGGATAGACTGTGTCAAGTACACGGTACCTCCGGGAAGCCTGCAAACCATACCTGCAGAGATTGTTGGGTCTTCAAGCAGTCCGGCCGACTTAACGCCGAACACAAAGGGCTCGACACACCAAGTGTAAGTGACGAAACCCAAAAGCAGCGCTCCGGAAACCAAAAGACTTTCCCATTAGAAGTCAAAACAGTGAACTCACTTCACGTGATAACACGCAGCACGGCCCCTGCTATACCAGGACACCGTCCGCAGACTGGGGATAGAACCCACCAAAATTCGCCATAGCAAGCACTTCCTTCAAAGGAGTGACGCCAGGCCTTTTTAGCCAATTTTACAGGCTCTGTACCACTAGGGGTCGTGTTCGGTCCATCCGACAACCTCCGTCGCGAAAAGCTCACCCTCCATCGCCCCATTTAGCAGTAGCCCTTAAGCACTACTGGGGCATGCAGCTTTCACGCGCTTTAATGCAATACCACATTACGCGTATCTTACGCTTAAAAATGCCTGGTCCACGTGGGCATATTCCTAAAACTCCAGGTGTCTCTCGACCACGGAGAATGTGCGGCTGCCTAGACAGCCACACAATATTCCGACCTTGCAGGTCAAAGCCCCTAAAAACAGGTCATTTAGACCTCGGACATGGTTAGACGAGTCCGGCGTAACTTAACAAGGGGCTTCCCAGCCGCATACCCCTTTTTTTAGGGGGGGCGCGCGCATAAATGATGAAAGCTAATAAAGCTCAACTTTCTTTTCCAAATTATACTTTATTTTGATACACTTTTTGCATGATATTTCTTAGAAACTAAGTCCTTCTCTTTTACAGATGAAGCACGTGCTACACCCATCCAGAATACGGCACAACGGAGACACAGGCGCAGACGTGCAGTAGGGACCCGTTGCAAGGATTCTTTTTCAGATTAAGACCCTGTGTAAACCTTTCTCACTGTCTCTTGTTCATACACATCCCCCGGTTTCTTACCAGAGCCGAGGAGGAGGTTGGCGTTTTGGCATCGGCCGCGTCAGAAGTTCCCGCCTGTACCCGGACACTAGGGGCTTAGGGCTTTTATTCTGCCCGATATCATTAAGACCGAACACCTCAGGGTGTGTTCGGCGTCTCGAGTTAGGCCTTATATGCATCAGCTCCGAATCATGTCTTTGGTCAAATGTTGGGTTTGCCCGGCTCCTGTGTTTTGCTGCCTTACGTTCTGTATCATCGGCTAACGCGGCACCAGGAGAACTACTGCGATTGTGCCCCGGTTCGGCCGGGAGAGCACCTCAGTAGAGAAAGCCGAAAACTGACTGTCATGATATGGCGAGAGACTGGTCAACCACTCGATCGACCATTGGAATGTTTAGAATTCCTCCGCTTTGACGAAGGACCGCTTCCCGGTCAGGCACATACGCGCCCCAAGTTCGGAGAAGCGCGATGCCATCAGGGGCTATATCGTAGCCCCACATTCAAGCTCCTACGGCTAGCTGAAAGTGATAAAGCATTATAGTCCGGTTGCCTAGTTTGCTATGCTATCACCTCCTTAAAAGGACCAAGACGTTGGATTAAGTGTGAAAAAGCGTTTTTCTTTTTGCAAACACCCCCGCACCATGTGCGTGGGGGCTGAAGCCAAAGACTGCCATCTTTCAGATTATACATACATATACGGCCGCACAGGAGATAGTTCAATACTTGAACACACAAGTATAAAAAGTCATTGCATTATAAACATGACCTTAGAAATCATACATGTGATTCAAACATAACATTTTTCGAGCACTGCGACTCTATTATACGAGCGCCCTGCAGGACTTCCTCAAAGTAATGCTTGGTGGGGAATCGGCTTCTGTCCGAACCCCGGGATGCAACAGCAGTGGCATCCATCTCCGCCCAGTATGTTTTACCACGGGCGAGAGCCATCCGCGCACCTTCTATGCATGCCGACCGCTTCATCGCCTTAATATGCGGCACTGCACCATGGAATTGCTGCAACAAGCCAAAATAACTCTTTGGCTTGGGCCTTTTCGGCCACAGATGAGTTACCACATCCGTCATGGCCAGTACGGACAATCTATTCAGCTCAGCCCACTCAACCAGCCGATCACTCAACGGAAGTGGACCCTCCGGACTATGGAATTGAGACCAGAAAAGCTCTTCCATTTCATGATCCTCCTGGCTTCGAAAGTGCACGACTGCGTTAGCCGCACTCGCCACCAAGTCCAGATAAGGATCCTCCGCACCGTACAATCGGCCCAGCTGAGCATACTTCGGATCCGTGAACTTCCTACGCAGCATAAAGGGCTTTCCAGCCACAATGTCTCCGACCTGACGCAATTCCTCCTTCATAGCCCGCATCGCACTGCGGGCATCCTTGGCTTCGGCATCGGCCTTCTTCAGGTCCTCTTGCTCCGCTCGGCGTTCTCCTTCAAGAACCTCCAGGCGGTCGGTAGCAACTTTTTAATTTCATGGCCATTCCGGCCATCTCCTCCCTGCTTCGGCAGTGAGCAGCCTTCTCGGCTTCTAGCTCTTCCGCTGCCTTCAAGGCAGCCGCCTCGCTTTTTCTGGCTTGCTCCTTGGCCCGAGCAAGTTCTGCTTGAAGGTCTTCCACAGCAGCAGCACCATCTGCATCAAGCATACAACTTGTAAGGAATGGGCATCAGCTCCCTTACTAAGCGACCGCGGCGCAATCACATACCTTGCGACTCATCAAGTCGTTTATTGACCAGCGAGATGTCCGCATCTGCAGCGTTGAGTTGCTTCTTCAGCTCGGCGAATCCATCCGTCCGGCTGGCCACCAAACATTCCGCCACCTGCATAGGAAAGGCGACAGTTAATAACTGAGATTATGATCCTAGGCACGCTGCCGTTTTCGGCAGCATACCAAGTCTCAGGGGCTACTATACAGGGCGCACTTCATGTGCAAAACTGTCAACAGGTATGTCATTTTTTGCGTACCTCAAATCCCGTCAGTAAACTTCCGATGGCCTCATACAACCCGCTTTCGGCGGACGAGATCCTCTCAATCACATTACCCATTAATGTGCGGTGATCTTCTGAGATGGATGCCCTCTTAAGCAAATCCTGCAGCTCCACCGGCCGTACTCCAATGGGTGCCGAACTCTCCGGCCCCGCCGGACTCGGGGAGACCCTCCGCGACGACACCTCAGGGTCGTCCGCCCCGTGCGATGGGGCGGCAGAGGGAGGTGTTTCGCTCTCCATCATCTCCGAACGAAGGTCTCCCGAAGATGAGCTGTGCTGAGATGGACTGGGATCCGAACTACAAGGTAAAAACTTCGGTTACCTTTAGACATTAAGCAGGGGTGTCTAATAATTATAAAATCCCCCTTTTTACTTACGGCTCGTTAGAGGGCTGATTCCTCCGAGGAGACAGTACGGCCGGGGCGCTTTCTGGCGCAGGACCTTCCGGTACAGATTTCTTTCCCCGCTTTGAGGCCTTGGCCTCCGGGTCTTCGGAAGCGTTCCGCTTCTCCCCCTGGAAGGAGGGACTCTCGATTCCTCCCTTACTAAACGCCTCCTTGGCAGAGGTGACAGTTTCCCCGCGCCCCCCTTCGCCCTCATTTGAAGGTGCAACCTCCAACATTTTGATTAACACGGGATCTTGTGTGGTCTCAGGGAGGGGGATCGGACACCGTATCAGTTTTGCTTGCGCTATCCACTCCTGTCCAGGGATAGCTGGTTAAAAGGCAAGCTCACGATAAATAAATGAATGGTGTGTCCGGACACAGGGCTACTTAGTTGAGTATCCGGGCGATTGCAGCTTAGGCCAGCGTCCTCGGTCAATTCCGGATGCGTCTCTTGCGATCCGAAGAACAGTTTATACATCTCCATGGGAGTCAAACCCATGAAGTGTTGAAGAGCTCGCGGCCCCTTCGGATTAAATTCCCACAGGCGGAGGGGGCGACGTTTGCAGGGCAGTAGGCGCCGGATCAACATGACCTGCACCACTGCGACCAGATTGATCTCCCTTTCTTGGAGGACTTGAATCCGGTCCTGCAACAGGGGGACGTCTTTGGGCGGCCCCCAGTCACGCCCCTTGTTGACCCATGACGTCAGCTGCTGTGGAGGGGCCGAGCGAAAGACGGGCGGCGGCTTCCGCCTGCTGCCCCGGGGATCGGTGATATAAAACCACTCCTATTGCCACAAGCCGAGCTCCTCTTGGAAAGAGCCCTTGGGCCATGGAGCTTCGGCCCTCTTGCTTATAACCGCCCCGCCGCACTCTGCCTGACGCCCCTCAATCATCTTCGGCTCCATGTTGAAGGTTTTGAGCCATAAGCCGAAGTGAGGGGTAGTGCGGAGGAAGGCTTCACAAACGACAATGAATGATGAGATATGGAGGATGGACTCCGGAGCCAGGTCGTGGAATTCCAGCCCATAGTAAAACATGAGCCCCCTCATGAAGGGATCCGTCGGGAAGCCTAAACCCCGACGGAAGTGAGACATGAACACGACGATCTCGCCAGGCTCGAGAGTTGGGATAACTTGCCCTCGGGCAGGCAGCCTATGCGAAATCTCATAGGTTAAATACCTAGCATCTCTCAGCTTTAGCACGTCCTCCTCCGTGACGGAGGAGGGCATCCACCGGCCTCGCAGATCAGGACCGGACATTGTCGAGGATCGAAGGTACCTGAATTCGGAGCCCTGGGTGTTGGAACTCGGGGAGAGGGGCGGATTCGATAGAGGATTGAATAAAAAGAACGGTCCTTGGTCTCATTATAAAGAGGAAGAATACCAAGAGTTGTCCCCATGACCGTTTGGAACCCGCCTTCGATGGAGGTGGCGTGGCAACGGGCGCGGTTGGGTTACCCACGTCCGTATTGATGGGAATCCCGGAATAAGGGGAACACGATCTCTGCTTCGACAAGACGTGCCAAGGAAACCGCCTCGCTAAACGCACTGAGGTGGAACAATAAAAACAATTCGAGGGCTTGGTGGTGGTGCGACGTTACGCCACAAAATACGTCAGCAGATTGAACTTGTGTAATATTATTTTCTCTACGGCTGTATGTGGAATTTATTTTGCAGAGCCAGACACTATCTTGGTGTTCACGATCTTCTATAAATTATTCGGAGGAGGAACCCGCCTTGCAATGCCGAAGACAACATGCGCGCCGGACTCGTCGTCATTGAAGCCTGGTTCAGGGGCTACTGAGGGAGTCCCGGACTAGGGGGTGTCCGGATAGCCGAACTATCATCATCGGCCGGACTCCAAGACTATGAAGATACAAGATTGAAGACTTCGTCCCGTGTCCGGATGGGACTTTCCTTGGCGTGGAAGGCAAGCTTGGTGATACGGATATGTAGATCTCCTACCTTTGTAACCGACTCTGTGTAACCCTAGCCCTCTCCGGTGTCTATATAAACCGGATGGCCTTAGTCCATAGGACGGACAACAATCATACCATAGGCTAGCTTCTAGGGTTTAGCCTCCTTGATCTCGTGGTAGATCTACTCTTGTAACCCACATCATCAATATTAATCAAGCAGGGAATAGGGTTTTACCTCCATCAAGAGGGCCCGAACCTGGGTAAAAACATCGTGTCCCTCGTCTCCTGTTACCATCCGCCTAGACGCACAGTTCGGGACCCCCTACCCGAGATCCGCCGGTTTTGACACCGACACACGCCGTGGCAAAAACAGCAACACCGTCATAGGAGAAAACAATACTCCAGACGACGCCGAAGACAATGAAGACCCCGTTGAGCCAACCTCCGAACAGGATGAACGGTAAGACGGGCGAGTCAGCCCTGACGAACAGGCCATGAATGAAGACTCGGAGGATAGCAACTACCTTCCGCTCTCTGAGGACGAGGTGAGCCTCAGTGACGAAGATTTCATCGTGCCTGAGGATCCCTATGAACAAGAATGCTGTAAGCGTCGGCTAATTGCCACTACAAGGAGCCTGAAAAAGAAGCAGTAACAGCTTCAAGCTGATCAAGATCTGCTCAATGAAAGATGGACTGATGTCCTGGCAGCCGAGGAATATGGCCTCGAGCGCCCAACCAGAAGCTATCTGAAGTGCAAACTGTTACTACAGTTCGATGACGAGGCGACAGAGCCCGCCCTACCAAGGCATAATGCGGCTGACCGACCACCACGTGGCCGAGACAAAGCGGCACCTCGGGCCGAACACCAGCCCGCACTACCTCGCCGTAGAAACGGAAATACAACAGCTCGGGGATACACACATGACCTGCAGTGTGACTTGGAAAATAGAGTAGGTCAGACAAGATCAATCTATGGATCGCAGGGGCGTGCCCCGATGCGCGACGATGGGCATCCAGTTGAATGTGACAAACATAACCACGTCCGGGCCGAGAACCGCAGACGAACTCCATCCGAGCTACGTCACGACTTGGCCCGATATAGAGGCACCACACACCCCCTTTGCTTCACTGACGAAGTAATGGAACATGAATTCCCAGAAGGGTTTAAACCTGTGAACATCGAATCATATGATGGCTCAACAGACCCCGCGGTATGGATTGAGGATTTTCTTCGCCATATTCACATGGTCCGCGGTGATGATCTTCACGCCATCAAATACCTCCCGTCAAACTCAAGGGACCAGCCAGGTACTGGTTGAACAGTCTACCGAAAACTCCATTGGCGGCTGGGAGGACTTGGAGGATGCCTTCCTCGACAACTGTCAAGGCACATACGTCCGACCTCCGGATGCAGACTTAAGTCACATAGTTCAACAACCCGGAGAGTCAGCCAGGAAATTCTGGACTAGGTTCTTAACTAAAAGGAACTAGATCGTCGACTATCCGGATGTTGAAGCCGTAGCGGCCTTTAAACATAGCATCCGTGACGAATGGCTCGCCCGACACATCGGCCAAGAAAAGCCGAAGTCCATGGCAGCCCTCACGGCACTCATGACCCACTTTTGTGCGGGCGAAGATAGCTGGCTAGCCCGTAGCAATAATAACACAGGCGAACCTGGCACTTCTGAAGCCAGAAACAGCAACGGCAAGCCCCGATGCAACAGACACAAGCGTCGAAACAATGGCAACAACACCAAAGACACAGCTGTCAACGCCGGATTCAGTGGCTCTAAGTCCGGTCAGCAGAAGAAGCCATTTAAGAGAAACAATCCGGACCCGTCCAGTTTGGACCGCATACTCGATCGTCCATGTCAAACCCACGACACTCCTGATAAACCAATCAATCATACCAACAAAGAATGTTGGGTCTTCAAACAGGCCGGCAAGTTAAATGTCGAGAACAAGGAGAAGTGGTCGCAAAGCAATGACGATGACGAGGAGCCCCAGACACCGAACACAGGGGGACAGAAGAAATCCCCCCCCCCTCCAAGTCAAAATGGTGAACATGATATACGTTACCCATATCCCCAAGAGGGAGCGCAAGCGCGCACTCAGGGACATCTACACGATGGAGCTAGTCGTCCTGTCCGATCAACTTTGATCGCATGGACCATCTGACCAGTATCCGTCATGGCGGTTCAGCCGCACTGGTCCTTGACCCAATCATTGATGGATTCCACCTTACGTGAGTCCTCATGGATGGTGGCAGCAGCCTGAACCTGCTCTATCAGGATACAATGTGCAAAATGGGCATCGACCCCTCAAGGATCAAGCCTAGAAAAATCACCTTTAAAGGTGTCATACCAGGTGTAGAGGCCTGCTGTATGGGCTCAATCATACTAGAAGTGGTCTTCGGATCCCTGGATAATTTCCGAAGCAAAGAATTGATCTTCGATATTGTTCCCTTCCATAGTGGCTATCACACACTACTTGGACGAACCACATTTGCTCGATTCAATGCGGTACCGCACTATGCTTACCTCAAGCTCAAGATGCCTGGGCCACGCGGTGTTATAATAGTCAATGGAAACATGGAACGCTCCCTCCGTACCAAGGAGCATACCGCGGCCCTTGCAGCAGAAGTACAGAGCGGCCTTTTCAGGCATAACCGCAATTCAACGGCCAAGCTCCCGAACACTGTCAAACGAGTCCGAACTACTCCACAGCAGGACGGTCCAATTCGTCAAGAGCTCAACTGGCAATTAGGCCTCCGTCCGAGTCCCAACCAAACAGCAGCATTCGTGCCACGTATACATAATTATGCACTCAAAATGCCATGGGCATGGATGGAGGCACAACTAGACCGTGGTCCATAATGCATTTCAACCGCTCCTAGACCCGCATACCTTCACTTTTTCTTTTTCTTTCAGGTTTTTCTCTTTCCGAGGCTTTTTATGATAACCTGACATCAGACCTATCAAGGGACGGATACACCAAGAAGGCAAGAAGCTTTGACATACAAGGGAACCCCTGGGTGGTCTCTGCTAACGATTGTTATGCCTGTTTTAAAAACCCGCACGCAGCTCGCCCTTGGTCGTGGCATGTCAAATAGCCCTATTTTCTTATCGAATTACTTGTACAAATACGCCTTGACGTATTAATCAAATTACAATGGAAAATAGTTTGCGGCTCAATATTTGCGGCGTCAGGTTATTACTTGATTTCTTTCCTTTTTCTTTATATTCTTATCAATTGCGCCCATACACTCTGGTACGCCTTATTTTGCCAGGGGCTTTATCATACCCCACAATACGACAATAAAGTCCGAACACTTTTATAGTACAATTCAGCAGTCCGAACTTATAGCATTATATGCATCGGCTCCGAATCATGTCTTTGCTCAATAGTTGGGTTGCCCGGCTCCTGTGCTTACTACCTTATGTTCCGCTATATCGGCTAGGGTAGTAAAGGGAGAACTACTGTGATTGCGTCCCGGTTCTTCCGGATGAGCACCTCAGTAGAGAAAGCCGAAAACTGACTGTCATGATGCTGCGAGAGCCGGTCAGCTGTTTGAGAGGTTACAAATCTTTAGCGATTTTTTTCGCATTATGTGATGAATCGGTTTTTATCCGATCAGGCGTGTATAGCGTCCCAAGTTCGGACTTCCGAACACCAGGGGTTGTGCCTAATTTTTTCTCGTCAAACTCCTATGGCTAAGTGAGAGTAGTAAAGCCGCATAGTCCGATTGCCTGGTTCGTTGCGCTAAACACCTCCTTGAAGGACCAAAACCTTGGATAAAGAGTGTTTAGATTTATCTCGAACACCCCCGTACTATCTACGCAGGGGCAGAAGCCGACGAGTGGCCAACTCTCAGATTTAACAAAACGGCCGCACAGGAGGTAAAATTTTAAAATAGCAGACATTATATTACATAACGGATCTATTTCATAGTACAGGACAAGATAACATGAGTATATTCATGGGAATATTGTATCCTTAGCACATTGCTCCGCCACAAGGCGGGATCCCTCTAGGACACTATCAAAATACAGTTGGGGTGTGCGGTGCTCCTTGCCCGTGGGCGGTCCCTCGGTCATCAGCTTCGTGGCATCCATCTTCGCCCAGTGCATCTTGGCGCGGGCGAAGGCCAGTCGCGCGCCTTCGATGCAGGCCGACCGCTTGATGGCATCAAGCCAAGGGCACGCACTGACAAGCCGCTTCACGAGTATGAAGTAGCTGCTGGGAATGGCTTCGGCAGGCCATAGCCGGATTATTAAATCCTTCATGCCTAGTTCGGCTGCCCTATGCAGCTCGACCAGCTGTTTCAGCTGATCGCTAAAGGGCACTGGATGTTCTGGCATAAGGTATTGCGACCAGAACAGCTTCTCCATAGAGCTCCCCTCTTCGGCTCGATAAAATTCCACAGCATCTGACACACTGCACGGCAGATCCGCAAATGCCCCTGGAGAACTCCAAATCTGGGTCAGTAAGAGGAACCTTTCCTTCACATATCTGCTCTGCATAATAAAAGCCTTACCCGTCGTGATCTTCTTGGCCGCCTGGATTTCCTGGAGGGCGCCCTAGGCTTCGGCTCGGGCATCGTGTGCGCTCTGGCGGGCCTTGGCAAGTTCAGACTCTTGCTCCTTAAAGTCACGCTCCAAGGACTCACACTTTTTGACGGCGTCCTGGAGCTCTTGTTGGACCTCACTGACCCGGGCCTCATGCTTTTCGCGTGCGGCTTGTTCATTGGCCGCTATGTCCTTGGCCTCGGCCAGTGCCTTCTTGAGGGCCTCTACTTCGGTCGTTGCCCCTAATAAATTTCATGGCACTTTAGTCAGAAGGAATCATTCATCCTTCCTAAATATATACAAAGGTTACTGCATACCTTGACTGTCCTCCAGCTGCTTCTTCACGTGGCCGAGCTCTTCCTCGGCCCGCTGCAGACTTTGCTTCAGTCCGAAGACTTCCGCAATGTGAGAGGTCGCAGCCAGCAGCGACGCCTGCTTATTCACATAGACATTTTAGATTAGACTCCTACGAAAATTATTTGATCCTCTGTTCGGCTTTTCTTTCCGAACACCGGACAGAGTATCATGGGCTACTATCTATACTGTGATATTCTTTTTATAGTCGCGATGCTTACCTCAAAGCCTGTTAGAAGGCTCATGCACGCTTCAGTCAGTCCGCTCTTCGGGGACTAGATCCTCCCAATCACTGTACCCATAAGGGTACGGTGTTCTTCAACAATGGAAGCGCCTTGCAGCGCTTCCGGCAAATTATCCGGTGCCTATGGATGGATAAAGGCCACCAGTTGAATAGGCGCACTGCCTTCTTTTGGAAGGGGTGGCTAGCCTGGCTCCGGAGCCGCATATGTCTCCGGAATTGTATTCGGTTGGGGGCCAAGTTGGATATGGCCCCCATCGTCAGTATCCATCGGGGTTTGCTCCCCCATGTGTCCGGCAGCCGAGGCTTCACCCTCCGGCGCCTCCCTGACGGCCTCCAGATTCTCTCCTAGGTCGGGGATCCTTCAGGATGACGCCTCGGCTCCATCCAGCCCCCTGGGAGAGGAGGCCGATGGAAGGGTCCCACTGTCCATCGCCGCTGGGTCCAGCGAATCCTCTAAAGATAAGGACCGCTCAAGGTTGGACTGAGCCGGACTGCAAATGCATAATTTAGCACATTAAAACAATGAAGTAAAGAGGCCGGATATATGAACATGTCCGGACACTTACGATTTGGCTAGGGACTTCTCCCTGGGCTCCCACTCCCAGCTGTTGTCGGTGGCTGCTGCGGAACTGTCTGGAAGGGAAGCTTTCCCCTTTTTGGACGCCTCGGCCTCCAGATGTGTGGAGGCCGTCCTCTTCTTTCTCCCCCCTGCAAGGGGGAGTGCCTTTCTTATTCCTCCTCCTCTTCCTTGTTGTCTTCAGCGGCGGAGGAGTGCGCCTCGGCGTCTTCGGACCTCACGTCTGAATTGCCCTTGCGGCAGAGACCACCTCTGGTCCCCTTGGCCTTCTTCTTGGCCTTCTTCTTCGGCACCTGATAAGGCGCCGGAACCAGCATCTTTGTCAGAAGCGGGATTTCTGGGCCTTCGGGCAGCGGAGCCGGATAGTTAATCCGCTCCGCCATCTTTGTCCAGTCCTAAAAAAATTGATAGGGAGGCTTAGATGCCTTCCTCGGGTGTGCAAGTAAAGGGCATACCTTGAAAACATGAAAGAACTTACTGGATTAGCAGGGTGAGCTAAGTCATGCCCACGATCCTCGTTCGTGGGTGGTGGCGTCTCGTTGGCCTTGAAGAGCACCTTCCATATGTCTTCGTGTGTCGTGCTGAAGAGCTCTAGTGGCGTCTGGTGCTTGGCTGGATCGAACTCCCACAGATAGCAAGTCCGGCGTTGGCACAGAAGGATCTGACAAATGAGCATCACCTAGATCACATTGATGAGCTTGATTCTCTTGTTTATCATGCTCTGAACACGTGTTTGGAGCGCTGTCAGCTCGTCCGAAGAAGACCAGGTCAGGCCCTTCTCTTGCCAGGAGGTGAGTCGCATCGGGACTCCGGACCAGAATGCGGGAGCCGCTGCCCAGTTGGTGCCGCGCGGCTCAATGATGTAGAACCACCCCGACTGTCATCTTTTGACAGTCTCCACAAAGGAGCCTTCGGGCCAGGTGACATTGGGCATCTTTCCCACCATGGCGCCTCCGCATTCTGCTTGTTGGTCGCTCACCACCTTCGGCTTCACATTGAAGGTTTACCGCCATAGCCCGAAGTGAGGTAGGATGCGGAGGAAGGCCTCACACATGACAATAAATGTCGATATGTTGAGGGTAGAGTTGGGGGCCAGATCGTGGAAGTCCAGCCCGTAATAGAACATTAGTCCACGGACGAACGGGTGGAGAGGGAATCCCAGCCCGCGGACAAAGTGTGAGAGGAACACCACCCTCTCCTGGGGCTCCGGGGTGGGGACGATCTGTCCCTTGGCCGGAAGTTGGTGAGCGATTTCCAGGGCCAAGTACCCGGCCTCCCGGAGCTTCATGATGTCCTTCTCCTTGACGGAGGAGGTCATCCACTTGCCTCCTGCTCCGGATCCGGACATGATTGGAGTTGTTTTGGGCGGAGAAGGTGAGAGCTTGGGCGCTGGAGCTCGAGAATGGATGGGCAGAGGAAGGAGAAGGCATCGGTGAAAAAGGGTGATCCTTATCCTTTGTAAAGGCAGTAAAAGTCATGCGCCTCCCCACTCGCCTTAAAATTTGCCTATTCCCCAAAGGTCGTGCAGATGTCACGGTTGGGTTACCCATGCCCGTATTGATGAGAATCATGTGATAAGGGGACACGATCTCTGCTTTGACAAGACGTGCCAATAAAACCGCACCTTGAAATATGGAGCGGCAGGTTAAAAAATGGTTCGAATAATAACCAGGTGGTGACATGATGTCACGTTGTAAAAAGTTGTCAGCGGATTGGACTTGTGGAATATTATACTCTCTACGATGGTGTGTGGAATTTGTTTTGTAGAGCCGGACACGATTCTTGTGTTCGAAATCTACTTAGTATTCGGAGAAGGAACCCGCCTTGCAATGCCGAAGACAATCTGCACGCCAGACTCATCGTCATTGAAGCCTGGTTCAGGGGCTACTGAGGGACTCCTGGATTAAGGGGTCCTCGGACAGCCGGACTGTATACATGGGCCGAACTGTTGGGCTATGAAGATACAAGATAGAAGACTTCTTCCCGTGTCTGGATGGGACTCTCCTTTGCGTGGAAGGCAAGCTTGGCGATTCGGATATGTAGATTCCTTTATCTGTAACCAAATTTGTGTACCCCTAGCCCCCTCCGATGTCTATATAAACCAGAGGGTTTAGTCCGTAGAGGGAACAACAATCATAATCTCATAGGCTAGGGTTATAGGGTTTAGCCATTACGATCTCGTGGTAGATCAACTCTTGTAATACTCATATTCATCAAGATCAATCAAGCAGGAAGTAGGGTATTACCTCCATAGAGAGGGCCCGAACCTGGGTAAACATCGTGCCCCTGTCTCCTATTACCATCAACCTTAGACACACAGTTCGGGACCCCCTACCCGAGATCCGCCGGTTTTGACACCGACACCCGCCGAATGGAGCGCGGGGGGGAGTGGATGTAGGGGATGTTGCGGCCGCCGAATGGAGCGCAGGAGTAGCACACGAAGCAGTAGATGGTGCTCCTCCATAAGTCTCTATCTCTACTCTTATCTCAATCTCTACTGCTCTTCTTTGTTTTTTATAACAAATCGAATAGTACTGCACCGTCCGCTGCATGCCCGGCTGAACACGCCTCCTCACCTTCATCATCACCAACTAAGTCTTTTATAGGAGTAGGAGTAGAGAAAAAACCGAGTTCGTGATGATGGTGTGTTGTGCAATGCACATGCATCTTGCTAATTTTTTTGCATATAATTCCAAACACCACGTAGACACGGTCTTTGACCATTTTACAACTATGTTAGTATCACTGTTAGTGGTCAGCCGGTGCAAGTTATAGCCCCGGGTGTTTTAACCTTTTTTTAGTAATGATATCTGTCGATTGTTCGGCACGAGCTCAATCCTCGCGAATCCCACATAACCTTCAGATTTCCATCCGACGGTGGCCTGTTTTTAAGCTATAGTATTTGACAAAACCGCCACCCTTACACACGTACTGTAACTGCATCACGGGCGTTTGCAACTACCATGTCTCCCAGCGAACATTTGCTCGGGATTGGAGTTAGCACCGATGGCGGTTCGTAGTCGTTCCACGCTCGGGCATTGAAGTTTGTAACTATTTAAGATTAGAATATATTCCTCCTCCGGTGCTAGTAGTAGAGCACAGTCCTACTCCACTACTACTCTACTCAAGCAAGTTAGGGCATAGTAGTAGGTACTGTAGGGAGTACCAGTACTGTGATCACTCAAGCAAGTTGTCTGACTTTGATATGACCCTACGCTGCTAGTATGTGTCTCGTAAGTCAAGCGGCATGCTGTAGTCATCATCACATGTCCACTTCCCGCAACACATATTTGCTTCTCCATCTTTGTCCGCACATAATCTCGTCCAATCTTCCATCCCCGCTAAGGCGCCTCCCCCCTCATCCGAAACCCAAGCACTAATAATGGCAGAACCGAGCAGCGGCCACCGAAAGAGTGGCTAGAATTCGCTCCCCACAGAGGTAATCAAGCTCATTATTTCGCGTGTGGACAATCTCAGTACCATGCCACTCACTGCGTGCTCATTGGGGCTGTACCGTTTACTCAAAGCCCTCAGGCCGGAGCTTTTTAAGCCAGCTCCTTGCTTGATGATGCCGCCTGATCTTCAGAAACAGCATGTCACACAGCATAACGATCGTAAGGTGGCGAGCATCAACCCCCTTGACTGCGATCCGATCCCTGTCACCCTCAACTACATTAACAGTATGTACTGGGTCGGCATGAACACGTCTTGGATGGTGCTCGTCGACGGTCGCGACAGCTGGATGCTCGTGGAGGTCTACACCCGGCGATCGATCCCCCTTCCTTCGATTAACACTACACTGCTTTGGCACCGCGGCCCAGAATACTTGGAATCTTACAGTAGCCAACATGATACCAAGTTTGATTTGCTTAAGGTTGTTATCTGCCAAGTGCCCACAAGATCTGCGAATTATAAAGACTTTAGGCTAATTGCATTCTTCAACCGTGGTCTCGCCTATCTTACAGGTCACTGCGGTAAGTGGATAAATCTGCACGTCCATCGCAGGATCATACATCCTCCATGGTTCTCTGATGCCATTGAACACAAGGGCTTCATTTATGTCGTTGACTCCTTCTATGGCTGGACGTATTGCTGGCCTATTCCAGTCATCGCTACAAACGACTGTTACAGCAGTATGTTACTTTCCTATGATATCATGATGGCTTGCTTATATTACTGTTAACATTTACTGAAAAAATATTCATGCTCATAACATGCTGTTCTTAAGATTGACTACATTAAGAGCCCTTTTTTATTTGACTCCAACTTGATATGATGTTGTAGGCCGCCTGGTGTCCCTACCCTTCCTAATCCCAGAACCTTCCAAAGAAAAGCGGCATGGCGGTTGCAGGTGGTTCCTGGCTTGATCAGACGATTGATGATCGTTCGCACGTATTGGACGTGTTGTTTCGCAGAATACAATCACAGTCACTGCAAGGTCTTTGAGCAGGATCCCAGCTTCTCTGGGCCTTCAGGAATTTTTGACTGGAGGCTGGTAAGTAGCCTTGGTACACGCTCTTTGTTTGTCGGACTGAATTATCTGATTAACCAGGAGATAACCGACGGCAAGGATCATGATGGCAGCACGGTTTCGTTCATCAGGCAAAATTGTGTGTACATAGCGTACTATGCGTCTCTGCATGCACCATACCCTGATATGTGCCACCACGCTCTGCAGCCCAAAGTAGGAGAGAGGGTCGCAAGTATCAGACTTTGTACTGCTGGCTGGAGTTTCCCCCGTCAGGCACCCATCTGGTTCAAGCCGTCAGCCAATCTCCACAGCTTAACAAATAGTAATGTCTAACTGAGCTAGTTAGTTAGATGCGTACACTTGGTGTAGTAGGATCTTTATTTAGTTTGATGCATACACTTATTCTTTTTTGGTAGCCCTTTTGTAATGATGGCTGATGTTTGGTTTGGAAGAGAGAGTTGCGTCTTTACTCTTCTGGCCTGCTTACTGCTTTTGTTGCACCCCAGCCCTGGTTGCTGGTGCTGCTGTTTTCAATGTACAATCAGTAGTATATTTTGTCTATTGGTTGAATAAATGTGTTGTTAGAACGACAAACACAATGTTTTGGAAGTCGTTGCATGGTTCGATCCTTTAGTGCCCCGTACTGTATGTAGTGCATACTATTTTTCGTATGGAACACATTTTCCACTTGTTGATAACATGCAGCCCACTGATGAAGGCCCAATAGAGGAGCCCATAATTAACTGGAAGGGAGGCTCTCACATGAATCCGGCCCAGGTACATACTCATGGTCCCCTAAACATAAATAAGTAAATAAATAAAGCTAAATGCTCATGCACCAGTTCTTTAAATTCACAATTTAACATGAGGATATTATTTCCTATGATAGTGTCGTTACATTCAGTCGATATTATTCTTAGGCAAAGATAGCGACCAGTCTTCTTTCTCCCAGCATTTTCTTCTAGCAACCAGTGGACCCATGCAAATCGTAGTCACTTCTATTTTTCAATAAGAATGTCAACCCAGCCCAGCACATTGGCGACAACACTTTATCCTCCGCCTTGGTGCACTCGCCGCGGCACCGCCGTCTGGCCCTGTCAACATAGTTTTTTCGAAACGGTCCCTGTCAACATAGTGAATCGGGAGAGGACTGTAGTTGTGAGTATGACAGTACGGACCCACCAGGTCCACTCCCGAACACAAGTAAGCGCCTCTTTTACTACTCAGATGCACCCCTCGTTTTTTTACTCTAATCCACCCTGCTGATATCTAGGACCCACATCATTTTCAATGTATAGTCAATTAACGATAGAATTGCACAACTTTTTTTGAGTAGTAATTCGGAGGAGCAGGCTATAAACTGGGTTGTGCGATCTCTGTGGCCCGTCTAACAACATGACCAGCCCAGCAGTTTTTTCTTTGGGAAAATAGGTAGCCCAGTATTTCCCTTTGAAGAATACCCAAGCTAGGCCTATTTGTTTTCTTCGACTTACTGGGTTGCAAATCTTTCAAGACGAGGAGGGATGCATTCCGGCCTGGCCAAAGGGTATGGTCAGTGTCTGTTAAAAGTAATATCAAAGGGGTTGAAAATTCCAAAAAAATTATAACAAATGGGATATTAGTTTCTTTTTTTGTTTTTGTTCTTCACTAATATTTTATACTCCCTCCGTCCCAAAATTCTTGTCCTAGAATAGTTTAGATACGGATGTATCTAATACCAAAACATGACTTGATACATCCGTATTTAGACAAATCTAAGATAAGAATTTTGGGACCGAGGGAGTATTTCATTGGATTTGACATGACATAGTACTAATTTATTTTTAAATTTGTTTTAGTATGGCTACTAATTTTTGGATTAAGAATATTTTGTTCCCAACAAAAATTTGCGAATTTTCAAAATTTCGCACATATTTAGTTAATTTTTTTAACCCTAGTACTGACCAGAAAATGGGCAGCAATTCTAAAAATGGAAAACGGGCTGCAATAAATTCCATATGAATTAGAAAATGAGTAAAAATAATAAAAATAATAGCAAATGGGCTGTACATGCCACATATTTCGAGGTTGACTTGTTTACGCAAGGCTTTGTCAGTCAACACACGATTCTAGCAGCAGTGACTATTGGATGTCCATCCAACGGCCGACGTGCTTCTTCAATCTCTAATCTTCCTGCTCCAGCCGCCTAAACTAGCGCCAGCGGGACTGCCTGCTCCCTCCTCTTGTGGCCCGCTGTGATGCCGCACAGGCTTCACCGGCCCACCCTACTCCCTCCGGTGGCCTGGCCGCACGCAATCAACTGCCTTCTTATTACGCGAAAAAATGATTCCTCCCACTGACATCTGGGGTGCACCAGTTGGGAGGCTGACCTGTGGGCCTACTAAGTTGACGCGTACGCAGGGCTTGTCAACTTAGTCAACAAACGATTCTAGCAACAGTAACCGTTGTATTTGAATCGAACGGTCCTGCTACTTCTTCAATCGCTGCTCCTCTTGCACCAGCCGCACAAACCAGCGCCGGTGAGACCGCCTGCTCCTGCCTCCAGTGGCCGGTTGTGCTGCCGTTGAGGCCTCACCGCCCCCTACTACTCCCACCGCTAGCGAGGCCCTGCGGTGACGGCAGCCTCACACCGCAGTCGAACCAGTGAACACTCGTAATCCTCTTCGCGTGGGCATCCACTGTCGCGTCTTCCCTGGCTCCGCGTCTTCCCCAGCTCTGCATCGTCCCCTTCCTAGGCCTCGCTGTCGTCCACCGCCCTTGTGCTCTCGACGCGGCGTGGTCAACATGGTCAAGGAACGACTTCCATCAAACATGGATTATACGTGGAGAGGCTGACAGCTGGGTCCACGGCTGCACATAAGGAAATGCCTCCTTATTATGCGCAAAATAATGATTCCTCCAGCTGACATCTGGGACCCATCGGAAGGGCCTCTGTATTTCGCAAAAAAAACGTTCCCCCCGCTAACAGGTCGGACCCACCAGCTATATCTTTGCACGCAAGGAAGTGCCTCCTTATTACGCATAAAAAAATGAATACTCCCACTGCTAGCTAGGACACAGCATAGTGGGATGCTGACTTGTGGGCCTACTAAGTTGACAGGGACGGAGGGCTTTGTCAACTTAGTCAATATGAACGATTCTAGCTCCAGTGACCATACGATGTCCATCCAACGGCCGTAGTGCTTCTTCAACCTCTAGTCTTCTTGCTCCAGCCGCCCAAAGCAGCGCCGGTCGTGCCGCCTGCTCCTGCTTCCCGTGGCCGGCTGTGCTGCCACGGAGGCCTCACCGCCCCTACTACTCCCACCGCTGGACAGGCCATCCCTCCACTCACCCACACCCCCTATTATTCTGCGGCGACGACAGCCTCACACCAAAACCGAACTAGTGAACCCTCGTACTCCTCTCCGTGTGGGCATCTATTGCCGCGTCTTCCTTGGCTCCGCGTCGTCCCCTTCCTAGGCCTCGCCGTCGTCCACCTCCCTGGTGCTCTCGGCACGGCATGGTCAACATGGTCAAGGAACGACTTACATCGGATGTGGACTGTACGTGGAGAGGCTGACAGCTAGGTCCATGGCCGCAGCAAGGAAGTGCCTCCTTATTACGCGGAAAATAATGATTCCTCCACCTGACAGTAGGGACCCACCGGAGGGGCCACCATATTTCGTGAAAAAACATTCCCCCTTGACTGTTAGGACCTACCAGCTACATCTTCGCATGCAAGGAAGTGCGTCCATATTACGGGAAAAAATGATTCGCCCCCTGACTGCTGGGACCCACCAACTACATATTCACACGCAAGGAAGTGCCTGATAGTCGGGACCCACTTGGTCGAAGCATACATAGTGTTCTCATTCTGGTCGCGAACGTGTACGTACATACTGGTCGATGTAGAGGCGCGCACGTGTCGTAGTAGAGGCTCGCACGTAGCATGTGCACGTACGTACAACGGCCAGTGTGCAAGAAAGAAAATACGGCCACATACGTACATACGGGCGGGGTCTCGAATGCCTACTCGCGCATACGTACGGCCAGGGCTCATGTACATGGCTGGATCGGAACAGAGAAACAGCACCGTCGTCGTGTTCATGGGGAGCCAACCGGCTGGGTCGGAACGGAATGTGTCATCGTCTTTATCGGGAGGGCTTGGATGGAACAGCCGAGGGAAACAAGGCATGGCGTACCGTAGAACGGAGGAAACGGCCTTGTGTTCGACCGGCCACGGTCGAAACGGGATCCTGTTCATCGAGAGGGGTCTGGCGTACCGCAAAACGGAGGAAACGGACTTTTGTTGGACCTCCTAAGGTCAAAACAGGGTCCCGTTGATCGGGAGGGGTGTGACGTACCGCTAAACGGAGGAAACAAACTTGTGTTGAAGCGCTACGGTCGAAATGGTGGTCCTGTTCATCGGGAGGGGTGTGGCTACTGCAAAACGGGACTCCATGGGATACTGTTCATCTCCGCCATCGACCTCCTCCAGCCTCCACGGGCTACTGTTCATCCACCATCGACCTCCTCCAGCCTCCACCTGTGACTGTTCATCCACAGGCCCCTATTCATCCAGCCTCCACCGCGCGCTACTCCACCGGCTACTGTTCAACCAGTCCTCTCCACGGGCTCCTGTTCAACCACCCCTCCACGGGCTACTGTTCATCTAGCCCTCCACCATCTACTGTTCAACCAGCCCTCCACGAGGTCGTCCTGTTCATCCAGCCCTCCATGGGGTCCTGTTCATCCAGCCCCAACCGGCTCGATCTATCGGGGTCCTGTTCATCCAGCGGCAACACCACGGGGAACTGTTCGTCCAAACCCCCCCAGCAACACTCACTGTTCATCCAACCCCCCAGCAACGCTCACAGTTCATCTAGAGGCAGCATCGATCGGCTTCAGTTAGCAGCAGTAGTGAAGGAATCGCTCGATCGCTCGGGTTCAGTAACGCGTAGCCTGGAGTGCAATCGCCCGTGTTCAGTTAGGCGACGCCTCGCTCGGGTTTAGTTAGAGCCCAACGCTCCGCACACACGCGCGTACGTGTACGATAGAAACGCGCATCGCTCGGCCCCTAACCACCCACCGTAACCGGGAACTCCCTGATATTTTCCTCACCCTCGCTTCTACCACGGTTTTTTCCGTCATGGACGGGCCAAAGAATGTCATGCAGCTGCGTCTCCGGCCCGCCTAGGACGAAAAGCCCATTTTCTTTCATGATTTTTTGTCATAGAAGTAGGAGCCCACCACATCTATGATGATACCGGGTTTTGTCACAATTATCGTCATAGAAGTGTCATAAGTATGACAGAAAAAATTTCGTTCGGCCCAAAATGTCACGGATGTGTCTTTTTTTGTAGTGCTTTTGGTTATCTTTGCTCATGTTGTCCGCTCCAGCGATCTAGACCAGTGCTCCCTCGCTTCCTGACACCATCAATTATGCGATCTATGATGACGCCAGTCAATGGCAATGGTTAGCCGACGACAAGCGGATGAGGATGGCCCCGGTTGAGGTAGTCAACAAGGGTGGCGTGGTCAACAAATTGTACATGAGGTGAGGAAGAACATGAGGTGAATTGGTTGAGAAGAAAAGGGGATTGGGAAGAGCATGAGCAAGAGGAAGAGATACGATCAAGTTTTTTAGAACACCCTCAAGCTTTCTTGCATAATGTCACTAGGGATACAAGCTATAAGGGGGTGACGTAAGCCACAATTGCTACCCACACCCACAAGCTTTATTGCATTATGTTTCTTGGAAATTCATGTTGCATGTATAGCAAACAAAACATCATAGAAGTATAACATCTCATCTTTTCTATAATCATGTTACATATAGATGAGCTACCTACAATGTTAATAAAACTTTCTCATTGTGGTGAACAAAACGAGATGATAAATTTCTGGTCCAACTTATATATACCCCACATATCCCAGTAGCTCATCTCAAAGCAAATTCCACTCCTACCATTTGTTCTATAAGAGCACTCCACCTCATTGTGTTGATTTCAAAGGGCAATCCACTCGAACTATCCGTCAACCCTTCGAGATCCAGTCCCGTTTCTGCTTTCCACTCCAAACCTTCTCTGAATCCATAGCCAAATCTTAAGAGTTTAAGTGTTGAGAAGATTATCATTTGAAGCGCAAGAGGAAGGGATTGATTGTCAAGCAGCCTCGTCTTGCTACTTTTGGAGCGTGTGCGCCTCCTACATCGGCTAAGTGTGCTTGGAAGTCTTCAAGTTTCTGAAGAAGCCAAGAAGTTTGTATGGGCTTGAAGGTCGCCTACTTCGTGAAACCTACCCGGTTGGTCCTTCGTGGACGTCAGTCATGGCGGAATAGGTTGGTTGCTCCTAAGTGGACCCTTTGTGGGTGAGTGCCCTTTGTGGACTGCTCCTTTGTGGAATATCACAACCGGAATCCTTTTTGATTCTAGATCCTTCATCGATTAAAGCCTCATCAAGGTGGATGAAAGATTGCCCCAACTATCCGAACCATGGGAAAAATCTTCACCAAGCCTATTTATGTTTGTGATCTTCTCAACTCTACTCCTTTATCTTTCCACTTGCATGTTTTACATTCCGCTGCCTATTACTATAGATATAAATGTGTCATGTGCTCTATTGATTGCTCAAAAACCTTAAAGTCTGCGAAGAAATTAAAATTTGGAAAAAGAGTCCATTCTTGAGCTCAGTAGTCCATTCACCCCTCCCCTATAGACATACTTATCCATCCTACATATATTTTCTAAGATTTTCCCATGGATGAGTTCATGTTCGTGCAAATACTTATGTTGTGTTAGCTTGTACTAGATGGTGACATGGTGGTACCAGAGCCGGGGAATACTTCTAGGCTTTTAGCACTAAATGTCAGCTTCCTTTTCTAGTTTCAGCTAATAGTAGATCATGCTATTGCTTCAACGTTACTTTGTTTCTTAATAGAAGTTTCAACATTTTTGACTAGCTACAATCTCTTTTTGGAGACAGTCTTATCTAGGTCTCCCTAAATAGGCTTTTGGTTATATGTTGTTACACAACAATTAGTTCCTTGGTCAAATTATTCTGCTAGGCTTTAACACTACATCAGTTCGATCAACACATGCTTTTGGTTATATGATGTTACCCAAGAATTATTCTGCCAGGCTTTAACACTAACTGACAGGAGTACCTTCTTGTAATAAAGCCCCTACAATTAGTTCCCTGATCAAATTATGATGTCGTTATGTTTACCTCTAGGTAATCCGTAATCTGTACGCTACATTTGCTGATCAAACTGATGTAGTGGAAATGATTGTAGCATTGTCTCGGAGTTTTGAATCATTATGCAAGACATATGTTTGTTATACATTTTTGTATCAGTAGCATCCTTGTTTCTTTTTTCAGCTTTCAGAGAATACATAAATTTAACTACTATTGTTTGTCATCTCTTTATGTGTGATTGTAGCATCTTTGATTTTCTATTTAACTTCCTAAAAATGTATAAATTTACATCTCCTCTATTTGAAAGTACTCTTCTAGTGCAGTGTCATTGAAGTGCATTTTAGTTTTTTTATGTGCAATAACAAATTAGTTACTCTCACAACTAGATTAAATTATACCGATATACCATGCTTGCACTTTATGATCCACATTCGGCACCTTATGTGCAAAATAACAACTCATAAGGTGTCAAATCTAGATCAGGAAGTGCAAGCATACACACACCAGCATAATTTAATCTAGTTGCGAGAGTAACTAATATGTTATTCCACATAAAAGACCCCGAAGGGCACTTTAGTGGCACTATACTAGAAGATTACTACCGGATAGAAGAGTTGTAAAATGTATGCATTCATGAAGCTAAAATAGAAAAGCAAAGATACTACAGACAAATAAAGGGATAACAAACATCATTGGTTAAATTTATGTCATCCCTGAAAGCTGAATAGAAAGCAAAGATGCTACATATACAAAAAAGGGATAACAAAGCTATGTCTTGTTTGATTCAAAACTCTGAGACAACGCTACAACCATTTTCACTACATCAACTTTATCAACAAATGTAGTGTCTAGATTACAGATTACCCGCAAGTAAACATAACGACATCACAAATTGACGAGGGAACTAATTGTAGGGGCCTTGTTCCAAGATAGTACAGTTGGCAGTTAGTGCAAAAGCCTAACAGAATAACTGCATTGTAACATCATGTAACCAAAATCATTTGTTGATCGAACTAATATAGAGAACTAACTTGACCAGGGAACTAATTGCAATGTAATATATCATATGACTAGAGCACATTTAAGGAAACCCAGACAAGACTATCGCCAAAAACAAACTATAGTTTGCCCAAAATGTTGAAACTTCCCGTTAAGAAACAAGATAATGTTGAAGCAACACCATGATCTACTGTTAGTTGAAACTAGAGAAGCATGCTGACAGTTAATGCTAAAGCCTAGAAGTATTGCCTTGCCCTAGTACCACCATGTCACCATCTAGCACAAGCTAACGCAAACAGGAGTATTTGCAGAAACATGAAGTCATCCATGGAAATTCTGATAAAATACCCCATGCGGATCACCATTGTATAATATATAAAAGTGTGAACAGATGCGTGATCATAGTGTTCGCATTTAAAGTTCAAAATAACCACAGAGATCATCTTATTCACAAAGAATACTATCATGTTGAATAGCTAGCCTAAACAAAAATGGTAATCTCACCCTTACCTCCTTCCTGTAAAGTGTAATCTCGCGCAAAAATTATTCACAGAGGTGTGTATAGAAGGAGAGAAGGGAGGTGTACCTGCGCATGGAGGAAGATGGCTTGGTGGCTAATCTCACGCACGACGGTGATGCAGGCTCCCTTCGAAGACGCCCAACACCAGAGGTGTGAAGAGAAGGGCGAACCGGGTTGCAGAGAAGGACGGGGCTGACGTGGTGCATCGCGGAGCAGAGGAGGATGGTCCATGGCAGGTGCAGAGGAGGACATGCGCCATGACGAGTGATCCCAAGGTGAGATCGAGGCAAGGAACCCATGGCTAGCAAGATCCAAGAGGAAGACGCCATGGAGTAGCCCCACATGATGCTCCCGTTGAGCTCGTGCTGCCGACGACGAATCGACGACTCGATGTGTTGATGCCCCCGTACAGATCAGGGACATGCATGGTGATGGCTGGGCAGTGGGACGCTAGAGGAGGAGGCTAGAGGGGAGGTCGAGACGGCTGGATCCTGGAGGTGGAGGGGCAGCGAAGGCGACTTCTCGCCTCGATCTGGATCGGATCAAGGGAAAAGAGAGAGTCGGGTGTGAGATTTTTTGGGGATGGATCAGAGAGAGCTCGGTGGGTGGCGTTTGGTGTGAGAGAAAGAAACAGGTGGGTGGAGTTTTATTTGGTGGGGTGCGGTTTGGGTGGGGTCCATTCCCTGTACGCCTGCACAAACTAATGTGACAATTTTTCTGATTCTCTCCCTATTTCTCTCACATGCATTGATCATGAGACATCCAATGTGTGGTATAATATGTATATGCGATTTCTTTTCATCATTTTGGTTTGCATTGGTAAAAATAATCCTATTTTCAATTGGCTACCATCGGACTATTACACTATTTTCTAACACAAGGTCTTATTGAACTTTTCAATGCAATCCCAACCCATGTTTCTTCTCTATCCCGATATAAAGTGCATTTAATATTCATATATGCAGAGTATTTGCTAGAGAAAATGCTTGCTATACTCTTGCCATCCCTTGCATAAAAGGAAATGACATGTTATCAATTGAGGTGACCATAAAGTAGTTGGTGAATGGGGTTCAGACCACGTAGAAATTTTAAAAGAACTGATGGAGATGAAAACAAGTGAACACAAACTAAACTGGCAACTCAAAATCCCCTCCAAATTCATGCAGGGCTAGCTACTTGGCTCCTCGGGCCCTCCCCACTCGAGCAATTCTCACCATTCGATCTTATTTTGGATTCATCTGGCTGTGTCGCTGATGAACTTTTAATTACCTTTGCATATATTATTCCTAACTGCCATTGAAGACCACCAATTGAAGGCCAACGATTCAGTGAGATGGATGTCCCTCAATCGTCGGATAAAACTCCATTATCTTGTCACAAGCATATCTACCCATTGAAAATATGTAAAAAATCACTTCTCAAAACACAATAGACTAGTGGGAGCAGAGACGAGCGATAGAGTTACAAACTGATCAAGGAAAGGTTTAAATTTGAAATTGTCCACTACAAAAAAAACCCGCAGCTTCACCTTCTTCTTCCTCTCATTCTCCCAATTCCATCTGTATAACCAATTAAAGAAAAGCGCTCACACGGGCTCTCTCAGGCGCGGTGGCACCCGCCGCGTCTTTCCCCGCTAATATAGGAAAGGAAGGCACCGCCGTCGGACCTGCCCATCCGCTCTCCCATATACACACAAAGGCTCGTTGATGCAATCGTAGCATGTTTGTCTCGATCTTGATAGTCCAATTTCATCAAATTCGTTCAACTTATACTTCGAGCCCACACAGTTTGGTTTTTTGTTTTGTTTTTTCACTTTACATTATAACTAAAAGTGATATGTCAAAATTTAGAGTGGCATAGAGAAAATGGGCAAAACCTAGAGGGGTGACGACAAAATTTCTCCCCCCAAATTTCCTACTCGTCCGTTTCACGCTCCCACGGTCTCACTCTCACCTCCAAACCCAAATCCCCAAACCCTAACCACAGCACCTACCTCCTCCGCCGCCGCCGCCATGGCAGGAGCAGGAGTCGGCGGCCGCAAGGCTCGCAACTTTGCGACCTTTCGCCTATTCCCCCGCGACGGTGCCGCCGACCCCAACGACCGCGTCTTCGTCCGCGTCGACAACAACGCCTACACCATCCCCGGCTTCGGCGACGACGAAGACCCTTCCCTCTCGCCCACCGCCGCCGCCGACCAATTCCCTTCCTCCACCTCTGGGCCCCTCCCCGACCACGTCCGCCAGCAGATCCTTGAGCTCGGCCTCCCCGACGATGGCTACAACTACCTTCTCCATCTCCGCGAGCTGCGGCCCTCCGCTGTGGCCTCCTCCTTCGTACCCAGCCATACCGCCCGCCCAGAGCAACTTCCCCTGGACGTGAAGGTTGGTTATTCTCAAAAGCCCATCCAAGTCTGCCATTTGAGTGTCTAATGTTGGTTCTGTGTGCAGGCCTATGATGCAAGCAAGGTGCGGGTTGCTTCTGGCAAGGTCGAGGAAGAGTTGGACGAGGGGAGGACCATGTGTAAGGTGGCCGCAAAGACGGCACCGGTGAGGCGAGTTGAGAAGGCCGTCGACCCTGACGTTGCAAGGTTGCTCGATGAGAGCGAGGATGAGGGTTTGGAGGAGGATTTCGTCATAATGGCAAACCAAGCCGAAGGGGATGATATGGAGGATGAAAGTGAGGAAGAGGGGGGTGGTGTGTTCAGTGATGTGGAAAATGATGAGGAGTTCGAGGATGAAGAGGGTGAGCCCAAGCCGAGGGTGCCACGGCTGCTGGATGAACAATTTGATCTGGTGAGCTTCTTTCATTTGATAATTCTGCCAGTTTGCTTTGCAATATGGTGTGGAAAAACTGTTATCTTGTTCTTTAAAGTTTATGATTGATTGATTGCTAGCTTGTTTCTGAAAAGAAGATCACTAAGTTTTAGTAAATTTAACTGATACTATAACTTGCTTACAGTCAATGATGACTCTGCAGCTTTAGTATGTTACTGTCAGCGTTGAATACTTCCCTTTTGTTGCAACTGTACCCCCCTGCTGTTATGGAGAATTAAGTACAATATGATATGGAAATATCCGTTTTATATGGTATAACAGTCTTTGCTTGCGAGTTTGTCATTTGTCTTTAACCATTCAGTAGATTCAAAGTGTTCTCCATATAGAAGATTTGGTAGGACTGTGTTAGGCACTGTCCTGTTGTAGAGTAGGACTATGTGAAAAGTTAAATCGTTGGCCGTGTAACTATTCAAGTGAACATATAGGATGGAGTATCTTGTATTGCATGTATCATTAGCCCCCTGCTGTTTCTGAAATTAAAGCTGGAAATATTGTTCTATGCTTTGAACCTTCACCTTTTTATTTTATTTATAAAAAGCTATACTTCAGATCTTGACTTTCCTCGACCAATTTGCAGCTTGCTTTGGAAGAATATGGAGCTAGTGATGATGATGATGGAGCTGTTAGAGATGGGGAACATGAACTCCCGTCTGAGGTTATAGATGAACTGAAGTTGTTCCACAATCAAAATGTATGCGTTGATGAAGAATATAGAACACCAGCAGATTTTGTTCGTGGAAAACTTGACTCAACCACCGCCGAGGAGGTGGATGAATCTGCTAATGTGATCCAGAAGTGTGCTGAATATGCTGAAAGGTATTTAAATGAAACTGCAGAAGATGAAGAGGTCTTGCTTGTTTCGGAAAGCAGTGATGAATCTGAAGTTTGGGACTGTGAGACCATTGTTTCCACATACTCTAACTTGGACAATCACCCTGGCAAAATTCAAACTCCAGGAAATCCTAGAAATCGTCTTCCCAAAGTTTTTCCTGGGGAAACAGCTACAACGAAAGATATCATCAAGCTTCATGGTAAAGAGAAACTTCCTGTAGATTACCTGCCACAGAGGAAAAGAAAAGTTGAAAAGGAGAAGAAAGCAAAGCCCACAGAAGCTTCAGATGCTGAATATTATTTTGAAAAGGTTGTAGTTCAGAAGGAAACAAAAGATGAAAAGAAAGCTAGAAAGGTAAACATATATTTGGTTTTAGGTTCCTTGAGATGATATGATCATGTGTTCATTTGTGATGCAAAAATGGGAGAACATGTTAGTATCGTTGACTTGATGCTTAAAAATTGACCGGCTACACGTGATAAACTTATGTCGGTTTAGGGGAGATTTAATTTGTTAGTCTCTGAAATTAAACCTGGACTGTTAATTGTTTTACGACATATTTGTTCTGTTCATAGCTTTACCAAATCATGGTAATTCCAAATACACATCCGATGTAATCTGTCATCACAAAACCTATACACTGATGGACTACTTGTTTGTCAAGCATTACCAAATTCCAATCTTAGTAGGGACTGTCATGTTTCTTGCTTGTAATTCTGAACTGCACTGCATACCGATCCATAATATGGGTCAGTTGGCGGTGCTTTCATGATTGGTTGTTAATGAATCTGTAAAACCATATGTATATATAAACCATTTATCTTCTGCAACTGATTGAGATAGCATTTGCTTATTAATTTTGACAACCTTATCCAATGTGCCTTGTTTTTCTAGTCCGCGGTAAAAGAAGAGAAGAGAGAAGCCCGGAAAGCAAAGAAAGAGCTCAAAGAACTGTATAAATTTGAAACACAGAAGGCTCAGAAAGTTGCTGCTGTTACAGGACCATCTTCCATACGGCTAATGTAAGTGGCCATACTGATTCTCATGTTACATTGTATGAATTGGATAAGTTTATTGGTAATTGTCACAATGCATTACATCGAGAAAAAAGGAGTACTCTTTGATCGACATGTATGTAGATATGGAATTAACTATCATTCCTGTCCACTTAAATGTAGATGTAAATAGGTATCTCTATCCATATGACTTAAGTGACATATCTGTTGATACCTTCATATTAACTGGGATATCCATGTTTTGAAAAAAAATGAGTACTCTTTGATCGACATGTTTTGAAAAAATTCGGATAAGACGGATAACGATTCAAGATATAGATGTTTGATAAAATAGTAACCTGGATATCCATCTTCCTAACATTTAATCTCCAACCAGTTAATAAAATTCTTCCGAAACAAATGAGTTGAAACTCTGTGGAGCTTGCATAATCTTTTAGCATTTTAAGTTAAATTCTGAAGGTCTCAAGAAAGATAAAATCGAGAATATCCTAATATTATTACTATTATTTCCTCTAGTTATTTATTCTTCAGAAACTATCTGAACATAATTTGTAGTATTAACTCTGAAGCTTTGCATGGAAGTATTTGAACCAAGAAATATTTGTTGCTTGGCCCAAAATGATTAGTATGATTCAACCACGCCATGATTTGCACTTGATTTTCCTGGCACTAAGTTGATAAAATATTCTGTGCATGCTAAAATGTCTTTTCACCGTTGCAGATAATTGTCCTGTGTCATATGTAACGTGTTTCCTACATCTGCTGAACTGTTGAAGCCTTGAAGACAGTAGTCCAGAGCAAGATAGGCATGTCATATGTAACTGCTGGTACCTGAGACATTTCATGCCTTGCTTAAGGTTGTCCCATTCTCTGGACTGGAGGCAGTGAATGATTCTGCTTGGCATTACCTTTTTACTGCTGAATGTATGAGTTTTGTGTTACCTTAATGAGCACACCAAGTGAATCAAATGGGCGAATAGTTTTGTATGCCTACGCAGAAATTCGCAGGATCCAAATACCTCCCGAAATCCTCTCTCCAAAACAGAGATTACAAAGATTTATCAATTCCAGGTGTTCGAACCAAAGCAAAGTGCTCTTTCCGGTTGATGATAGTGCTATTTCTTTCTAGGTTTTGCAGTAATATCAGTATACGAGATTGTTTATGAGAGCGGCAATATGACAATCGAGCAGACGTGGTCCTGGTATTTTGTCGTTCGGGATCTGTGACAGTGGTTAGTTGGGTAAAATACCGGGCTGCAGCAATAGTAGCATACAGTCATATCGTATGTCAGATTGCCATGTGGCCTCGTGACATTTCTCATCGGTAGAGCATCTCTACCAGATTCCTCAACAGTAAAAGTATATCTGTGGCAAATTGTTTTCTGTTTTTGTTTTAAGGGATTAAACCCCATCTACCTAATCCTCTATGCCTTTAGTTTCTTAAAATTATAGCTTTGTCTTTATACTGTTGTCCTTCCTCAGGTTGGGCGTTCAGGTTTACCAGAAAACTCCTATGGGTAATTTGGGTTACAAAAAATGATACTTGAAATTTCACCAAATTTTTTGTACCAGACAAATAAGGCACCTGAAAAATCGGGTTAGAGGAAGAAGAACGAGGACCATGTCCAGATGGAGCCGTCGTCTCTTCGTTGAGCTTATCCTCTCGTTACCTAGTTTGCGACGTGACTTTCCACCTCCAATGGAAAGCTTTGGCCGCCTACCTCCGTAAATCATGACCCTCTGGATATTAGTGTTCATTGTGTTGAAATCTTTAAAGCAAGATCAATCTTGGACACATTTGAAAAAGTTTTGAAATTCACAATTCAGACTTATAATGGAACATCTCTGAAACTATAATGAAACTTCTATTAAAATAATTTATCATGTTTGTCTTGTTTCATGTTAATGTGCGCATGGTTAGTATAAAAGAGGTTTCTTAAAGTTTCATTTTGTCTTTCGTTGGCATCAGATATATTTAGAACTAGAGAATACCCCGCGCGTTGCTGCGGGAATCGATTGCAATATATCCCAGTGATTTGATTGTATGAAGCTTCCATCGTTGAATTAATTATATAGGGACTAAAGCTAAAGATAAATATTATATATTGTACTTGATTATTGTGTAGTCAGAAAATATTTTGAAAAGAAGTGGCATAACGTAATGGAAAACTTTTTTTCATGCATGTTGAGTGGACCTTTGATGAGGTGGCATGTGCGGTGAGGTGAAAGGTGTGCATGAGATTAACTAATAATGAAAACCTTTTTCTCATGCATATAGTGGTGGCCTTTAATGAGGTGGTATGTGTGCATGTTGACATAAATAAGATAGTGAGGAAATTATTGTAAAAAATAGATATGTATTAGACAAATGAAATATAAATATTTTGAATATACTTGTTAACCAAATCATCTCTCAAGCTAAATAAATCCATTTCGTTAGATTGAAAAATGCACGGCTGTCTAGAAAAATACAAAAGATGGTTAGTAAAAGAAATCTAAAAAAATTGCACAAAGCCAAACTTAAGGTGTAGGAAGAATTTCAATAGCAATTGGAGAATAACAATCTGTAATGATAATTACAGGACGGCATGTTCTTACTGCTATAGATAAGGTAATTAGCATTTGTGAGCACGACCACCAAATTGTCATTGTAGATAACAAATACAAAATCATACAAAAAATATTGAATATAGAGGTTAGAAAAATAAATAATGAGTGGTCACTACTCATGCTTATCCATTGGAGTTACGACAACTTTCGAACAGGTTTTATCTTGTTTCACAATACAGCTTTTAGGTCCATCCAAGACTAATAAGAATGGACGAAAAAAATTATGTTGACATTCCTTCAAATGTTCGGACCTATACTTGTCAACATTCTCTGTTTCACATATATGCTAAAGTAACTCACGACATTATCATATATGATTGGAAGACAACAACAAACTTTAGGAAAAAGTAACCTGCAAACATCAAGATATTTTGATTATTCAGAAATACATTCAGCACACACCGATATTTTCAAATAGTAGATGAACAACAAAGAATATTATGGGCGTCATACCATCAAAAGATCTTTGCGTATTTTTGTAAGGTAATTTCTTCAGATGTCTTTTTTAGCGATGCACGATGATACAATCTCTGAAAAAATGATACAACCCTACTAACAAATCAGATTAGTAGCAAATCTCCAATGAATTTACAATTCAAAACAGAGCAAAGTTGATAATTGAACTTTTAAGGAAACACTAAATAATTAGTCTGGGGAATCAACCTGCACAGAAGGATATACACGCACGCAAAGATTTGACAATTCAATACCCAAACATTACATGAACGGCATAATGTACTCTTACTCATGGCTTCAGGAGCAGTCACTTAGGTACTCCCTCCGTTCGGAATTACTTGTCGCAGAAATGAGTGTATCTAGACGTATTTTAGTTCTAGATACATTCATTTCCAAGACAAGTAATTCCGAACGGAGGGAGTAGTCAATTACTTGTGGGGAGTTGCAGCGTGAGTGCATGAGTTTCTTCCACTGCTCGTGGCGCCAATGGATCGTATCAATCTAACCACACATGTATCAGGTCCAGCCGGCCGCAGATGGACTGGCCATGGGGAACAGAGAACGATGATGATGAGCGGACAGTTGTCGAACACAGTCAGGTAGGAAAAGGAAGGCGACACCGCATGGCGGTGGTTGCGTGACAGAGGCAGTCGTCTCCTATCGACGACCAACTGGTCCTAGAAGCCTCCACACTCCGCCTCCTCCTTGAGATTTACCAGCAGGCGACAAGCATGGATCGTCGGGACTCAAAATTCGCCGTCTCCGGCATGGTAAGGGCGAAACCTGATTACCTAAGATTGATGTGCTGTGGACGGAAGCTTAAAGAGAAGAATAAGTCTATGAAGATGGAAACTTAAAGGATGGAATCGCTCCATTTGTTACGTACTCGTGCAATTACGCGGGGAAGATGAATAGGATCTTGGAAATGAATGGGCAGGGGAGTTAACTGGGAGATGGGTGGGGGAGTTAATTGGGGAGGATTGGGTCGTATCAGCTACTCCTCCTTGTCATGCTGGGGGCAGCGGCAGAAAACATGAGGTGGCACGGTGATAACGTGGATACCCTGCATGTTGAGATAAATCCTATAATGGGGATGAATCTCTTAGGTATACATGATGTGTTCCATCATGTTTCATAGAGTTTCACACATGTATAAAGTTCTATCATGTTTTGGCTGTATCTCTTTGAAATCTATTTAATACTAGCTGAAAACGCAATGGCACACACATGAACACCGGAGTGAAAACTAGTAAAGAATATTTTGGAAAATCATAAAACATAATTAAACCAAATCATATGTATGTTTAATTAAAAAATTATAGCTCAATGAAGATCCGAATGAAATGGTTGATTTTTTAAATGAAGTTACAAACTACAATGGTGAAAATGTAAGAAGTCACAATCAAAACTGCGAAAATATTTTTGAAACCAAGATTAAATGTGTGTAAGGTAACAAAACCGAGATTTGAATGAGAAAATATATATCTTTTGAGACTAACTGAAAGTTAAATAAAACTGAAATCAAATAATATGAGTAGTATTATGCAAAATCTAGACAAGGATGAAGTTGGTACCCTAAATAGAGTCACATGGGTGGGTCTAGAGCTAGAAACAATATGGGGAATATACACAACAATGTGTCAACAGGTGTCAATCCCTGGTTGGCTAAGAGAACTCCGGTGAAACCAGCGATGCAAGAAAAGCATTTTGCTCAACCATGATTTCAGTGCTCTTAGGGGACACAAATCTTTCCCCAACCCCAACCCAATGGCCATCATATTCCTCATGTGTTCGCTCTAAACCATTCCAATAGTTGCAACAAATCCAAAAAGATACAGGAAAGGCACCACACAAACTAAGTCTTGTGGCGAGACCGACTCCGCACCGTGGATTTAGTTTGGACAAAACCAGTGGTTGGTGACCTTGATGCAAGGGCATAAACCGAAGTCCGGTGTGCACGAACCATGATGCAAGGGCATAAACTGAAGTCAGATATATCAACCATGATTTTAGTGCTCGGACACAAG